>NC_134691.1:91160026-91493693 GCF_050947455.1 Rhinoderma darwinii
CCTTGAATTAAACCTGAAAGTCTACACCTCAATTGCATCTCAGTTGTGTCATTTCAAATCCAATGTGGTGGCATGCAGAGAGCAGATCATGAAGATTGTGTCACTGCCCAAATAATTCTGGACCTAACTGTATGTGTCTCTGTATCTTTGTAGTTTTATCTAGTTATTTTTTTACACTATTATATGCAAAACTGCTGCTAAATATTTGACAAAATTGCAGTGTGAATAAGCTCTTCCATCAATTGTTAGAAGGCTTTAAATGGGTATACCTGCCATAGACGTTTTAGGCATATTCATTAAAGTGTAACTAAACTTACAACAAACTTCTGACATGTCATAGTGACATGTCAGAAATATTGATTGGTGGGGGTCCGAGCACTGAGACCCCCACCGACCACTAAAACGAATCGGCAGAAGTGCTCCAGTGAGTGCTGTGCCGCTTCGTTTCTTTCTGATCGGCCTTTTTGGAAAGCCGATGTAACGTGTACAGGCCCATAGACTTTCTATTGAGTCCGTATACAGTTAGGGTATGTTCACACGGCGGGGGTCCGTAACGGCTGAAATTACGGGGATGTTTCAGCCTGAAAACATCCCCGTAATTTCAGCCGTACCGGCATGTGCAGGCGCTTGAACGCCGCGTCAATTACGGCCGTAATTAGCGCTGCTATTCATTGGAGTCAATGAATAGCGGCTCCAATTACGGCCAAAGAAGTGACAGGTCACTTCTTCTACGCGGGCGTCTATTTACGCGCCGTCATTTGACAGCGGCGCGTAAATATACGCCTCGTGTGAACAGACAAACGTCTGCCCATTGCTTTCAATGGGCAGATGTTTGTCAGCGCTATTGAGGCGCTATTTTCAGACGTAATTCGGGGCCAAAACGCCCGAATTACGTCCGTAAATAGGCCGTGTGAACATACCCTTACATTGGCTTTCTGAAAAAAGACAATCAGAAACCAAGCAGCTCAGTGCTCGCCCGAGCGCTTCTGCCGCTTCGTTTTAGCAATTGGTCGGGGGGTCAGTGCTCGGGTCCCCACCGATCAAAACTTCTGACATGTCACTATGACTTGTCAGAAGTTTGTTGAAGGTTTAGTTACTCTGCACCCGATCGTATTTTTCATCCGTAATTACGGGCCCATTCATTTTTATGGGCTACGGACACCTTTCCGTATTTTTACGGATGGGTGTCCGTGCCGTAGAAATGATAGAACATGTCCTTTTATATGGCACGGACTCTCCATAGAAGTCTATGGGCGCTTCCATAACTACGGAACGTTTGCTATGCGATGGGGACGAGCGCTCGTTACTCCGAGGACACAGGTACAATTAGAAGCAATAAATGACCGGGTACGTTCCGTGCCCGGCTATTCAGCGCTTTTGTACCAGTGAAGCTTCCGTCGCTGAAAGGCGCTGAATGACAGGCAAAGTCATCCTGCCCAGCCAATCAGCGCCTTTCATAGACCCCCATGAGACCTGCGCAGAAGAGAGTAGGTCTCCATTGCTGCCGGCCGGCATGGTAACGGGATTAAGGTGAGTTTGAATTTTTTTTTAAAATTGTAATAAAAAAGTGTGTGGCTGTATCTACAGGGGGGGCTTTATCTACGGGGGGCTTTATCTACAAGGGGGACTTTATCTACGGGGGGACTTTATCTACACGGGGGGACTTTATCTACGGGGGAGGACTTTATCTACGGGGGTGGCTTTATCTACACGCAGGGGGGCTTTATATACGGGGGGTGTCTATCTACAGGGGGACTATATACTGGGGTGGGCTATCTATGGAGCACCATATACAGCGGTGGGCTATATGTACAGGGGGGCTATATACAGGGGTGGGCGATCTATGGAGCACTATATACAGGGATGGGCTATATCTACAGGGTGGCTATATACAGGGGTGGGCTTTCTGTGGAGCACTATAGGGGGGAGCTATTTGTGGGATACTATATACAGGGGTGGGCTATATCTACAGGGGGACTATATACAGGGGTGGGCAATCTATGGAGCACTATATACAGGGTTGGACTATATGTGGAGCACTATATACAGGGGTGGGCTATATCTACAGGGGCTGCTATATACAGGGATGGGCTATCTATGGAGCACTATATACAGGGGTGGGCTATATCTACAGGGGGGCTATATACAGGGGTGGACTCTATGTGGAGCACTATATACAGGGGTGGACTATATGTGGAGCACTATAGACAGGGGTGGGCTATATCTACAGGGGGGCTATATACAGGGGTGGGCTATCTATGGAGCACTATATACAGGGGTGGGCTATATCTACGGGGGGCTATATACAGGGGTGGGCTATCTGTTGAGCACTAGATACAGGGGTTGGCTATATCTACAGGGGGCTATATACAGGGGTGGGCCATCTGTGGAGCACTATATACAGGGCTGGGCTATATCTACAGGGGGCTATATAAAAGGGTGGGCTATCTGTAGAGCACTATAGGGGGAGCTATTTGTGGGACACTATATACAGGTGTGGGCTATATGGGGGCACTATCTACCGGGAGCTCTATGGGGGCACTGTCTACAGGGGGCTCTATGGCAGACACTATCTACAGGGGGCACAGTGTGTGTGTGTGTGTGTGTGTGTGTGTGTGTGTGTGTGTGTGTGTGTGTGTGTGTGTGTGTGCGTGTGTGCGTGTGTGTGTGTGTGTGTGTGTGTGTGTGTGTGGGACATGGTGTATGGTGCTATTATAATTAGAGGTGCAGTATATGGCGCTATTATATTTAGGGGCGTAGTGTGTGGTATAATGATAACTTTATATTTATTTATAGGTGTAGAAATGTTGTAAAAGTGAAAAGCTGAAGACATTTGAGCGGCAAACTGCAGAAATGGGCTGTGACCGGGAGAAGTCATCATAGAGGTCTGGACCGGATGGAGAAAAAGAACTAGCATCTGAGACGTCACCGGAGAGTCTCTTAAAGTATATGTTCATTCTGCCTCTAATCAGCACTGTAGTCACTGTATGATCTGCAGCGAGATG
Organism: Rhinoderma darwinii; assembly: GCF_050947455.1. Classification (NCBI taxonomy): domain Eukaryota; kingdom Metazoa; phylum Chordata; class Amphibia; order Anura; family Rhinodermatidae; genus Rhinoderma; species Rhinoderma darwinii. Next base: position 91,163,032 of record NC_134691.1, read on the forward strand.
ATGGGTGGTATGATTATGATATGATTTATTTTTTGTGAAACAGCAACTCCCAGCATAGCCTTACCATCTTTCGGGCCATGCTGGGAGCTGTAGTTTTACGCCATACAAACCTGTACAGCAGGGGTTACACTAAATTGAGCTGTATTTGTGCTGGTGCTGTATATATGTATTGAGCTTGGTTCTGGGGCTGTATTTATGTACTGAGCTTTGTTCTGGTGTTGTGTATAGAACTATATTGCTTGTAAAATGTACAAATGTTTTTATGCTCGAGTTACATAAAAATGTGGAAAAGAAATTACACGTCATTGATTGGTAGAGAAAACAAACACGGCGAGAGGGAAGGAGATGTCGGGAAAGAGGTTGGGGGTGGTGCCAAACTGAATCTTTGACCCAGGTGCTGGAGAACCTAGGTACGCCTCTGCCTTATATTAAAGAGGCTCTGTCACCAGATTAAAAATGCCCTATCTCCTACATAATTTTATAGGCGCTGGAATGTAGTTAACAGCAGTGTTTTTTTATTTTGAGAAACAATTTTTTTTCAGCAAGTTATGACCTGTATTACATTTATGCAAATTAGTTTCTTAATGCCCAAGTGGGCGTTTTTTAGCTTTTAACCAAGTGGGCGTATTACAAAGAAGTGTTTGGAATTCCTGTGTTTGACTCTGCCTGTACCTTTGACTGTCCTTGCCTGTCGACTGCCCTGACCTCTCGCTTGCTACCCATGATGAGCCGCTGCCGCCTGCCCTGACCTTTGGCTTTACCAACCGTGAGTGCTCGTTTGCCGCCTGCCCTGACTTATGCTACATCTGACCTCACATTCTGTCTGCTATTGCTGTACTTCACCTGTTAAAGTCAGCTGTCGCCAAGGGAGACTGCTCTGGGAATAGTGACCTGGGATTCCCCAGCAGTGAAGTACAGATTCCTGTAAAGGGGTTAAAGGGTGAATACCTGGGGTTCCCTTAGACTCCTGTTTTAGCCCCACGTCAAATTTCTTGGTGACACAGTGGGTTCACACCATGCTCTGCAGGCACTGTGATGTGCCATTCCCCTGTTATTCCTCCTAGAAATGTATGAATAAATTGACAATTGGGTGTTACCATTTCCATTGTGAAAGGGATGTGTCCTGATGCAGTCTTACTCTGTCAGCGCTGATTGGACATTGTCAGCCTGTATAGGGACACCCCTCCCCCATCTAGTAACACCCAGTTGTCAATTTATTCATAAATTTCCAGGAGGAATAACAGAAGAACGGCACAAATTAGAGTCCTAAGAAAAGATGTTCCAGAATTGCTATTTCATGGGGAATACAATTATTTACTAAAACAGACATATCAGGATAGGAGACAGGTCCAGTTTAAGCCTATGGGAGTTACAGTGGATATACGGTGGATATGCCATCAGTGATGGAAAAATCCCTTCCACAGTGTTACATTCTATCCTGTACATGTTTTCTCTCAGCACATATATCTGTATATTGTCGGCATGATCTTATATTACCGTGCTTGCTTAAAACTGTTAATTCTATTTGGGAGTTTTGGAAGTAAAACCAAATGATTTAGGTCAAAAATGTTTCCAAAGTGCATATGTGCGTACGTTTTTTAGGAGAATATAGAGAAACCTGCTCTTAAGCTCAAAAAGATCTTTATGGTTTAAAGGTTTAGATAGCAAGTACAGACAGAGAAGTATTTAAAGCTTAGAGCCTGGAGCCAGGAAAAAATTATCTATAAACAGATGGTCTCTATCAAGAATTGCTGCAGGAATCTCCTCACCTCAAAGTGCACTTTGATTGTAAACCGAATTTAAGGTAAAACATGGATTTTTCATCAAAGGTGATATGGTAGGCAGCGCAAGTCAGTCACTACTCCAGCACTATAGAGCCACTGTACCTGCAAATCAGAGATCCCAGTGTACAAGTGCAGTAAAATCCTTCATCCATAAGAAATTGTGTTGATTCAAACGTTACTTGGCTGTGAAAAAAAGCAACATTCTTTCTGAATAAACATTTTATATCATACAGTCATCATTGATAAACAGACGTTTCTTGTACGCTGTTTACTGATAGAGTCAAACACTTTCCCTTCACACGGCTCCAATGAATTGCTGAAGGGTGTTACACTAAAAAGCTAACAAAATCGTTCACAGCGTCTCTATGCTGTATTGCAAGGTCAGTTGCTATTTCGCAATAGAAACCAGCAACCGGATAAATGGTCCATTTATTTTCTACTGAATATTCCTCTGGGGTGGAAAAGTCATCAAATTTACAGCAGTGATCTCTTTCATACTCACCTGAACTGCCGGTCTATCACGTCTGGGACACTCCGGTTCAAAAAAAGGTGTCCTTTTTTTTTTCTTTTTAATTAGAAATTGGAACGGAAAAGTAAAATGTTAAATGTAATAGATTATTAATATTAATGCAACCTGCTGTAAATCTGCTGGATTATAAAGGAATTTTTTTTGTAAAAAATTATATAGGCTCCACTTCTTGTGCCATTACATTACACCATCTTGGTACAGGCTTTCTTTGTCATGTAGAAGTGAAGGGCAAGTTACCAGGTCAGTTCCCTAACTTCCTATTCATTTTTCAAAGAAGAATATTGTAAGGGAAAGTAAAGTATGCTATTATTTTTCCAAGAACCATATTCTGGCCTAGTTGTATTTTGCCAAGCATCTTTGAGCATTCAGAAATCAATGTGGCACCCAGAGGCGAAACTTGAATCTCCTGCGCCCCAATGCAAAATCTGTAACAGGGCCCCCACTTATAGTGTGCCATTTATAATACTAGTGTCTTCTTACGTGGCAGAGGGGACTTTTGGTCCCTTCAGGCTCCAAGGCCCAGGTGCGGCTGCATCTCTGCACCCCCTATAACTAAGCCCCTGGTACCATCTCTACTGAAAAAGTATCAGGTTTTACTGTCCTAGGGAACCCCGGATGGGAAACACTGGCCTATGGTGTTATTTATCAACCAATTATTTAACCAATCTTACCGCTTTCCTCAGGCCCTGCAATAACCTCTCTGACTCACCTTTAAAGATTTTTTTATCCGTCTTTATAGATTGTTATTTTGTTGGCTGATATAAATCTTTTACTTAAAGGGGTTGTCCCAAGTTGACTCAAATATTTTTTTTTATACATTCTAAGCAGGAAATTAATTTTAAAACATTTGGTGTTAAAAAATTTAAAAAATTCATTTCCTAAGTGCCTTTTTTTTACACTTGATAACTCAGCAAGTGCTGGTTATCTTTTCTAAAAAGGGGCGTGAGCGGCTCGATGTCAATCAAGCCGCTCCGCTCTGCAGTGTGCGCGCTCCCGATGTTGCTAGATACTGTAGTTCTAGCAACATCGGGAGAATGTTCGTCTCAAGCGGGCATGGTAAGCCCGATTGAGACGAACTTACCGTGAATGTACTGTACACTACACTACACTACACTACACTACACTACACTACATTCACCCCGTTTCGGCAAGCCACTTTTCCCTCCCCCACCCTGTCACTACATTTTTGTACCCGCCGCATCGGTGCTGCATCAGCACCCGGCGAACAACTAAAAATATATAAAATAAAATAATAATCACCTCAGACATTCTAACGGCGCTCTGAACAGTCCCGTCACTTGCCATCTTCCTTCTTCTTGGCGCCGCTCGCATTCATAGTAACAATGCGTTGTGGCGCAGATGACGTAATCATATCAGGCCTACGTGATTACGTTGTCTGCGCCCACCGCTCTGTTATTGTGAATGGGAGAAGAAAAGTGACGGGACCGTTCAGCTCTTCGTGGGAACGTCTTAGGTGAGTTTATTTTTGTATGTATGTTGTCATGTATGTATGTATGTATGTATGTATGTTTTCTTGTATGTATGTTGTCATATTTGTATGTGTATATGTGCATGTATGTGTATATGTGCATGTATGTTTTGATGTATGTTTGCATGTATGTATGTTTGCATGTATGTATGTTTGCATGTATGTATGTTTGCATGTATGTTTGCTTGTATGTATGTTTGCATGTATGTATGTTGTCATGTTTGTATGTGTATATGTGCATGTATGTTTGCATGTATGTATGTTTTCATGTATGTATGTATGTTTTCATGTATGTATGTTTGCATGTATGTATGTTTTCTTGTGTGTATGTTTTCATGTATGTGTTTTCATGTATGTATGTTGTCATGTTTGTATGTGTATATGTGAATGTATGTTTGCATGTATGTATGTTTTCATGTATGTATGTATGTTTTCATGTATGTATGTTTGCATGTATGTATGTTTTCTTGTATGTATGTTGTCATGTTTGTATGTGTGTATGTTTTCATGTATGTGTTTTCATGTAGGTATGTTTGTATGTATGTATGTTTGTATGTATGTTTTCATGTATGTATGTTGTCATGTTTGTATGTGTATATGTGCATGTATGTGTATATGTGCATGTATGTTTGCATGTATGTATGTTTTCATGTATGTATGTTTGCATGTATGTATGTTTGCATGTATGTATGCATGTATGTTTGCATTTATGTATGTTTGCATGTATGTATGTATGTTTGCATGTATGTATGTTTGTTTGCATGTATGTATGTATGTATGTATGTTTGCTTGTATGTATGTTGGCATGTTTGTATGTGTATATCTGCATGTATGTGTATATGTGAATGTATGTTTGCATGTATGTATGTTTTCATGTATGTATGTATGTTTGCATGTATGTTTGCATGTATGTATGCATGTATGTTTGCATTTATGTATGTTTGCATGTATGTATGTTTGCATGTATGTATGTTTGCATGTATGTTTGCTTGTATGTATGTTTTCTTGTATGTATGTTGTCATGTTTGTATGTGTATATGTGCATGTATGTGTATATGTGCATGTATGTTTGCATGTATGTATGTTTGCATGTATGTATGTTTGCATGTATGTATGTTTGCTTGTATGTATGTTTGCTTGTATGTATGTATGTTTGCTTGTATGTATGTTTGCTTGTATGTATGTATGTTTGCTTCTATGTATGTTTGCTTGTATGTATGATGTCATGTTTGTATGTGTATATGTGCATGTATGTTTGCATGTATGTATGTTTGTTTGTATAAATGTCTGTATGGCCATGTATGATACCGTCTGCTGGCGCCCTGTATCTAAGCCAACTTTGCCGCAGGCTTCTATACATGGTATAACAGTCAGTATCACACATGAAAGTGAAACTAAGCCTACGACATGTTTTATTTCATTTTTTTTTTTATATTTTTGATTTTTTACAGGTTTGGTGTTTGGACGACTACGTCGGTTTCGAGGACTACTTAGATGACGCTTTTTTTTCATCAATAAAATGGTTAATGAGGGTTGTGTTGGGGGTGCTTTATTTCAATAAAATATTTTATCTATATCTTTGTCTTTTCTTTTCAAGTTTTATTACTATCACTTTAGTAATGGCTGCTGTCTGAGTGACAAGGTCCATTACTAAGGGGAGGCTTAGTGTTAGCCGGTACAGAGGCTAACATTAAACACCATTATTACCCCGGTACCCACCACCACCAGGGGTGCCGGGAAGAGCTGGGAAGGGCCAAAAACAGTGGACCTTCCCACCCTTGTAATGCTAGGCTGCTGCTGCTGTGTTGTATCTGGCTGGTTATAAAAATGGGGGTGACCCCACGTCATTTTTTTTTATTATTTATTTATTATTTTTATTAAAAAGACATGGGGTTCCACCCAATTTATCATAACCAGCCACAAACAACACAGTGTTATTAGCCTAGGAATGTACTAAACCAGTGGCCGCTCCTCCCACCCGTGTAATGCCAGGCTGCTGCGGCCTTGTATATGGCTGGTTATTAAAAATGTGGGGGACCCAACGTCCAATTGGTACATCAAAATCTGCAACAACATAAAAAAAAAGTTATCAATGTGAACAATACCGATACTTATACTCACCTACACACACACAAACAACCACACACAAACATATACACAAACACATATAAACACACACCCATATATTACACAAACACACACATAAACACACAAAAACATACACAAAAACATATAAACAAACACAAACATATACACACAAACACACACATATACACACAAACATATACACAAACACATGTACACAAACACCCATATATACACAAACACATACACAAACATATACACACAAACATATACACAAACACACCCATATATACACAAACACACCCATATATACACAAACACACACACATATATACACAAACACACACACATATACACAAACACACACGTATACAAAACACACACAAACATATACACACAAACCTATACACATATGCACAAACACACCCATATATACACAAACACACACATATACACACACACACATATACATATACAAAAACACACAAACATATACACACAAACATATGCACAAACACACCCACATATACACAAACACACACACATAAACACACAAACACATACACAAACACACACACACAAACATATACACAAACACATGTACACAAACAAACCCATATATACACAAACATACACATATACAAACACACACACAAACATATACACAAACACACCCATATATACACAAACACACCCATATATACACAAACACACACACATATACACAAACACACCCATATATACACAAACACACACACATAAACACACCAAAAAAAACACACACACACACACACACACACACACACATATACCCACAAACATATACACATATACACACACAAACATGTACACAAACACACCCATATATACACAAACACATACACAAACCCACACATATACAAAAACACACACACACAAACATATACACACAAACATATACACAAACATACCCATATATACACACACACACACACACACACACACATAAACACACAAACACACACACATATACACAAACACAAAAATATACACAAACATATACACACAAATACACCCATATATACACTCACACATAAACACACACACACACATATACACACAAACATATACACAAACACACCCATATATACACAAACACACCCATATATACACAAACACACACACATATATACACAAACACACACACATATACGCAAACACACACGTATACAAAACACACACAAACATATACACACAAACCTATACACATATGCACAAACACACCCATATATACACAAACACACACATATACACACACACACACATATACATATACAAAAACACACAAACATATACACACAAACATATGCACAAACACACCCACATATACACAAACACACACACATAAATACACAAACACATACACAAACACACACATATACACACAAACATATACACAAACACATGTACACAAACAAACCCATATATACACAAACATACACATATACAAACACACACACAAACATATACACAAACACACCCATATATACACAAACACACCCATATATACACAAACACACACACATATACACAAACACACCCATATATACACAAACACACACACATAAACACACCAAAAAAACACACACACACACACACACACACACACACACACACACACACACACACATACACACAAACATATACACATATACACACAAACATGTACACAAACACACCCATATATACACAAACCCACACATATACAAAAACACACACACACACACACACACACAAACATATACACACAAACATATACACAAACATACCCATATATACACACACACATAAACACACAAACACACACACATATACACAAACACAAAAATATACACAAACATATACACACAAATACACCCATAAATACACTCACACATAAACACACACACACATATACACAAACACATATACACAAACACACCCATGTATACACAGACACACACACACACACACTTACCTTTAGCGGAGCGCAGACTTCTCGCGACGGGTGCCTTCCACTGCATCCCCTTGCATCTCCTGCGCATCCGCCGAGATGCGCCGAGATGCGCGTTCATGAGTAAATGACATCCTCTGCTCAGGACGCAGAGGATGTCATTACGCATGCGCGGCCACCGCTAAAGGTAAATAGCGGTGGCCGGGAACCTAGGCAACGAGCAGGATACAAAGAGGGACCGACCGCAACTGCAATCAACGATATCAAGAAAACGACATCGCTGGACGACGGACAGGTAATTAGAATTCTTCTTATTTTTACATGGGGGAGCTTTATAGCTCCATTCATCAACTTGGGACAACCCCTTTAATGACTTGCTATAGCTTTCTGGATTGTTCCTATGCTTTACAGTGGAGCAATGTTACCAATAAGTTGTCCCCCCATTTTGCTGACTTGTTGGATTTGTATGGTCTGTGACAGCAAAGTAACACTAAATGTTCAGTTTACATTAGAATATGTGGATCAAATATTGGCGTGACCCAAAACCCTACCAATTGAGATAGGTATCATAGGAGTTTTAAAAAATATGTAGTAAGCTCTAAAGCTCCCCCTAGTGGTAGTTCCAGGCAGGCAGAATATTATCATTTAATTCTATGTTGGGGCAAGTGATTTGGAGCACTGTATCATAAAACTGTAACTCCAACCTCTATAAAGTTGTATTATAAAGTTACTGAGAACTGAGTGTAACATATAGATAGATTCCCAACGCAATTATTATCAGGCAGTATTTAGACTGGAGTGTAAAGAGAGGTGACTTTGCTGTGATCGCTATAAAGTGTTGGGGAGTGGTGTTTTCTGAATGAGATGCCAAGGAAGCTTATGACTGAGATCACACAATATGATCAAAATGTGCATTAAAAAAATTCGGGTGATTAATACTGCTGTATAAATTATGAAGAAAATAACATGCACCACCAGCTCTTCTAACCCCAGCATTTCTAAGGGGAAGGTGGCCACTCCACTCCAATAACAGAGCAGAAATTTCCTGCAGCTTCCCTGTCTGCTCACCAGTATGATTATTGGAGGGTGGGTGGAAATCGGAGTACCTGGGGGAAACCCACATAAAACACAGGGAGAACATACAAACTCCATGCAGACCTATTAGAATTATAAAAAGCCTTTATAAGAACATAGGCAACAGTGAAATGATACATATTATATTGTGTTTGGTTAAATGGAGAATCTTTGTATCGATGATTTACTTCTACCAGTATCATTAGTGTCTCCATTGTCACAATGAAACATCTGGCAGTAGGTCATTGACATAACACGGATTTAAAAACCTTCTTCGATATCTGGGAAAGTTATAATTTGTGTCACTAGCTTTTAATGGTGTATATTAATATTTTATTTTAACTTATTATTTATTTTTTTTAATTATTTTTCCTAGTTTTATTAAATCGCTAAGATAAATAAACAAAGAAATACATTTTAATGTCTGCAAATTAAAAGGATTAGCAACAAATTGCAATACACCAGTTTGACTTTAACTAAAAAAATATATAATTCTGCCTGTTTACATGTAGATATTCAATCCTTTGTTCATATTTATAGCCAAAGTCATTGAGCGTCATCAGCACAGGGCTGGCCTTATGTTGGTTGGTGCCAGTGCAGTACCGACTCTTGACACGCCTCCCTTATGGTGTGCCATGCTACCATATAGTGGCCAAATAACATTGCCATAAGGCGACCAAAATAACAGTGTGTGGTCAATAAACTAGTCAACTGTAGCTACAATTGTTTTATGCTTACATATTTTTAAGCATCAAAGGTGGGATGGGGTTGACACTTGGTGCCCAGATCCTCTGGGCTAGTGATGTCCCCTTTAGCAGTGAAAGATCGCAGGCCCCCTGGCCAGCATTGCTCCAGTAGGCGTTAGGGAGAGTGCACAAGCTGCGGCAGCCGCATGCGGACCAAACCACGACTCCATGTAGTGGCCAATGGCCACATGATTTTGCCAGTAATACCACAGTGGCAAAATTGCGCAGCCACCGGCGAATTCAATATGGCATCGAGTCGTCCACATTCTGCCGCCACAGCATGGGAACACACCCTTGTTACATATAGTTTTTATTTTACTGATGGCCCTCAAAGGGAAGCTGTGGGAATTTGATGTCCAATCTATTGCATATCTCAATCATGTGTAAAAGTGATATATTTGCATTTTTAGAAATTGCTCATAAATCAATTCATTTACAAATTAGTTACAGTTGCTCCAAAATTGGAGCTTCAATTTTGAGTGAAATGTGCTACATTTGTAATTTTTAGGCTTGAATGGACCATAAAAGAAGGTGAGATAAATCAGTGATAAGTACAGTTGGATGATGGACATATTTAATTGTTACCCTATATACAGATGTATGCCGGTAAACAAATGCCGATTGACAATGTAGTACGGTAATCAGTGCTTATTTAGCTCCATTTACATTAAGCAATAATCAGACTGTATGAGGACGAATGAGATCATTCATCCCCATACAGTGTGCATCATTGTCGGCAGGAGATCCCCTGCTTACACCAGGAGATGTGCTGACGAAAACAATGAAAGGCAATAAACAAGTGTTTGCTTGTTTGTCGGCTGATCTTTGGGCCTTTTTACATGGACCGGTGCCCGTGAATGATCAGCCCGTGCAGAGCTTAAAGGGTATTTCCATCTGTAACATTTATGGCAAATCTACATGATAGGCCATAAATGTCTTATAGCAGAAGCTTCCACCATTGGGACCTCTACGTATCCAGAGAATAAGAGTCCCCTGATTCCCGTTCCACCAGACACAACAGAATGTAGAGGTGACTGTGAATTTGTGCAGCTCTTTCCATTCCCCAAGTCTATAAGCTCCCCACCTACAGAAATTTAAGATATGTACTGTGCATAAATGTCTCAGATGGGAATACTCCTTTAAGGAAAGAAGGTTAAAATGTATTCATATATGACTGCACATGCTGTATAGACCGATCGATAAACAGTACATGTTCATAGATCTCCATTAATGTATTTTATATCCGGAATCACTTGTATGGACTAGAATTTGAAAACTTCCTTTGCAGCCACGGTGCCTGAGATCCTCGCATGGAGATCACATTGTAATACAGCATATATTGTGAAGTTATCCGTACTATTTGAATTAAATGTATAAAACCCCTTTAGGTCCAATCTGCCTCCCATTGATTTCAATAGGAAGCTGAGGCTTTCTTTTAACCGAGCGGCTTTTAGCTGCTCATGGGGAAAAAAAAGCGGCATGTCCTTTCTTGCAGCGGTTCCGCCGCTGACCTCCCAAATCAATGGGAGGCAGAAAAAGATTTTTGTGCTGCGTTTTTTTTCCGCGGTCCTCAATAGCAAGGTAAAAAAAAAACGGCAAAAAAAGCAGGGGAAACCATTGCAAGAAAATGCAGGCAGGTCAAAATCTACCTGCAAAATTCTTGAAGGAATAATATTGTGTTCTGCATATATTTAATGTTTAACCATTGAGCCAATTAGATCTGAATTGCTTCATTTCATTCTTTTACCAACAGACGGTATTCAATGGAAGTTAGAACAATGGAGACCTTTGGTGGCAAAGAAATATGATTATGGCATCACCTTATGAAGGTATTGAACGTTTACATCCCAATCTTCACATGTGTTGTGTGTAGAATGACTATAATGTATCTGATGACTTTATATCCTAACAGAGCATGTTAGGGTATGTGCACACGAACTAATTACGTCCGTAATTGACGGACGTATTTCGGCCGCAAGTCCCGGACCGAACACAGTGCAGGGAGCCGGGCTCCTAGCATCATACTTATGTACGATGCTAGGAGTCCCTGCCTCGCTGCAGGACAACTGTCCCGTACTGTAATCATGTTTTCAGTACGGGACAGTTGTCCTGCAGCGAGGCAGGGACTCCTAGCATCGTACATAAGTATGATGCTAGGAGACCGGCTCCCTGCACTGTGTTCGTTCCGGGACTTGCGGCCGAAATACGTCCGTCAATTACGGACATAATTAGTGTGTGTGCACATACCCTTACATTGTTGTTTAGAATGGAATGCACTTGTTTTCGTCTCTCTTCAGCTCTCCTCTCTTGGGAACAAGTCATTTGTAACAATCTGAATACAGTATTGGTAACAGAACACATGAATAATAAACATGGCCTTAATGCTTCAAAGGAAATTAAGATTTTTCTTTAGCAGAATTCCAAACAACAACTATACTGGCTGCTAGAATTCACTCTATGTTGCCGTTTTGGAGGATACTATTATTATTTGGCATCATACAAAAATATATGTGCACCTTTTATACATCAAGAATAAATCATGCTAAAATGTGTGTGTCTCTTGCAGGGGGTCTGGGGTATGACTGCACTGCATGTACTGTCTTGTGCACTCAGTGGCAGTCCAACAGGGACTAATAGGACTGTAGGCAGTGACCGTCTCTCTCCCACCCCTGCCCATCCCCTTGACCCATGACAGAGCTAGTTGCTGTCAAGGCACTTCAGTAACGTTAATGTGTGAGTAAGTGACAGCATATCATGATCTAGAAAGATGACTATGTGCTGAGAAAAACGCAGCATAAACGTTAATAAATTGACCTGCGGTGCAGAATTTAATTCCGCAGCATGTCAATTTATGCTACATTTTTGTTGATTTTCTGTTGCAGTTTTTCCCCATTACATTCAATGGGGATGCAAAACCCGCAACAGAAAGCTAAGTGTTGCGACTTTGACGGTGTAATCGCAGCGATTACGCCGCAAAAATCACAACTCAGGAAAAAATAATCATGCTTAGAACCTAGAAGGCTCTCCTTCTTCCTGCAGTCTGGCCTCCTGGGATGATGTTTCATCCCATGTCACCGCTGCAGCTAATCACAGGCTGCAGCGCCACATGGCCTGCAACGTCATCATAGGAGGCCGGACTACGCGCAGAGAAGACAGACGGGGTAAGTATGAGCACTTTCCTCCGCAGCGGAAATTCAGTTCGAAAAACCGGCGCGATTTTTCAGCTCAATGTACTGCGGCTTCCGGGTTGGACACGCTGCGTGATTTTTACGCAGTGTATCCGACCCGTGGGAACCGGCCTAAATGTCCATGCACACTGATTGGCTGCAGGGGTCAGATGTCAGTGTGAACTTCATCAATGCAGTGATTTAAACCACAGAATAATCGGCGCTAGAGCTTTGAGGGATTTAAAATGTGAGTATGTCCCATAATTGTTTCATGTTTTGTACCATTAAAGAGGATATACTTATAAAGTTGGGAAACCCCTTTAAGGCAATGCTGCTCTTTATCACTCAAGTCCTCTCATAATCTGTCTCATCTTCTCAACTATCTACTGTACTACTGTATATGGCAGCAATATCGCAATGAATACCAATACCTTATCGTTGTTTTTACTAAACAAATCCCTGGTTCATTCATTTGTCAAGAAAACTGAATGTATATTGTTAAAAACAATTGCCCGTCTTACATGATAAACTGGATGCCTATGGCAAACAAGTAGTTACACATTCAAGGCAAGTGAAATCTTAAAGAATGTAGTATGGCGGAATGTTATTTGCAAAACGCAGTCAGATATCACTTCTCATAAAATTGTTCTGTTATGCTGTTGATTTCAGCCCACGGGAAGAACAAAGCCCCATTTGAGTAAAATCTGAACCTAAACAACTACATATCCCAGTGAGCACAAGAGTTTCTACTAATTGCAAAAGTACTAGAACTTTTTGCCAATAATTTTAAAATGTTTATACTTATGGCCAGGAAATTTACTGGCAGCAAACTGCAGGTAAGTGCAATCAATTACAGATAAAGCATGTTACGTACAATGCCCAATTGTCCTCTTTTAACAACATGTTGTTAATTTAACTGCAGCCATTACTCTGAGCAATAATGTACAAGTCAGCGTGCTGTGCTTGTGTGATCTCATAGGCCACCCAATACCAGCTCCACTAAGTGCATTCAGAATACTATATATAGATTGTGTGTATGCATTGTACAACTCAACCCTAATAGGGACTAATTCATTGCCGTTTTTATTACATATTTTTCACGTATTAAGACGACCTAATTTTTAAGACTGATTGGTCTTTCTATAAAGAGATCATTAACTTACATTGCAAAATTTGTAATAGAGAGCAACAAAAGGGCATAGATGTTTTACCTAATATATTACCCTTAATATTTAGAAGTGATTTATCTTTACTATAAAGATCACTCACTGTACAGACGATGCATTTCTTCACATTAGTCCCTGCATCAATGGAGCTTACAATCTAAATTGCAGACACACAGAGACCAATTCGCATGGCTGTTTTGATGGAATGTCACTTGATCTATGTGTTTCTGGACTGTGAGAAAAAGGGTGGCAGAAATTAGGCCATATTTTACTTCATTCGATAATTAATTTCCCAAAAATAAAATTGAAAGGGGTAGGTCATCATTATATAATCGGTGGGGGTTCCCTCACCGATCAGCTGCTCGGGCTGCTTCCAAGCACCGGATGTCTGTGACGGAAGCAGATGTCTCTGGTCACAGTATAGTGGCAGAGCTGCTGCACTTCTCCTATTCAAGTGAATAGAAGCAGCGTTACGGTTCTGCAGCACGGCCGCTATGCAATGTACGGAGCAAATTGCTTCCGGCACTGAACACTGCATACCGTGCATAATATCCGGTGCCTGGAATTAGCCGGAGCAACTGATCGGAGCGGGATGCGGGTGTCGAACCCCCTCTGGCCATATACTAATAAACTATCCTGTGGATAGGTCATCAGTATGAAATGGTCCCGTGGCCAGACAACCCATTTAAGTGGTTTGACCAATATTTCAAAGTATCTTCCTTTCTGGAATACTGTAAACAAACTCTTGATATCTTGGGTCTGTCTATATAATTATGAATTACATACATATGATACACTATGTATTTGATAGATATGATTTCCAGTATCTAAAAATTTTTTACAATGTGAACACCGGGATCCAGTATGTTTCTGTCAACTTATGTATCATACTAAGTGCTCAGTTGGCCAGAGTACTGTATTTAATGGACTACGTGGCTTAGTTGCCATATCCTTAACCTACAGTATTGAGGGTTTAGTGGGGTGAACATCACCATCAGGTCAGTGGAAATTCCCTACAACCCAATCACATCTGTGGAGAGCTACAGAAGTCATGTGATGAATATTCTCCAGAATATCTTAAAAAACTGACAGCTAAAGTACCAAAGATCTACAATGCTGTAATTACTGCAGAAATATTGATACTCACCTCCTAAATATTGAGTTTAAGTGTTTTGGCCACACCCATTTCTATGTGCATAAAATCAAGCACACAGCCATGCAATTTCTGATGCCAAACATTTCTAGCAGTTTGGGTCGCACTGAAAAGCTCAATACTCAGATGCCACAAATCATTTCATGAAATTTCTGAACTGCTAGATGGGCACAGGTCAACTGTAAGTGCTATTGGGAAGTGGAAGCGTCTAGGAGTAACAACAGGTCAGTCACAAATCAGCAGTCCACGCAAACGCAGAGCGGGCCACCGAGTGCTGAGGAATATGGAGTGTAAAAATCGCTTATCCTTTGTTGTATCACTCACTACAGACTTACACACTGCCTCTATAAGTGAGATCAGCAGAAGATCTGTGCGTCCAGTGCTTCATCAAATGGGTTTGCCTGGTCAATCAGCTACACACAAGCCATAGATCACCATGCAAGTCAGATGAAATTGTGCAAAGCACGCCACCAATGGACTCTGGAGGAAACATGTTCTCAGGAGTTATGAATCACGCTTCTCTATCTGACACTCTGATAGACGAATCTGGGTTTGGAAGATGACAGGAGAACGCTACATAATGGATGCATAGGGCCTACTGTAAAATTTGGTGGAGGAGGGATAGGGGTCTGGGGCTGTTCATGGTTTGGCCTAGGCCCCTTATTTCCAGTGAAGGATAATGTTAATGCTGCAGCATACAAAGACATTTTTTACTATTAAATGCTTCTACCTTTGTGAGAACCGTTTGGGGAAGGCCCTTTCCCGTTCCAGCATGACTGTGTCCCATACACAAAGCAGAGTCCATAAAGACATGGTGTGACGAGTTTTGGTGTAGAGCAACTGGTGTGGGCCCTCACAGAGCTCTGACCTCAACCCCATTGAACATCTTCAGGATGAATTGGAACACCAATTGCGAGACAGACCTTTTTGTCCAACATCAGAGCCTGACATCACAAAAGTACAGGCTGGACCCGGCAGAATGCCATAGGGGGAGGCCACCATGATCAGGGATGTTAGGAAGGGAAGGAGTTAAGGAGTTAGGGGTGTGTTTAGGAGGGGGCGGATGTGAGGGGGGGCGAGGTCAGTTTACTTAAGGGTAGGAGAGGGAAAGGCGTCGCCATCTTTAGTAACAGCTCAGGGAAGCTTGTGAGTAACAGCTCAGGGAAGCTTGCAGCAGCACAGGGAAGCTGGTGATCTTTAGTTAACAGCACAGGGAAGATTGCAGCAGCACAGGGAAGTTTGTCCAGTACTTTATAATGGATGCACTACTTACCCAGCTCCGTGTTTGGATCTGGGGCGCAGGCGGTGCCGTCCTCTCCTCCCCGGCGGCGGTCACGTCGCACGAGGCCTCCGGAGAGGTTGAGCCCGGAAGTGATGCCACGAGCCAGGCGCAGGGTAAGGAGCCCCACGAGGGACCCTCCAGGCCGGGCCCCTCGCTCGGCTGCCGTGAGCAGGACGGCCTGGTCTGAGAGGAATCCTGGAAGCCGGCCTGGCTCAGCGGAGGTGGTAGGGCAGGCACCCATGCATCCGGGACCTCCCTCTGCCTCCAGACGACGGGACCCAGGACTTGCGGTGGGCCGTGCTGGCGATGCTCCAGTCGGGCGGCCCACCTGTACCCAGGATGGTGCAACCAATTCCAGGCGTGTGCCACGGTCGGTGGTGACACGGCGGGCAGGAGGGCGGCTACCTGCGGGCCGCGGGGTGGTCGAGCCTCCCCAACAGACGGGCGGAGAGGCCCAGTTCATTGGCGCAGTTAAGGAGCGCTCCATCAGAAGGTCGGGGATGTCATGCGTGCGGCGCTTGTCCTGGCCCGTCTGGGCAGGATGAAGTGGACGACCGTGAGTTCGGTGACCAAGAGGGACGTCTGGATGGATCCTTCGCCCCGGCTGGTGGGGACACAGCACCTGCGCAGCCCGGTGAGTCGCTGTCTCCTACTTTTTCATTGCCTGCTGTATTTCGGTCCCCAGGGGTAGGGGGTGGGGGTTCACTTTTGCCTACGGGATTGCCGGGGTGTAGCGGGGGGATTACAGGAAGTACGGGTGGTGGGGGTGAGATTCAGGAATTGTTGTGTTGTGTGCGTGACCTTTTGGCGCGATGCGGAGGGGGGGCGATAGGTTCCCCGTCCCCGGTTGCAGCTTGGGTGGGGCCGTCGGGGCCTGCAGTGGTGGATAGCACGCTATGGGGAGCTGGGGTGGTGTCTAGGGAATCGGGCGTGGCAGTGTCGGTGCAGACAGAAAAGGATGTGGCAGTGGATGAGGTGCGGTTGGATGATAAGGCGAAGGGCGAGGTCTATGTTTGTTTTGAGGGCCCATTGGGGGCGCATCTGAAACCGGAAGTAAGGGAAAAGATATGGAGGGATGAATATGTGGAAATTTTTTCATTGTTGCCGTTGGAGAAGTTCAATTTAGATAAAGGGAAGTGGTTGGAAAGCAAGAAGGAGAAGGAGGAAAAACGTCGGTATCGATTGATTCCCCAAACTTTTGTTAATTGGTTGCAGGCGTTTGCTATTTTGGCAAGCGTAATTGGACAGAAGACGCCGGAGCATTGTTCCGGCCTCTTCTGTTATATGGATGCTATCGGAGAGGCTCATCGAGTTTACGGCGGGCAGACGTGGCTGCGCTATGATGAGCAGTTCCGGCAGCGGAAGGCAGTGAGACCTGACATTAGGTGGGATAACAAAGACATAGGGTTATGGTTGCGGGTCATGGCTCCAGTGCGTTTTGGCCAGTCCTTTCAAGGGGGTGGGGCCGGGGTGGCCGGCCCCTCATTGCCTTCGGGGGGGGGGAGCAGGGGGGACAGGAGGAAAATCCGGGTTCTGCTGGCAGTTTAATGAGGGCCAGTGTAAGTTCGGATCGGGTTGTAAGTTCAAACATAGCTGCTCCTCCTGCGGGGGGATCTCTCACGGAGCGGTTAAATGTTTTCGGAAGGGAAAAGGACGAGGGGCCGGGGGCGCTAGTCAAGGGCCGGACACCGGTGAGGTGGGAAGACATGGAGCCCTTTCTAAATAGGTACCCTGATAGGTCCAGGGCAAGTTTGTTGTTGGATGGTTTGCGGGTTGGTTTCCGGAACCCTGCCCCTGCTCACAAGGTGCCGTTTACCTTGCGTAGTTTGCGTTCAGCGTTGCAGTATCCAGGGGTAGTAGGGGATAAGTTGCGGAAGGAGGTGGAGTTGGGGCGCATGGCAGGTCCGTTTGAGAGTTGCCCTTTACCGGAGCTGGTGGTGTCACCACTGGGGGTGGTGCCTAAGAAGGAGCCGAATAAGTTTAGGCTCATACATCATTTATCTTACCCGAGGGGGCGATCGGTTAATGATGGGATTTCTCCAGAACTTTGCTCGGTGGCTTACACGTCGTTTGATGCGGCAGTTGCGTGGGTGCGCCGCTATGGTGTGGGTGCATTAATGGCAAAAACGGATATTGAGTCGGCCTTTCGCCTCCTCCCTGTGCATCCTGACAGCATACGGCTGTTAGGATGTTATTGGGACGGGCCTTATTTTGTGGATCGCTGCCTCCCTATGGGGTGTTCTATTTCCTGTGCCTATTTTGAGGCTTTTAGTTCTTTCCTGGAGTGGGTGGTTTGCGATGTTGCGGGGGTCTCGTCGGTCATACATTACTTGGATGATTTCCTGTGTGTTGGTCCAGGCGGGTCTTCGGTTGGTGCTACGTTGTTGAACATGATAGAGTGGGTGGCAAAGAGGTTCGGTGTGCCTTTGGCCCAGGACAAAACGGAAGGACCTAGCTCCTGTCTGGTCTTTTTAGGAATCACCATTGATTCTTTGAGGATGGAGTGTCGGCTCCCGCAAGATAAATTGGTAGCGTTACGGGCGGAGGTGGACCGGGCTAGACATTTGCGTAAGATCACGTTACGTGCATTACAGTCATTATTGGGTAAGCTTAACTTTGCTTGCAGGATTATGCCCATGGGCCGGATTTTCAGCAGGCGGCTGTCGGGAGCGACGGCTGGGGTGACAGCCCCTCATCATTTCATTCGTCTGACACAGGCGCTGAGGGCAGATTTGGCAGTTTGGTTTGAGTTTTTGCATCGTTATAATGGGAGGTCCTTGATCATGGCCCCGGTGGTTGACAGCGTAGATTGGGAGCTGTTTACAGATGCTGCGGGGGGCGTGGGATTTGGGGCTTACTGCAAGGGTCAGTGGTGCGCGGCGCGGTGGCCTGAGGAATGGGCGGAGTTGGGTTTGGTGAAGAACCTGGCATTCCTAGAGCTGTTTCCCATAGTAGTGGCGGTGGAAATTTGGAGTGAGAGGTTTCGGGACAGCAAGGTACGGTTCCATTGTGACAACTTGTGCGTGGTGGGGGCTATTAACAACGTGTCAGCGTCATCCCCCCCGGTCGTCCGGCTGTTGAGGCACCTGGTTTTACGTTGCTTGTCTTTGAACGCTTGGGTTGTGGCGGTTCATGTGCCAGGGATCAAAAATGACATCGCAGATTCTCTTTCTCGCTTGCAGTGGGAGCGGTTCAGGATGGTGGCTCCGGACGCGGAGGAGGACGGGATCGCTTGCCCGAAATGGTTGTGGGGGCTGGGTTACGAGCCGCAGGAGGTTTGATTCAGGCTTCGCTTGCGCAGGGTACTTGGGCTGCTTATGATTCGGCGTGGCGGGAGTGGGAGAGTTGGTTGGCAGTTCTGGAGGGTGTAGTGACGGATGATGATCGGGTGGTGGCGTTGTTAGTCTTTCTGGGGCAAGTCTCTATCGCGGGCTGGTCAGTGTCCAAGGTAAATCGTTTTGTGGCAGCCCTGGCTTTTGGTTTTAAGGTCCGGGGGTACACAGATGTTACAAAAAGTTTTTTGGTTGGCCAGGCCCTGAGGGGGTACAGGAGAGGGAGGATGTTGCCGGATCGGCGGCGCCCTGTCTCGTTTATGTTGTTGGAACAGTTGTGGGGGGTGTTGTGTGACATTTGTTTTTCCAGCTACGAGGTGACCCTGTATAGGTTGGCATTCTCGTGGGCATTTTTTGGGGCCCTGAGGGTCGGGGAGCTGGTGGCTCCCAGCACAAGGAGACCTGGGGGGTTGAGAATGGAAGATGTGTTGGTAACGGATCGGAGTGTGGAATTCTGGATCCGGCGGTCTAAGACGGATCAAGGGGGTCGGGGTAAGAGAGTGGTGTTGGGGGTGGCCAAGGGGGTCAGGATGTGCCCAGTCGCCTGCTTTGCGGGGTTCAGAGAGGTCTCAACGGTGCGTAGGGGACAGTTGTTGTGTCATGAGGATGGGTCCTTTATGTCCCGGTATCAGTTTACGTGGGTTTTTCGTAGGTGTCTGCGGAAGTTGGGACTGGAGGAGGCGTTGTTTTCCCCCCATTCTTTTCGGATTGGGGCAGCGACGGAGGCGGTGGCATGGGGGTTGGGTGAGGAAGTGGTAAAGCAGATAGGTCGATGGGATTCCCGCCGCTTCCAGCTGTATGTGCGCCCTCAGTTTATATGATAGTCCAGTCGTAATCCCTCCTTCTCTACACTCCCTCCAGGTCCCCTCATCGTTTTTCTCTCCTCCTCCATGTTTCGCTTGCATCCTTACTCGTTTTGTTAATCAGTGGTTTTATTTTTCAGGACCAGCGGGGCGATTGGTGTGGATCGTCGGGCATTCCTACGTTCATTGGGGGGCGGAGCGGGCGGATGTTCGTCCAGACGGGCGGCAGTTGGGTTTTCGGTGGGAGGATGTAGTCGTGCGGTGGCTGGGGAGTAGGGGGATGCTGTGGAGTCGGGTGTTGCCGGACGTGCATCGGTTTGCGCTGATGGACAGGGCCCCGGATGTCTTGGTGTTGCATGTCGGGGGTAACGATTTGGGTAGTCGTCCTTTTCGGGAATTGATCAGGGATATAAAATACGATCTACTCAGGTTATGGTCCGGCTATTAAGGTGGTGTGGTCAGAGATTGTCCCGCGGAAGGTTTGGCGGCATGCTAGATCGGTGCAGCGGTTGAATAAAGCCAGGGTTAAGGTTAATCGGGCAGTTTCGGGTTTCGTGGTGAGAAACGGGGGGGTCTTCGTGCGTCATTATGACTTCGAGGATGGCCAGGGTAATTATTGGCTAGGTGATGGTGTGTACCTGATGGCCGTGGGGATCGACCTGTGGACTCTGCGCCTGCAGGAAGGTATCGAAAGGGCCCTCTCGTTGGGTGGGGGCTCGCATACTTAAAGGTGTCTAAGTATGTTCGTGTGGCGGATTGGGGGTCCTTGGAGTTGGTGGTAAATTACTGTGGGGGGGGGATTCATAGGGGGTATGGTCCCTCCCCAATTTATTATGGTTGGTAGTCTGCTCAATTTGGGCTCCTGCTGGGTGGTGTCCCGAGGAGTGGTCAATTTGGGCTCCTGCTGGGTGGTGTCCCGAGGAGTGGTCAATTTGGGCTCCCGCTGGGTGGTGTCCCGGGGAGTGGTTGCGGTTGAGGTCAGCCAACTGCTGGTATAACGGTGCCCCTGAGCCAGTAGGGTGACGGCTGGGAGAAAAATACTATGCAGGTGGGCTGTTTCGTGACAGACTTTTGTAGCTCCAAGGACTCCCCTTCCATTGTTATTATTATTTGTAAATTGGTGTTCTTGATGTTTGTTTGTAAATAAAATGGCTGCTGTGGCCAAATTTATCCAACCCAAGTGTCTGAGTCTTATTAGAGGGACAGGGGGTTTGGAAAAAGGTATGGCCATTAATGGGGAAGGTGAGTAGGTGAAGCCACTTCCCCCCGGTAGGAGTGTACGCACTCTACAGTCCCCTGATCAAGTACAGGCTGGACCCGGCAGAATGCCATAGGGGGAGGCCACCATGATCAGGGATGTTAGGAAGGGAAGGAGTTAAGGAGTTAGGGGTGTGTTTAGGAGGGGGCGGATGTGAGGGGGGGCGAGGTCAGTTTACTTAAGGGTAGGAGAGGGAAAGGCGTCGCCATCTTTAGTAACAGCTCAGGGAAGCTTGTCCCACCCTCCCTCCCAAAATGATGTGTTCATCTGTGTGACTATTTTGGTATTTCGCTTTGTTGCTCGTTGTTTTTGTTTTTCCGCAGGTACCGGAGGATGCTGTGGAACAGTTTTGCAATGTCGCAGCAGTTGTATGGCGGATTGGGGGTCCTTGGAGTTGGTGGTAAATTACTGTGGGGGGGGGGGGATTCATAGGGGGTATGGTCCCTCCCCAATTTATTATGGTTGGTAGTCTGCTCAATTTGGGCTCCTGCTGGGTGGTGTCCCGAGGAGTGGTCAATTTGGGCTCCTGCTGGGTGGTGTCCCGAGGAGTGGTCAATTTGGGCTCCCGCTGGGTGGTGTCCCGGGGAGTGGTTGCGGTTGAGGTCAGCCAACTGCTGGTATAACGGTGCCCCTGAGCCAGTAGGGTGACGGCTGGGAGAAAAATACTATGCAGGTGGGCTGTTTCGTGACAGACTTTTGTAGCTCCAAGGACTCCCCTTCCATTGTTATTATTATTTGTAAATTGGTGTTCTTGATGTTTGTTTGTAAATAAAATGGCTGCTGTGGCCAAATTTATCCAACCCAAGTGTCTGAGTCTTATTAGAGGGACAGGGGGTTTGGAAAAAGGTATGGCCATTAATGGGGAAGGTGAGTAGGTGAAGCCACTTCCCCCCGGTAGGAGTGTACGCACTCTACAGTCCCCTGATCATGCTCTTTTGGCTGAATGGGCACAAATTCCACCAGCATACTCTAAAATCTTTTGTAAAGCCTTCCCAGAAGAGTGGAGGCTGTTATAGCCTTGAAGGGGTCTGACACCCAGAGACTGCACCGATCAGCTGTGCCATCTGCCTCCAGGCGCCGGATGTTTTGAACAGTACGCAGTAGTTGGAGTCGGAAGCAGATGACTCCAAACACTGCATAGTGACCGTTCTGCAGAACTGCAGCTCTGCTTCTATTCACTTGAAAAGGAGCAGAGCTGCAGTACTGCAGCTTGGCCGCTATTCCATGACTGGAGCCAACTGCTTCTGGCTCCAACTACTGCTTACCGTTCAAAACATCCGGGGCACCTGAGCGACTGGTCGGTGTGGGGTCGGGGTGTCGGACCCCCACTGATCATATAGTGATGACCTATCCTGTGGATAGGTTATCAGTTGTCCGGTCATGGACAACCCCTTTAAAGGCAGCCCAATGGGTTACCACTATATTAACACCTGTGGTTTTGGAATGGGATGTCCAATAAATTCACATAGGTGTGATGGCCTGGTGTCCACATACTTTTGGCAATGTAAGATAGATAGACAGACAGGCAGGCAGGCCGACAGACAGACAGACAGACAGACAGACAGACAGACAGACAGACAGACAGACAGATAGATAGATAGATAGATAGATAGATAGATAGATAGATAGATAGATAGATAGATAGATAGATAGATAGATAGATAGATTGATAGATAGATTGATAGATAGATATGCCCGCTGTCTCAGGGTTGTTTTTCACTCAGATCTTTCCTTTACTCCTCACATCCAATCACTTTCACGCTCCTGTCATTTTCACCTCAAAAATATCTCCAGAATCCGCTCTTTTCTTACGGAGGGAACCGCCAAAACTCTCATTGTTGCTCTGATTCACTCTCGTCTTCCCCTCACCAAACTCTCCCCTCTCCAATCTATCCTCAATGCAGCAGCCAGGCTCATATTTATGACCAACCGCTACACCAACGCCTCTACCCTGTGCCAGTCACTGCACTGGTTGCCCATCCCCTTCAGAATAAAATTCAAACTTATTACTCTCACCCACAAAGCTCTCCACAGTGCTGCACCTCCTTACATCTCCTCCCTCATCTCTGTCTACCACCCTACTCGGGCACTACGTTCTGCCAACGACCTTAGATTAAAATCCTCCATAATCCGAACCTCCCACTCCCGTCTCCAATATTTTTCTCGTGCTGCACCGGTCCTCTGGAATGCGCTACCCCAGACAATCAGATTAATTCCCAATATCCACAGTTTTAAACGTGCCCTAAAAACACATCTATTTAGACAGGCCTATAACATTCCATAATCTGACTCCTTTCCATGGCCCCCTTTTAGATTAGTCATCAGAATAAGATTCCGTAACACTCCTTCTCTTCATGTCTGTCATACACGGATACTGGCTGGTGACCGGCTCATGCAGCTTTATGTTACCTCCCCATGTGTATAAAAGTGGCCGGACTATTGTACAGAACAAACACTGTTACACTTTATGTCTCCTTTATTTCCTCATAGATTGTAAGCTCTTGCGAGCAGGGTCCTCACTCCCCAGATTTGAATTGTAAATGAACTTTGTCACTATGTAATGTCTGATATTGTTTGTTTCATGTTCCCTCTAAATTGTAAACTGCTGCGTAATATGTTGGCGCTATATAAATAAAGATTATTATTATTATTATTATTATTATTATTATTATTATACTAGCATCATAGTTATGTACGATGCTGGGAGTCCCTGCCTCTCCGTGGAACTACTGTCCCGTACTGAAAATATGATTACAGTACGGGACAGTTGTCCCGCAGTGAGGCAGGGACTCCTAGCATCATACATAACTATGATGTTAGGAGCCCGGCTCCCTGCAGTGTGTTCGGTCCGGGACTTGTGGCCGAAATACGTTCTGTCCTTTACGGACCGAACATGCCCGTGTGAATCCAGCCTAAGATATTAATTGCAATATATATTTTTTTTCCCATTTTAATTTTAGACTCTGCGATGAATAAATCTCTTAGTAAGCGTTCATGCACACAACAACCGTTGCTGTTTTGTGGACCGCAAAACATGGATCCTAGTGGCTTCCGTGTGCTGTTCGCTTTTTTTTTGTGGACCCATACACTAGAATGGGTGAGACGGACCGCAAATACGGAAAAGAATAGGATCTATTCTCTAATTTGAGGAATGGACACACAGATCCACACATAAAAAAACACATGTGTGCATGGCCCCATAGAAATGAATGTATGCTATCCACAAAAAAAATATAACGGATCGTACACTGCAGAAAACAAGGGCCCTTATGCTAATTTGCTGAGTACAGTTGACTGACAGATCAGTAGTCTACAATACTCCTAAATGTCATTTTCAGCTAAATGCCAGTCTCTGATCTTGGGAGCTGAATTCTCTTAGCAGATACATGTGCTCAAAGTTTCATAATAGATTTGTTTTAACTTTTCCCACAAACAGCCTAATTACTAAAATAACTGATTGTCCATGAATGTATGCCATTTTATGCATAATAAAAAGAGAGATGATAGATAGATAGATAGATAGATAGATAGATAGATAGATAGATAGATAGATAGATAGATAGATAGATAGATAGATAGATAGATAGATAGATAGATAGATAGATAGATAGATAGATAGATAGATAGATATGAGATAGATAGATAGATAGATAGATGATAGATACAGATAGATAGATAGATAGATAGATAGATAGATAGATAGATAGATAGATAGATAGATAGATAGATAGATAGATAGATAGATAGATAGATAGACAGACAGACAGACAGACAGACAGACAGACAGACAGACAGACAGACAGACAGACAGACAGATAGATAGATAGATAGATAGATAGATAGATAGATAGATAGATAGATAGATAGATAGATAGATAGATAGACCATTAATATATTTTGCATGTGCATTTCTATGTACATTATTCACCTCAGCACACAACTAGGCAGAGCAGCCACAATAACAGCTTCTTCCTAATAGTGGCCTGGCGACACCGGAGTGTTCTGTCTCACAGATTGACGAGCCCTCTGCTGCCGATTTACAGTTACACGGCAGCCACTCTGGAGCCGGAACACATCTGGAGTAGAGTAAACTGAGGGATTCAGGGGCCAGTCTTGGCTGTGTTCTTAAATGAGAGCAGCTGATGAAAGCCAACACTACCTCCCAGAGCCCTTTCCAATCCCTTGGCCCATTTGCTAATCTAAACAAAGATGGTAGAAACACACAATGACCTTATGCTACAATGTTGACACTATTCCTATCACTCCAGGGCCAGAGCAAAAAGAACATTAGTAGTTCATTTTATCTGATCACATCTCATGTTCCATGTTTTCTGTCATTATAGTGTATTCACAGCATTACATTATTCCTCAAAGTTACATTACAGGCCCAGGGCTTGCAGCAAAGTGTAAAAATATTAGTAAAATATTTCTGCAATACGGTGCAGTATTTAGCTTTGCAATCCTTATGAAAAAAAGCATCTATCAGCTTCTTATTAATGGCATTAACTTTGTTGTTTGCCAAATATAATCTAATATAATCAGTATATCCCATTTTTACTACATTATGTGCACTGTTCTTTTTTATTTAAATTTACATGCATAAAGCTTTCTAGTAATAATAAGAAAAAAACAGTCCTTGGATTTTGGTAAAAGTATACGTTTTCACAATTCACGCATAAACCCATTCAGGGAGGAGTTAAAGGGAAGGTGTCATGAATTTCTTTTTTTTATCATATTGCTTTTAATATGATATTAACATAAATTTTATTTATTTGTGTTCTCATGTTCTACTTTTTACTTTGTTCTTACTTTTACTTCTCTATGGGGACTGCCATTTTATTTTCATCTCTGTATGTGTCGATTAACGACACATACAGAGATGGAATACGGCACATACAACCCCATAGAGGATGTGAACGGGAGCCGTTCCAGTCTCAGAAGCGTAACGCCGTCTGTGTGGGAAAGGCGCATCCCACACAGACCAAAACGAAGCTCGTTCGCAGAGCGAAATCCGGCTCCATTTTCATGTGGACCGGAAGCCGCTGCCGGACAGTAAGATGACGACTTCCGGCTGCGGCTTCCGGCCATATGTTCAAGGAAGCGAAGGAGCAAGGAATAGGAGCAGAGGCGGCGGCGGCAGGAGAAGGTAATATATGTTCGTGTATGTGATGTGTGTATTATGTTCGTGTTATACTGTCTGCTGAGCACTGTATCTAATCCTCCTACACTGTGCAGTCACTCAGAAAATGGCGGCACACAGTGTAGGAGGTTTGAAGATTCAAAGCCCTCCTTCTCCTGGCACCAGCCAGAAGAAGGGAGGAGGAATTGTCTGAGGACAATAGAGAGAGTGTGTCCACCGAAAATTTGCAACATAAATCAATGAGGTTGCTTTACCACATTGACCATGCTGCAATTTTGGTAACTGCTCCCTCTAGTGCTCAGCACATGGAAATGTTATAAATTAGAATCTAATTTATAATATTTCCTGACTTGTGAAAAAATTAAAAAAATTAAAACAACGTGTAATCACTTAAATAATAATTGTTTAACTAAAAAAAAAAAAATTCTAGCAACAAATTCCCTTTAACCCGCAGATTTTATCTCACTGTAGACTTACTCCCTTTTCCTCCCTGCATGTGTCTATGCGACCCAGCATTTTTATTACTAACAGTGCTTCCCCTGTGAATTAACATTCACACATCTTGATTACTATTTACCCATGTCTCCATGGCAACTTCGTCTCTGACAACGCCTTGCTGACGTCTACACGCCAGGGGCGTAGCTAGGGGGGGCAGGCGGGGCATGTGCCCCGGGCGCAACCTGGAGGATACGGATAGAGGGGCGCCCAAGAGCAGCTGATCGCTGCTGACAGGCGCCCCGTATGTGGGACACCTGCAGCAGCTTAGGAAGAGCCAGGACATTACGGCGTTCTGACTGGGGTCTGTGACGGCCAGGGAGTGGACCAGTCCAGTCACCTGACCTCACGTCAGTGACATGAGGTCAGATGACTCAGGTCAGGGGACAGGTCCACTCCCGTGCTGCAGCCTCCCTGCATCTGGCTCTACTCTGTGCTCTGCCGAGAAGCAGAGAGGAAGCTCCGCCCACACACAGCCCGTCCTGACCTGTCAGCAAGGAGACATGGTGAGTGTCTTTGTGTGTAATGTGTGTATCTGTGTTTGTATGTGTATATGTTACAGTGTGTGTGTGTGTGTGTGTGTGTGTGTGTGTGTGTGTTTGTCTCTTGAATCTACTACATTATCTGTACTCAGAGAGTTATCACTGTGTTATCTGTGGTGTTACATAGGACTGCAGATAACACTTCTACATTATCGGTACTCAGAGAGATGTGAATGTGTTATCTGCGGTGTTACATAGGACTGCAGGGAACATCTACTACATTATCTGTACTGTGTGCTAAATTACAATCTCAGCTCTGCTACACAGTACAGATAATGTAGTAGATGTTACCTGCAGTCCTATGTAACACTACAGATAACACAGTGATATCTCTCTGAGTACAGATAATGTAGTAGTGTTACCTGCAGTCCTATGTAACACCACAGATAACACAGTGATAACGCTCTGAGTACAGATAATGTAGTAGATGTTACCTGCAGTCCTATGTAACACCACAGATAACACAGTGATAACTCTGATTACAGATAATGTAGTAGCTGTTGCCTGCAGTCTTATGTAACACCACAGATAACACATTGTGCTAAATTACAATCTCAGCTCTGCTACAATGTGTTATCTATGGTGTTACATAGGACTGCAGGCAACAGCTACTACATTATCTGTACTCAGAGAGTTATCTCTGTGTTATCTGTGGTGTTACATAGGACTGCAGGTAACACTACTACGTTATCTGTGCTGTGTACATATGTGCCTGTGTGGGTATATATGGGTCTGTTTGTGAATGTGTCTTTGTGCTTGTATATTTGTGCCTTTTATGTATTTGCATATGTTCCTGACTGTGTATTTATCTGCTGGTGTGTGTGTGTGTGTGTGTGTGTGTGTGTGTGTGTGTGTGTGTGTGTGTGTGTGTGTGTGTGTGTGTGTGTGTGTGTGTGTGTGTGTGTGCATATGTGTCTGTACGTGTATATATTTACCTGTATGTATATATTCCAGATGTGTGTATGTATATTTGCCGGTATGTCGAAATATCTGTCTTTATGTATGTACAGTATATATGTTCCAGCGTGTCTATATATGTGGTTAATTTTTGGTTTGTGTAGGGGGCGGCAATAGAGAGTCCCGCACAGTGCGCCATCCAACCTAAGGCCGGCCCTGGCTGTCACCAACCCTTGTCAGAAGAAACTCCGCCGCTGCCTGCGCCGAATGACCTCCTCGACTCCTCCGGTAAGTCACACCAGGCACAGTGGAGAGTGGTAGCGGTAGACTACTGCTCACCGGTCTGTTCACAGTGTGGCGCTATTAAAAGGGGTGGGAGTGTGGCGCTATTTACAAAGGGGCAGTGGGCTGTGTGTGGCACTATCTACAAGGGGGGCTGTGTGGCACTATTTACAAGGGGGGCTGTGTGTGGCACTATTTACAAGGGGGGCTGTGTGTGGCACTATCTACTGGGGGCTGTGTGTGGCACTATCTACAAGAGAGGGGCTGTGTTTCTCTATCTACAGGGGGCTGTGTGTGGCATTATCTACAGGGGGCTGTGTGTGGCCTCTTTAATTTATTTTCTTTTAATTTATTTTTATGTTAATTACATTATAGAACTATATCGCTTGTAAAATGTAGAAATGCTTTTATACTCAAGTTACATTAAAAAAAATGTGAACAAAAAATTACATCTCATTGATTGGTAGGGAAAGAAAACATGGCGAGGGGGAAGGAGATGTTGGGAAATAAGTTGGAGGGGGGCGCCAATCTGAATCTTTGGCCCGGGTGCAGGAGAACCTAGCTATGCCTCTGCTACACGCCACGATGCTGACCACGCCTCCATATCCATGTCCACAGTGAAATGCACGGCAATGCCGCCGTCCGCTCCACGGCACATACGCCGATGTAATCAGTGATGTCAATATGCGCACACCGGACATTAGTCATAGCTGCCCGACTTGTAATATAAGGGAATACCGTGCATAGGGACAACTAGCGCCATATACAGAGGCCAGCCGCTATTCTACTACAAGTGCCAGTATATTTCTAATCAGTCCCCAGAACGGCTCAGGTAAGAGGCTATTTCGATCACATCTTCATTGTATACAATGTTTTATTTATTCATGTACCCTGCTACTCATCATGTATGGTTTTGCTTCTTGGGGTATCCCTGACTCCTCAAGAACAAGACTATTTTTGGCTATTTTACATTGTGATATACCTCTGGGTACTTATTAAACATGTATCAGCACTGTTGGCCTAAACATTCAGTCTTATGTAATCAACCTGGACATCATAATTACCTCCTTATGATTTCACAGATATTGGGAATGCCCATATTAGTTCCTCTAATAAAAGTATGCCACTCGCTGTCCCGTCCGATGTCTCATGCATTTTTTCCAGATGCAAATATCTCCTGGGCACAGGACGCTCGGTACTGTTCTTGTTTTAAACTGCTTCTGTTGTATATATTTCCATCTGATTGTAGATACTTCTTGTATATACGTGTATGTAACCAGAATTATGATCACGCTATATCCGGATTATGTATATTGAATTTGTTTATATTTATCTATATCACTTATATGTATTTCCTCAGTACCTGATGAAGGTCTCGCGACTGAAACATTGCACTAAGCCACTGGCATCACAGAGTAAAACAAAATAAGAAAGAATTTTTCACTTTCCAAGAGTGTGCCGAATACTTTTTTACACATCGCAACTGGGTTGGGACCCTATCTCGAGCACCTAAGAGATCTAGTTCTATCTGAACACCTATATCCCATAATAACAGCCTGGACATGCTGGGAGCTGTAGTTCTCTCCTCTTAGGGTATGTTCACACGGCTTATTTACGGACGTAATTCGGGCGTTTTACGCCTCGATTTACGTTCGAAAATTCGGCTCGATAGCGTTGGCAAACATCTGCCCATTCATTAGAATGGGTCTTACGATGTTCTGTGCACACGGTCATTTTTTTTACGCCCCGCTGTCAAAAGGCGGGGCGTAAAAAAGACGCCCGCGTCAAAGAAATGTCTGTCACTTCTTCAGACGTAAATGGAGCCGTTTTCCATGGACTCCATGGAAAACCAGCTCCATTTAACGTCCGTAATGGACGCAGCAAAAAGCGCCTCAACATGCCATTATGACTGAAATTAAAGTGCTGTTTTCTCCTGAAAACAGCCCCGTAATTTCAGCCGTTACGGACGTTGCCGTGTGAACATACCCTTATACCTCCTTATTTATTCCTTCCACTTTGATGGTTTGTGAAGGTCACTTTACTGGGGGGGCTGATGGTCAGTTTACTGTGAGTGGGGGGCTGTTGGCCACTTTACGGGGGTGCTGATGGTCACTATACTGGGGGGCTAATGGTCATTTTATTGTGAGTGGGTGCTGATTTTCATTATACTGTGAGTGGGGGGCTCATGGTCACTTTACTGGGAAGGCTGATGGTCACTATACTGGGGAGACTGATGGTCACTTTACTGTGAGTGGGGGGCTGATGGTCATTGCACTGTGAGTGGGGGTCTGATGGTCATTTTACTCTGAGTGGGGGCTGATGGTCATTTTACTGTGAGTGCTGGGCTGATGGTAATTTTACTGTGAGTGGCAGGCTGATGGTCATTTTACTGTGAGCGGTCGCTGATGGTAATTTTACTGTGAGTGGGGAGCTGATGGTCACTTTACTGGGGGGGGCTGATGGTAACCTTACTGGGGGGGGCTGATGGTCACTTTACTGGGGGGGCTTATGGTCAATTTACTGTGGTGGAGGGGCTGATAGTCATTTTACTGTGGGGGGTCATGGTCACTTTATTGGAGGGGCTGATGGTCACTTTATTGGGAGGCTTATGGTCATTTTACTGTGAGTAGGGGCTGATCTTTACTTTACTGGGGGGCTGCTGGTCACTTTACTACTTTACTGGGGGGTGATGGTTGCTTTACTGGGGGGGGTGATGGTCATTTTACTGTGAGTGGGGGGCTGATGATCACTTTACAGGGGGCGCTGATGGTCACTTTACTGGGGGTGATGGTTACTTTACTGGGGGGGCTAATGGCCACTTGACGGGGGGGCTGATGGTCATTTTACTGTGAGTGGGGGGCTGATGATCACTATACTGTGAGTGGGGGCTGATGGTTATTGCGCTGTGAGTGGTGGGCTGATAATCATTTTACTGTGAGTGGGGGGTTGATGGTCATTTTACTGTGAGTGGGGGCTGATGGTCTTTGGGTGGTTTCCGCCTCTAACCTCCCATTAAAATTAATGGGAGGCAGAAAAGACCTGTGGCGCTCGTTTTGAGTACTTTTTTGCCTGCGGTTGTTGGATTATCTTTAACAGTTTAAAAAAAATGGAAAAGGAAAAAAGACGCGAAAAAAAAGCGTCAAACTGCCGAAAGGCAGATATTTTTCTGTCTTACAAAAAAACGCCAGGTAGAGTGTAGTGCTTGTTTTTAGCCATTTTTTTTTGTCCTTTTGTAAAAAAAATTCTGGGGGTGCCATGAGGAAGTTTTTTTTTTTCCAGGGGTGCTTCAAGCCTGAAGAGGTTGGGAAACTCTGGTTTAGCGAAATAGGCGTGGCTTAAAATGTCACCCCGTGAACCAAAAATATGAATTTTCACACAAAAAACTCGAATAAACTAAGCCAACTAATAGGTGGTTTAAGGAAGAAAAAAGTTTCTAGCATGTCTAGCAAGATGCACCAAATTTATCTTACAGCATGTACCACTTTGATAAATTTGGCACATTTTTTTACATCCATCCCTAAGTTTGCACTGTCTAAAACGTACACAGTATTAGTATATCTGCCTGACTACGTGTAGAAATGTACTTTTTCAGTTTTTTTTCTAAACTTCAGGAATAATACTATGTCATCTAATTACCATGAGTCATTTTATAACTAAAACATACACAAATTATCTGTAATCATTACTGAATTAGACCTGGAGTTCTCTCCTAAACAACAATAATATGCTCAAACAGCTCAGCCTGGGAAGACGTCTTGTCTTATTTCTACCATAATCTGATGCAGGAGTTTTTCTGTTTATATAAAAATATTTATTTTTAGTCTAATACCACCTCTCTCCTCAACACTGAACCTAGATGAACACTAGACGTAGGAATTCTGTCATAGATTTTTTAGTTGACAATCAAGAATTTGGAATCCACCATTAGGCCTCATGCACATGACCCTAAGGCTGGGTTCACACGACCTATTTTCAGACGAAAACGAGGCGTATTATGCCTCGTTTTACGTCTGAAAATAAGGCTACAATACGTCGGCAAACATCTGCCCATTCATTTGAATGGGTTTGCCGACGTACTGTGCAGACGACCTTTCATTTACGCATCGTCGTTTGACAGCTGTCAAACGACGACGCGTAAAAATACAGCCTCGTCAAAAGAAGTGCAGGGCACTTCTTTCAGACGTAATTTGAGCCGTTCTTCATTGAACTCGAAGCACAGCTCAAAATTTACGGCTGTCAGAGAAGCCTCGCAAAATGCGAGGAGGAGCATTTACGTCTGAAACGAGGCAGCTGTTTTCTCCTGAAAACAGTCTGTCTTTTCAGACGTAAAAGCCAGTTATCGTGTGCACATACCCTAAGGGTTTTTACTGTCCACAAATACGAATCCAAAGTCATCTGCAAGTCATCCGCAAATACGGGACAGTATCCATAATTATGGGCCATAGTGCATCCGTAGTGCATCCATATTGACGGATCCGCAAAAAAAACCAGGGAGAAATCTCGTGGAATTACAGACGGCTACGGAGCTACCTCCACAATGGTGTAAGCGCCCATAAACTTCTATGAGGAGTCCGTGCCGCAATTGCAGACAAAAATAGGATATGTTCTATATTTTGCGGATAATTTCTACGGCACGGAAACACACATCCGTAAATATACTGAAAGGTGTCCGTGACCAATAGAAATGAATGGATCCGCAAATTTGATCAGTAATTACGGATGCGTAATTACGGATGAAAACTACGGTTATGTGCATGGGGCCTTAAAGGGATTGTCCCACGACAACCACTTTCTGAATTTTAGAACCTATCAATCAGACAGGTTAAAACAGCAGGTGAGGAAGGTGTCCGACCTCTAGGACCTCCCCTGTTGCTGAGAAGGAGGGTGCCTTAGTCCCTATTCGTGGCTGTAGAGTAGAGCAAACAAGTGCTATCCCTCCTGATAGACTTGAATGGGGGGCGTTGTTTCATCTGTTTCCGACAGCCACGTTCACTTCATTTCAGAAGACTGATCAATCGTTATAATAGTCATCCATATAAGCCCTGCCAGGCTACAAATGTAGCAGAGTTGTATTTGTAATTTTAACAACTCATTGTAATATCTTAATGTTTTATCTGTTTTTTTAATAGGACTTTTAATGCAAAAATGACCATCAGCCCCCCACTCACAGTATAATGACCGTAGTACAATGTACAAAATAGCACAATGTACAAAAGGAATAATTCCATGAGTACCTCTACGTTTCTTTATGTATTGCACTGTCTGACATGCAGGGCCGATTCTAGCTTTTCTGCTGCCTGAGGCGAAAATTGAAATGGCGCCCCCCAGATTTTGATTGACATCCCCCTGGCTGTTCTACATCACTACCAGCCTCCTGAAACTCTTGTGGATGCGCCGTTGCCTTGTACTCCCCTGGCATGCATGGTGCAGCGATGAGTACACCTCGCTGTACGGTGCGTGCCAAAGTAGTACAAGGCAATGGCGCATCCGAGAAAGTTGGATCAGCCAAAAATGAAAAGGTGGGTTTGGAGGCAGGATGATGTGACACTTCAGGATAGCAGCATCGCCCCATGACCCTTTAATGAGTAATTAGCATATAATGTGCGCCGTTTTAAAAGTTGATTTTATAGATTTTGCTGCATCTGAAATAAACATACATTTGGAAATTATTGTCAGGTCATGTATTACCGCATGGTGGCGGTTCAAAGAGTTAAAACTACCAGACAGGTTCCCATTAAATATACAATGAATTTAAAACAATTCCATCTGCCCTGCAATTTTGTTATTATAAATATATTCTATAGAATTACAGCACCAGAACTAAGCTCATATATATATATATATACAGCACAAGAACCAAGATCAGTACACATAT
This sequence comes from Rhinoderma darwinii, assembly GCF_050947455.1. Taxonomy (NCBI): domain Eukaryota; kingdom Metazoa; phylum Chordata; class Amphibia; order Anura; family Rhinodermatidae; genus Rhinoderma; species Rhinoderma darwinii. The sequence goes on from NC_134691.1 coordinate 91,198,103, forward strand.
ACAGCACCAGACCAAAGCTCACTACATAAATACAACACCAGAACGAAGCTCAGTACATATATACAGCTCCAGAACCAAGCTCAGTACATATATACAGCTCCAGAACCAAGTTCAGTACATATATGCAGCACCACAACAAAGCTCAGTACATATATACAGCATCAGAACAAAGCTCAATACATATATACAGCACCAGAACATAGCCAAAAACATATATAAAGCACCAGAACAAAACTTAGTACATAAATACAATACCAGAACCAAGCTCGGTACATATATACAACACCAGACCTAAGCTCAGAACATATATACAGCACAAGAACAAAGATCAATAAATAAATACAGCACCAGAACCAAGCTCCGTACATATATACAGCACCAGAACAAAGCTCAATACATAAATACAACACCAGATTCCAAGACCAGACCCAAGCTCAGTACATATTTACAGCACTAGAACAAAGCTCAATACATAACTACAGCACCAGAACAAAGCTCCGTATATATATACAGCACCAGAACAAAGCTCAATACATATATACAACACCAAATTCCAAGACCAGAACCAAGCTCAGTACATATATACAACACCAGACCCAAGCTCAGTACATATATACAACACCAGACCCAAGGTCAGTACATATATACAGCACTAGAACAAAGCTCAATACATAAATACAGCACCGAAACCAAGCTCAGTACATATATACAGCACCAGAACAAAGCCCAATACATATATACAGCACCAGACCAAATCTCAGTACATATATAAAACACCAGAACCAAGCTCAGTACATAAATACAGCACCAGGACAAAAATCAGTACATATATACAACACCAAAACCGAGCTCAGTACATAAATACAGCACAAACACAAATACAACTCAATTTAGTGCAATCCCTGCTTTATAGATTTGTACGGCGTAAAACTACAGCTCCCAGCATGGCTTGAACAATGGTAAGGATATGCTGGGAGTTGTAGTTTTACAAAAAAAATCATATCATAATCAAACTACCCATCTTCTCGCTGCAGATAATACAGCGACTACATTACTGATTAAAGGTAGAATAAACATTTACAATAAGTGACTCACCAGTGACTTTAGCTTCTCACTTTTCAAACATTTCTGTTCTGCACCTATAGCTCCCCCTGTATATAGTGTCCTACGTATAGCCCACCCCTGTAGACAGTGCCCTTCATATAGCCCCCCCTGTAGATAGTCCCTCACAGGTAATCCACCCCTGTATATAGTGTCCCACATATAGCCCACCCCTGTAGATAGTGCCCTACACATAGCTCCCCCTGTAGATAGTGCTCCACATCCCCACATATAGACCTACTGTAGATGGAGCCCCCCCCCCCCCATTGTAGATAATGCCACTCACAGTTTTATTAGAAAAAAAAAATATCTTTACATACTCACATGATCCCATTCCCACGCTGTCCGGTGGCCATGCAGACCTGCTCTCTTGTGAGCAGATCTGCTGGGGCTGAACGACGCAAGCAGCACGATGATATCATAGCTCCGCTTGCATCATTGAAAGGCGCTGATTGGCAGGGCAGAATGACTTGCCCTACCAATCAGTGCCTTTCAACATCGAAAGAGTCATCGCGCCGCTAGCATCGTTAAAAGGCGCTGATTGGTGGGGCAAGTCATTTTCCCCTGCCAATCAGCGTCATTGTAAGGCATTGAATGGTCGGACACGGATTGTAATTGTATCTGCGTCCTATAGATGCAGGCACAATAAGTGCAGGAGGGGGTGGTTTCAGTGGCGCCGCCGCCCTCCTTAGAGAGGTAACAGGCCGCCGCCTGAGGCGAGAAGCTCATCTCGCCTCATGGACGGTGCGGCCCCGCTGACATGCTATATTGGCACTTTATTTACAAATTAAGATACATTATACATGCAAAGACATCTATATTAAAATTGTTTTAGACCCTAGCAAGACCATCTTTACATTGACAACATTTGCAATCGATTTGCACATACCTAAATACAAACAAAAGAGTAAATCCTAACAATATTGTAAAAGAAAAATCACCTAGTGCTGTAAATTGCCCGTCATTATTCACCTATGCTGAATCAGAATAAACATCTCCCCCACAGAGTTACTTCAAAATAAGTTACGCATTTGGATGATGTGATCCACAATAATCACAAACTCATCTGTTTAATCTGGCCCATCTTATAAAATTACAGTGCTGCATCCCTGCTTGATACTGGAGCACAGTAAGCCTGTATAAATCCATTATATGAAATGTCATTTAATCATCTTTGTTATATAGGATTTAGAGCTCATTCAGACGAGAGTGTTCCTCATCTGTGTGCTGTGTATTGAAATAACTTACAGCGCACGGACCCATTCATATCAGTAGGGCTATTCAGACATGTGAGTTTTCACGCAGCGATTGTCCGTTGCATGAAACTCACTACATGTCCTATATTGCTGCGTTTTTGTGCACCTTGTCGCCCATTAAAGTCTATGGGTGGGTGAAAGCCACAGACAGCACATGGACAGCACACGGACGACATCCGTGTGCTGTCCGTGTTTCACGCATCAGTTTCAAAGAAATGCAGGAAAAAAAAAAGAAGTGCTTGCACGAACGTGAAAAACGCATGCCACACTGATGCCAATACACAGCGTACACTGATGGCACACGGACATGAAATGTAGGAAAAAGGCTGTGTTTTTACGCGTGCAAATCGGACACGGTCGTCTGAATGTAGCTTTGAACTATTGAGGTCGGAGTGGGAACTCCAGATTGTACAAGTACTTTAAGCAGTCATTATTATAATCTGAATATTGCTTTAAATTCACTCTGTGTCCAAAGTATTTTTCTTTTTATACATAAGCTGTGTTCCACATTCCTACTTTTTATTTCACCGTTTTAGCGCTAGTCATTATCACAGTCAGACTCAGATTTCTAATGTTCTGGCCATCAGATATTTCAATGTTTCCATTGCTATTTTCTCCGGCAAAGTTTATAGAAACTTTAATATGTCTTTCATGGTGATGAAACAGTAGAAGATTCCAGTTTAATAGATAGGCATTTCCTTACTGTAAAAAGCCTCCAATGAAGTAGAAAATGAGTAGACGTGTCTTGTGAAACATTCCATTTTCCTAAAGTCTAAACAAGGTTTATTTTTCAGCTGGGACCAATACAATGTGGCCAGGTCACATCTTAGAAGCCACAGGGTATCTTGTAAATAACACAGTGTTGCCATTTGGACTGACACATAACAGGAGGGTAATAGAACTGATCTCCTGTGGAATGTCTCCAGCGATGAAGGGGGATGACATGCAATGTGACCTGCTCCTAAAAGGACCTAAGAGGACAGGACTGCTTTCTCTACAGAGGTCAGAGGATCATTGACACAAAGGCAATTACGGAAATATCATGACTATTGCATGATCTAGTAAATCACTTTAAAAAAAAATTCAATTATATTATATATCAAGCACGTATTCATGAATCTAATAACACATATTGTACAGTATGTGCTCAATAAATTACAGATAATGAAAATAAAATATAATAAATTAACTAGTGATGAGAGAAAAAGTTTTACTGGGCTTGGGCTGTTTGTGGGATTTTATTGAACTTAGCTAAAAAATAATAACGTTTTGATGTACCCTCCTACAGAAGTGCAAATTTCAGCATGGAGAGGGAGCGCTCAGCACCAGTCTGCCACACCAGACTTAGGGTATATTCACGCGCATCAGGTTCATCAGAAATTTCTGCAACTAAAAAACAGTTGCAGAAATTTGAACAACACATCTGCTGTGTGAGAATTTGCCATTACTCTCTGTATTCGCTGCATGTGAATATACCCCAAGGTACTGGTTCTCCCTAACCTATGACTCTCCAGTTGTTGCAAAAATACAACTCCCACCATGCCCTGACAAACTACGTTTGCCAGGTTATAATTGTAGTTGTAGTTTTGCAACAGCTAGAGAGCCACAGGTTGGCAAACATTGACCTAAAGGGTCCCCTGGTTGGCATCCTCGACAGAGAATTGTAAGTTATTTAATTTGTCCAACTCAAGGCCCCAAGTGGTCTGATGTTTTTACTATGTTTTAAAAAAATTTGTATACAAACAGAAACCATTTAAATTCCCTACTAAATAATACCTTTAAAAAGACAAAAAAAAAATGCATACAATTATGAAACAGTAAAAACATGCAAATTAACCTTGTGTGAACCTGACCCAAGAGTCTAGATAAACCAACATAAAGCAGTTGGTGAGATTCCAAAAACACTGATGAAGTGAAATGTCAAACTATTATATGTCATTTTTTATGTGAGCATGTATACTCCTCCCGTCAGCAAGAATTTTTTTTTTTTATAAAGGTTAAAAATGGATTATTAATTTGAAGTGAATGGCTACACAAGTAAAATATCAGTCGAAGCAATAGAATTAAAAATAAAGCACTTCATAAACAATATAGATGTACCAGAGCTGTTTGTTAAGCCACTTTCACACGGCAGTATTTAGGTCAGTATTTTGCATCAGTATTGGATGTCAAAACCAGGAGTGGAACCTACACAGAGAAAAAGTATAATGGAAAGATCTGTACGACCCACTCTTGGTTTTGGCTTCCAAATATTGATGTAAAATACTGACCTAAATATTGCTGTGTGAAAGAGGTCTTAGGGCTTATTCACACGACTGCAGTATACGTCCGTGTGACGACGTTAAAAAAACGGCCATCACACGGATGCATATTTTTCAATGGGGCAATTCACACAGCCATTGTTTTAATGGACCATGTGAAGGGCCCATGAAAATCCAGGACATGTCCTATTTTCTTCCGTTTTCACGGATCCCTCAATAGACTCAAGTCTATGATGGATCTGTGCAAACGGGTCCCACACGGGTGCTGCTCAGACGTGAAAAACTGCCATTTTTGACATCTGAGTTTGCACTCGATCGTGTGAATCTAGCCTTAGACTGCTGTTTAGACAAGCGTATTTTTGATTAGTATTCAATCAATTTTTTTCCATCCATATTTTGCATCAGTATTTGGAAGCCAAAACCAGGAGTGACACATGAACAGAGAAAAGTATAATGGAAAAATTATACCTCTTAGTATTTTGGACCCACTCCTGGCTTTGGCTTCCAAATACTGATGCAAAATACTGACCAAAATAGTGCAAAATAAGGCTAAGTTCACACTAGCGTTAGTATACGTTTACCTCTCTCCCGTCAGGGGAAGAGAGGATCGATACATTAAATGGAAAGCAACTGTTCTGTTAGAATTACCATTGATTTCAATGGTAATTCCTTTTTTCAGTTGCTTTCCGTTTGTCAGCGTTCACTAGCGTTCCATTTTTTTGAACGGAAACAAAAGTTCTGAAGACTGCACTTTTGATTCCGTTCGAAAAAACGGAAACCTAGCGAATGCTGGCAAACAGAAAGCAACTGATAAAAAAGAATTACCATTGAAATCAATGGTAATTCTAACGGAACGGTTGCTTTCCATTTTATGTAACGATCCTCTCTTCCTCTGACGGAAGAGAGGTAAACGTAAACGTATTCTAACGCTAGTGTGAACTTAGCCTTAGTTGTAGGTAAACAGAGTTTGTCATTTAGCACCAATAATCATCATTGGATCATTTCTATCATGATGTATTATAAATGGTTTTACTTGAACTGCAGATAAATTGACTGCATTGCCATTATGCATAATGTTTTATAATGCACACCCCAAAGAGGTAACTAAAAAATTCGGATTAATTTATAAATATTACACTAAAAGGGAAAACACTCATTATGAGCATTGCCTTCTTGTGCAGATGACTAAAGTACAAGCCCTGAAATATGCCATAATATTACCATAATGGGGCCATTTATTTAGGGTTTTATAGATACAGGTTTGATTTATTGCATTTCAGTGATGCATTTTGAAGACGCTGGAAATGCCTGATGACATCATTTTAGTAGAACAACTTTACGCTGTGGTCACTTGAATATTTTTATGATGTCTGTGGGAATAAACTGAAGATCAATGGGATATATTGTTCTTTAATACTTTGAAATATGCAAGTGCTCTACTACTGCTTTTCCCAATTGGACATTAGCCTTTTGCACAAGTTCAGACTGTAACCTTAACAATGAGCTCTCAGCTTAATCGGAACAATATGTTTTACAGGAAAAAGTATATGAAAAGAACGATATAGAGCAGTCCACATATTAACCAATTTGTATTTACCACCAAAAGTGTCAGGATAGAATATGAGCACAAAAAAATGTACAGTTGCTGAGTTATTCAGTACACGAATGAGCAACAACATGCAGAAAGTTACACCCATGTAATCAGATATAGCCATAAATCACAGCTGACATTATTCTTCATATCAGCAATGAGAGAAAGAATGCATTGTTACTGGACACCATATTAAAATACAGCACTGAACATATTTTACTTGTACCAAACAATCATATAAATTGATATTTGGACCACCCACTGTAAATTTAGGTCGCTTTTGCTGTGCTTTGTGCAGTTCCGACATAAAATTAAACTGTGAATTTCACTGCATGTCATAGGGACATATCAGAAGTTTAAATCGGTGGGGGTACGGGTGCTGAGACCCCCACTGTCGATGAAACATAGGTGCAGAAGCACTCAGCTGAGCACCCTGCACTTGTGGCTGTGGTCGGCACTCCCTTTTAGGGTATGTGCACACGACCTCTTTTCAGAAGTAATGGAGGCGTTTTACGCCTCGAATTACGCCTGAAAAGACGGCTCCAATACGTCGGCAAACATCTGCCCATTGCTTGCAATGGGTCTTACGATGTTCTGTGCAGACGAGCTGTCATTATACGGCACGTAAAATGACGGCTCGTCAAAAGAAGTGCAAAACACTTCTTGGGACGTTTTTGGAGCCGTTTTCTCATAGACTCTATTGAAAACAGCTCCAAAAACGGCCGTAAAAACGCCGCAAAAAACGTGAGTTGCTCAAAAAACGTCTGAAAATCAGGAGCTGTTTTCCCTTGAAAACAGCTCTGTATTTTCAGACGTATTTTGTTAATCATGTGAACATACCCTTAGGCTAAAGAAGGCTCATAGACGTTCGATGCGAGCCTTCATTAGCCTAACAAGATGCGTCGATCACCGCCGAAGGTGCGAGGCGCTCCGCTGCGTGCTTCTGCACCTACGTTTCAGCGACAGTGGGGGTCTCGGCACCCGGACCCCCACTGATCCAAACTTTTTATATATGTCTCTATGACATATGAAAAGTTTGCTGAAAGTTCAGCTACTTTTTAAGTCTATTCTGCTGGCAATCGGCTCCCCCACAGCAGTGCCACACCTAACTGCCTCTGCTTTTGGTGACATAACCAGGACCTGATTGGTTCAGCTCCAATTCACGTGATTAATCATGGTGCTCACAAACTTTCTGGGGTCTGTGCAGTATTAAATTCTCTTTTTCTTCCCATTTTCTATCAGCGTGAGATAAGAGGAGAGAGTGCACAGTACAGAGGTCACAGTACAGGGGTCACAGTACAGGGGTCACAGTACAGAGGTCACAGTACAGACATATACTTGGCTGAAATTAAATAGCAATTAACCCTCTTCTGTCTGCCCCATGCAAATTAACAGGGTAATGGCTCAGTCCCAGCCTCTTTACATGCTCTGTATGATATCACTTCTCACTGCGCAAAGCTCTGACAGGCCAACCCCATACTGTGGCAGCGAAATATCAGTTCTTGTCTTTAAAACTCTATAACAAAGCACTCATCTAAAACCAAGCTGGGGCCTTTGTTCTCACAGTATATCGTTGTCATACATTTGATGATACATATTTGACATTGTTAGGTATGGGAGAATTCGAGGATTCATTTTTGTTTTAAATATCATTGAGTGAAATACATAAGGAGATGGGCGCTATAATGTAGGTGACAGCAGTGCTTTTTATTTAGAAAAACAATCTATTTTCACCATGTTATTAGCGATTTTAGCTTTATGCTAATTAGGTTCTTAATGCCCAAGTGGGTGTGTTTTTGCTTTAGGCCAACTGGGCGTTGTACAGAGGAGTGTATGACGCTGACCAATCAGTGACCAATCAGCATCCTGCACTTCTCTCCATTCATTTAGTCAGCGCATAGGGACACTGCGTTGTTCGCTATGTGCTGTCTTATACTGACATATTAACGTTACTGCAGCGTTTAGACAGTGTATAGACATTCCTTCCAGTCAGGACGGGATGTCTATTCACAATCCCGATACTACGTTATCGTTTCTATGGTACTTACAGCAGAGCGAGTGTAATCTTGCTGTAACCTGTCATTTACAGCGAGATCTCGCGAGATTACGCTTGCTCTGCTGTAAGTACGAAACAAACGTTAACGAAGTGCCGGGATTGTGAATAGACATCCTGTCCTGGCTGGAAGGAATGCCTAGTCACTGTCTTCAGTAACGTTAATATGTCAGTATAAGACAGCACATAGCGAACAACGCAGTGTCACTATGCACTGACTAAATGAATTGAGAGAAGTGCATGACGCTGATTGGTCACTGATTGGTCAGCGTCATACACTCCTCTGTACAACGCCCACTTGGTCTAAAGTAAAAACATGCCCACTTGGGCATTAAGAACCTAATTAGCATAAAGCTAAAATCGCTCCTAATGTGGTAAAAATAGATAGTTTTTCGAAATAAAAAGCACTGCTATGATCTACATTATAGCGCCGATCTCCCTATGTAGGAGATAGGGCACTTATAATGTGGTGACATAGTCTCTTTAAAACGAAATGGTGAAAAAAATACCTTGAAAAAAAAAGCAAAAAATTAGAATGCAACATTTTTCAAAATTACATTTTGCCTTGCGCACAAAGGCCCCAAACATCTCCAGTAAAGAAAGGGCGAAGGAGCATTTACCACTTAAATTAAAAAGACCATGCCCCGGATTCTTTTGCGCAGTGCCACTGATGTCCTTGGCTGGCGATTGCCACTTTCAATTGTATTCACATCCTCATGACATGAATACAATAGCAGAACATTTAATTAGATAGCAGAAAAAGCAGCACCTACAATTAGGTTGTGGCTACTTCCCTGTAGCTTTTCCATAAACTGATCTAACTAAAAAGCAGTTGAATAGAATTTTAAATAATTTGACAGAAATTATTTTTCTGGGTTATAAGAGTAAATGTTTTTGTACTAAAATGTCAGATTTGGTTCTATAAATTTATGGAGTATAAAACCAAAAAGAAAAAGAGTCTGTCATATTTACTGCTTGAGAACATGTAATGCTGCTTTATTTTCGATAAGTAACATAATTTTTATAAGAAAGATATTGGGGGACATTGCAGGAAATTAATGTACGGATATTTCATGGATACAGTTTACTAGAAGCAGTTTACAGGTCGGGATTAAAAAACTCACTTTGGCCTCGTTCACATCTGCATTGGAGGCTATTTCAGGGGCCTTAATCGTAGATCTGGCCAAAAATGCTGGAAACAATAGGGCAGCATGCAGTTGAATACACATTCGGGAATGGAAGCTGTATACTATATGATCACACTGTGTTGCTGGGCAGGGAAGGGGGAGAAGCTGTATGACAATTGGACAACATCATACAGAAAACATTACACCACCCAGAGTGAAAAGAAAGAGTTCGGCTTCATTCACATTTGCGTCAGGGTCCCGTTCTGACATTCCGTCGGAGGTTTCCGTCAGAACGGGACCCTGACTAAAACAAGTAGAAACCATAGCTTTGGATCACCATTAATTTCAATGGTAATGGACCCGGTGCCAATGGTTTCCGTTTGTCTCAGTTGTGCAAGGGTTCTATCGTTTTAATGAAATCAATACCGTAGTCGACTAAATGGTGAAAATCAATGGTGATGGAAATGGAAACCTATGGTTTCCGTTTGTTTCAGTCAGGGCTCCATTCTGACGGAAAGCTCTGACGTAATGTCAGAATAGAGCCCTAATGCATATGTGAACGAAACCTAACCTCCTATTTGGCTATTAGAGCCAAATTAGCATATTCCGAAAAATGCTCACTGTAGTTATCAGCGTCATAGCGCCTATTAGATTAGTTAGGAGATAGGGAATTAACAAACTGGCGATAGAGCCTCTTTAAGGTCCTATTACATGACCCGACGAGGAGCGTGTAAACAAGCGCCGATCAATGAGACAGCTTGTTGATCGGCGCTCGTTTGCTCCTTTCACACGGAGTGCTCATTACTCCGATCACTGGTCCCCATACATTTCTCTCATGTCGGCAGCGCATCCCCCTCTTTACACTGTGAGATCTGCTGCCGACAACGGTAATATTTTAGGCTGCATAAATGGTACAATCAGCCAATGAATGAGCTTGTTCATCAGCTGATCGTTGCCCTGTTTACACAGGGCAATTATCATCAACTAACGTTTTGTGAATGCTCGTTTGCCCGATAGTTGGCCTGTTTAAAAGGGCCCATAATGAATGTTACTTGATGTACCCTATTATTTTCTTACTGTACAAATAATACCAAATTACGCTTTGTACATATTTTATTGTTGCAGTCACAATGTGAACAAGGTCCGGGAGGACTGAAATGTCCCCTTCTGAATTCTGTCTCCTATAATGAAATGTAATACATTTTCACTTTAAGCACATGATTTCCTTTGAGAGTGGCGTGATTTTTTACACATTCAGCCACAGACACGGTATTCTGCATTTTTAGGTCCTGATGCATTTTGGTATCAGTTTGAATCATATAGAAATATATGGGAACCATACTCAGAAATGAGGCATTATTACATGATGTCATTTATAACCAAGACTTTAATGCCTACAATTTTTACTCATTATCTTCAAGCATATTTTGTGGTTTCCTTAAGAACAGCATGTCATGTATATTCTCACAGAATTATTCTCTAGACTTTCTAGTCATTCCACAGATGAGGTGGTCTGACATGTCTAGTGGATGTGATATTGCCAAATCTGGATAAAAGGCAGGAATGTGGTTTCCTAAAGAGATTTCAGATAGTATGTGGGAATAAAACTCTTGAATTGGTGATAGAGCTGGAAGAACTTCCTTTCTGAATAATTTCCAGATGCAGATATATATTCACTAAGCAAATCCAAGAAAATTAGTCTGACATGTTACTCTATGAACATCCTTGATTCCGGGCACATCATGGGAAACATTTCACTTGTCAATGTAATGTAAACTTCACAGTGATATCTTTGTTTTCAGAATATTAAGGAACATTTTTGACTGCATTATACCCAACACATGATCCTTTTGTTATACATATCTCATGGATCTGTATGTATACTACATAAACGTATATAAACACTAGAGATGCCAGTATGGTTTAATGTAGAAAACCCTGGAAGAATAATCAGAACAATCAGTTGACCTGGAGTTTTTGTGAACTATAAAACCACCTCATATTGTAAGGTCCTAGATAAGGAGTCAAAGACATCTATGACATCCCATCCAGTTTATTAGCATAGTATGTGGTATTATGCGTTAACTAATTGAACAAGGGACTGTTCATTAAATGCCAGAAACATGGAGACATGGAGAGTTTACATGAGGTCAACTCGTAGTTGTCCCACATCACGGTCACCTCACTGGTGCCCCTGGAATAGCAGAGGCTGGCGCTAGACTAGGATTATGTTGCTTTATAGGGGATTGGATAACTAGATTCAAACTAACATGGTTTAGCACTGGTTTGCATCAATTTTGCAATCTATTTGAAATAAAAAAAGTAAATGTGGGAGGGGGGAACAATCTGTTGTGATCAGTGTTAGGCCATGATCACACCAGCATCTATTTTTACATAGGTGACCCCAGAAATGCAATTTAAAAATAATCCATATATTGAATGTTTATATATATCATAGCACCCGCTGCTGCATCTATATGTTTGTTTGCTACTGCATGGCACCTGTCCATTTATTTAATTTTGTTAAGAAGTGCCGACAAAGGCCCTGTTCACATTTGGCCTACGTTGAATGTATACGCCAGGAAAAAGCTACCGATGTATACGTTAAACGTAGGCTGTGGCTGATGCCTAACCGTGTCATCTGTCACCACAGAATTTAATGGTATCCATGAAATAGATTGTAGTCATTATAGTTCACGACGTATCTATTACACGGGCACCATTATAGTTTATGAGTGACGGATGCCGCTATTAGCATCTGTTTAACGTATGCGTCACCCGTGGACTATAATAGTATCCATTTAACGTATATGTCATGAAAGGCTATTGAAAGCCCATGATGTAGACGCTAAACATAAACCTGTGACGTATGCCATGTAGTTATTCATGCACGCAGCCACCTACAGCTTTTTGACCAGCAGGTATATGAAACATTATAGAAAATATCTCCAACCCAATATGGAAGAAGTTACACTGACAAGCTCTTTTTCATAAGTCATTTTATATCCTAGCGATCAGATAGTTACCAAACATGACTTATGTAATCACAATATTAATATGTACAAAAGGATAAGAATAACTGTTAGGCTGGGTTCACACGACCTATTTTCAGGTGTAATGGAGGCATTTTACGCCTCGAATTACGCCTGAAAAGACGGCTCCAATACGTCGGCAAACATCTGCCCATTGTTTTCAATGGGTTTGCCGATGTACTCTGCCGACGACCTGTCATTTTACGTGTCGCTGTCAAAAGACGACGCGTAAAATTACAGCCTCGTCAAAAGAAGTGCAGGACGCTTCTTGGGACGTTTTTGGAGCCGTTTTCTCATAGGCTGGGTTCACACACCTTATTTACGGACGTAATCCGGGCGTTTTGCCTCGAATTACGTCTTAAAATACGGCTCCAAAGCATCGGAAAACATCTGCCCATTCATTTGAATGGGTTTTACGATGTTCTGTGCCGACGGTCATTTTTTTTACGCGCCTCTGTCAAAACACGGCGCGTAAAAAAGACGCTCGCGTCAAAGAAGTGCATGTCACTTCATGAGACGTAATTGGAGCCGTTTTCCATTGACTCCATGGAAAAACAGCTCCAATTACGTCCATAATGGGCGCAGCTAAAAACGCCTGCACATGCCATTACATCTAAAATTACGGAGCTGTTTTCTCCTGAAAACAGCACCGTAATTTCAGACGTAACGGAGGCTGCCATGTGAACATACCCATAGACTATTGAAAACAGCTCCAAAAACGGCAGAAAAAAACGGCGCGAAAAAAGCGAGTTGTTCAAAAAACGTCTGAAAATCAGGTGCTATTTTCCCTTGAAAACAGCTCCGTATTTTCAGACGTTTTTGGCTCAACGTGTGAACATACCCTTAGGTGTTTCCACTTGACTGACAAATTGTATTACGAAGGAGAGGTCTAGGGCAATGTTTACACACATATAAGATAAATCGGAGATGGTTCAGGATATGTATGCCTGTAAATAAAATAAGCTGTTTGTCCCATTGTCTCCAGGTTAGGCTATGGCCGCGGACCCCCGCCGCTCCACCTTCATCAGACGGTCGCGACTGCAGACTCCCAGCTTTCCGCCAGCGCCTTCCTCCTCAGAGACGCCAGCTCATGCGGCCATCCTGTCCTGGACTGTGTACTAGGGTGCGCGGGCACACTCTACCCCGGTCTTAAAGGGCCAGTGCGGGCACTTACTAAAATTTGATTAACCTATACCTAGATAACGCTGTACTATAAAAAGGGCTCCGCCCTTCCACTCCTTGCCTGAGCATTGTTGTTGTCTACCCATGTTCGTATTGCAAACGTATTGCTCCCAGTGTTCCCGTACCCTGCTTTCTGTATCCTGTTGCAGTCTCCTATACCTAAGCCTTTAATTGGAGTGTGTATCATCAGCCACGCCTGGTGTCACCTGCCACGCCTGCTATCATCTGCCATGCCTGTTGTCACCTGCCATGTCTGCTGTCATCTGCCACGCCTGCTGTCAAATACCACGTCTGGCGTCATCTGCCACGTCAAGTTCCATCTGTGCCAAAGCCTCTGCTACTGTCTGGACTCTTAGGCCGTGTTCACACGCTTAACAAAAAATGGCTGAAAATACGGAGCTGTTTTCAAGGGAAAACAGCCTCCGATTTACAGCCGTTTTTTAAGCAACTTGAGTCAATGAAAAACGGCTCAAAAAACTGCTCAAGAAGTGACGTGCACTTCTTTTTACGAGGCGTTTTATTACGTAAAAAACGCCCCGTGGGAACGGAACGCAATTTTTCCCATGGAAATCAATGGACAGACGTTTGTAGGCATTCAGCGCCCGCATTTTTAGCCATTTTTCGGGGCGTTTATGGCCTGAAAACGGCTGGAAGAAGCCTGTGTGAACATACCCTCACAGGTACTCTTGTGCTAAGGACTTTGCATAGACTTTATAGACTGTTATTTGGCCAGCTGCCACTCCGATACGGCGGAGCGGCCTAGTGGCTCCACACACCCCTAAATCGTGACATTACATACCCAGAACACTGGTTTTACCAGAGGCGCCCATCTTGCAGGACTACTGTGCAGCTACACAGGTGACACATATGGTATTTGTGCCCCTGCACAAGCTGTCTAGTGCGAACTGTATTTTCTTACGTTTTCAGTGTGAATTTGTTGCTTCAGCATTAATGTAATGATTTAAAAAATCAACCGTAAATTGAATACTCACAGATTTATGTATTTAAGAGCATTCACTTGTAAATTTATAATGTTTCAAGTTATTGAAGCCATTTTCCTCACAGCTGGAGCACTTGAGCATGTGGGTACATGTGTTTACCTGACTGTTCCAAAGCATGGACTAAATGCAAATCCAATCAGAGCGGTTCCCTGTCCATGGTTCTGAATTAAAAAAGTGTAATGCATGTCATTTTATCATGATAATTTGATTAATTAAATGTTATGAAGGATATCTCTCACACTAAAATATGTTCCCCTTTCCACATAGTCTCTGCTTCTGAGATGTTCACTTGTAAATAGATTTTACACTGAAAATGTGGTAATAGACAGAATGCTGGTAAAAAGGCTTCAATACATAAACCATTCATTTATAACATTAAAACCACCTGCCCAATATCGTGTAGGTCCCCCTCATTCTGCCAAACCAGCTCTGATCCATCAAGACACGAACTCCACAAGACTTCTGAGAATGTCCTGTGGTATCTGGAACCAAGACGTTAGCAGCAGAGCTACAGCAGTATGTAAACCTTCGTAGCCTTTTTATTTTTATTAAATGTATACATTGTGGTTAAAAACATTTTTCAAATTGACTTTTATTGAAAATGTTTTTTACTTTTTGCAATGCAGCTTCTACGTATGCACTATACATGATAGAAGCTGCATAGCAACGTTGTAAGCTGAATCTATCAGTCTGCTGGACGGCCAGCTCAGCTGACAGCAACTCCCTAATACTGATCATATCTAAGGAGCAGCCGTCAGATGAGCCGCCAGTCCAGTGGACTGATGGATTTGGCTTACAGCAACGCTATGCAACTCCTATATGTAGAGAAATGTAAAGCAACACATAACACATACATTTCATGAAAACAAAAAAGGCTACAAGGGTTTACGTAGCCTTTAAGTCCTGTAAGGTCCAAGAATCAGACTTGTTTTTACAGCATATCCCACAAATACTCGTTTGGATTGAGATCTTGGAAATTGGGAAGCCAAATCAACACGTTGAACTCTTTGTCATGTTTCTCAATACACTCCTAAACAATTTTTTACATTGTGGTAGGGCACATTATTCTGCTAAAAGAGGACCCTGCCACTAGGGAAAACCGTTGCCATTAAGGGGTGTACTTGGCCTACAATAATGGTTATGTATGTGGTACGTGTCCATGTAACATCCTCATGAATGCCAGGACCCATGATTGCAAAGCAGCACATTGCCATTGACAAGGGGCGAGATATTACAGAACAGTCAGTTATTGACGTTGATGTTTTGGAAGTAGGAAAAATGGGCAAATGTAATGAGCTACGGGACTTAAAGGTTATGTACACCTTTGAAAGTGATTTTTTAAAAATAAAAATAAAACAGTGTATCAGTGCATTTGGTGCAACTTTGTAATTACATTTTATTAAAAATTATTTTTACATTTTCAGATACAGCTGCTTTGTATCATGTGTACACAGCAGCTGTATCTAGCGCTGAATCCTGTATCCATCAGGTCAGCGGGACTGACGGGTTCAGTAACAGCAGGTCCTTCGTGTCTCTGACATGTAGGATTGAGCTGTTATCGATCATATATAACTACATTACTTAGATGTGATAACAGGTGGATCCGGCATGTCAGAGAAACGCAAGACCCGCTGTCACTGAACCCGTCAGTCCCGCTGACCTGATGGATTCAGGTCTCAGCGCAAGATACAGCTGCTGTGTATACATAATACAAAGCAGCTGTATCTGAAAAAGTTACAATTATTTTTAGTAAAAAGTAATTACAAAGTTGCACCAAACGCACTGATACACTGTTTTATATATATATATATATATATATATATATATATATATACATTTTCAAAGGTGTACGTAGCATTTAATTCCCTCAGATCATTACGTTTGCCCATTTTTCCTACTTCCAACACATCGACTTCAAGAACTGACTGTTCAGTTGCGTCGTAATATATCTCACCCCTTGTCAGACGCCATAGTAACAAGATAAACAATGTTATTCACTTCCCCTTCAGTGGTTTTAATGTTATGGCTGATCAGATTATACAAAATATTTTTAATTACATAATATAAATATTGTCAGTAGAACATTATTAGCAATTAAAAGTAGGCTAGTGGTATAGTAAATAATTGCATAGTATGCATTCATGTGCAGAATATTCAGAATATAACAGGGCAGTACATTTATATAGCTTTTGGCAGTCACTCATTACATCTTTTGTGCATGGCCAACAGTTCGTGGATGGCGTGCACCTCATTTATAAAGTCTATGTGACATAATTCACTCTAAAAACACGTTAACAAGACAGAGACATATATCTGGAATTCATTGCAGAAACGTGAAGTGTCACATGCAGATTTGTAAGATGACGTCTCTAATTTTTGAACATTTCAAGTATTATTGGCCAATTAAGTATACCAGCTTCATTTCACTGTAAAAGTACGTAGGAATTAAATAAAAGCTACGGTATATATGATATATCTCTACTGACATGTTTAATTTATACCTTCAATGATTGGCTATTTTTTGGGGTGCACAGCAATATATATTACGAATTTCAAATATGATAATGATTTACTACCAAATGCTTGTTTAGGAGAATATATCTGTAAGGCCCCATACAAACGTCCGTAGTTTTTATCCACAATTACGGATAAAATACTAACACATTAATTTCCATCGGCCACCTTCCCGTATATTTACGGGTATGTGCCTGGGCTGTAGAAATGAGCCACAAAAAATGGGACATGTGCTATTTTTCACATTTACGGACCGTTCTCCTATACTTATTAGGGTATTTGCACACACAGAATTAAAAACGTCTGAAAATACGGAGCTGTTTTCAAGAGAAAACAGCTCCTGATTTTCAGAAGTTTTTTAAGCCACTCGAGTTTTTCGCTGCGTTTTTAACGGCTGTTTTTGGAGCTGTTTTTCTATGGAGTCAATGAAAAACGGCTCCAAAAATGTCTGAAGAAGTGACATGCACTTCTTTTTTGCGGCTGTTTTTTTACGCAGCTGTTTTTTTAAACGGCTGCGTAAAAAAACGGCCCCGTCAGATCAGAACGCCGTTTTTCCCATTGAAATCAATGGGCAGATGTTTGGAGACGTTCTGCTTCCGATTTTTTGGCCGTTTTTCGTCCGTTTACACCGTGGAAAACGGCTGAAAATAAGCCGTGTGAACATACCCTTACTGTGATCACGGTCCGCAGCCCGTCCGTGCAGTATTTACTGACCGTAAATACTGCATGGTCATGTGCATGGGGCCTAATAGGGCAAATTAAATGGATGTCAGCAGCACTCCTGCAAGTATTCAAAACATCACAATATCTTCAAATTTAAGGCGGTGCAAGCAGTGTAAAGCCATTTTACACTGGCCAATTATTGGGCAAACGAGCGTTCAAAGAATGCTCATTCCTGATAAGTGCCCTGTGTAAACAGGGCAGCGATCAGCAGATGAACGAGCAAACGCTCGTTCATCAGCTGATCGTATTGTTTTAAATTTGTAAAATATCATTGTCAGCAGCACATCTCCTTGTGCGCTCGCCCCCATATTAGCTACTTGTGAAAGAAGCAAACGAGCACCGATGCAAAGAGCTGTCTCGTTGATGAGCGCTCGTTGCACGGGCCAAACTTGGTCAGTGTAAAAGTATCTTTAGGCTCCAACCCAAGAGCTTCTCGTACAAGTATAGAAAAGGGGGAATAAATAATAGCACTTGTCTAGTTTGCAAAAAAGGTGTACGGCTTTATTTACCAAATCATGTGACAGATCCTGAATACTGCAGTATGCATTGGGCCTACATGTCTGTGAACATCATTTGACAAATCTCTCACTGAAGCTCCAGCCTTTGTACTTATTTAATGCTGCTCAGCGAGTAATGTGGAACCCGTGGTTGGATTATAGGGAGGGCAGATTAGGCAATTGCCCTTAGGCTTCCACTACCTGGGGCTTGAAGAGGAATCCACCACCACACTTTTGACCCCTTCCCACCGCAGCCAGTTTTCATTTTTGTTTTTTCTTACCTGCCTTCAAAGAGCCATAACTTTTTTATGTTTACATTGACATAGCAGTATGAGGACTTTTCTTTCTGTGGGGCGAGTTGTATTTTTTAATACCTCCCCTTAATGTACTGAGAAATGTTAACGTTAACTTTATTCTGTTGGTCAATACTATTACGATGATACCAAATTTATATAGTTTTTGTGACTGTACCGTTAAACTCAAAAAGGTATTGCAGTCAGACTTTGAGCAAGCTACCCAGTAAATAACCAATGAGGTCCACAGGGTAAACCCTAAAATGTCCCTAAATCTAGAGGAGCCCTAACTATAGTGGAACTACCGCCCTGATAACAGCGATCCCACTATCAGGAACCTCCTAGTAACCCTGACCGATCTCTAATAGGATTCGTTAACATCTGCGTCAGGGCTCCGTTACGACATTCCATTGGAACTTTCCGTCAGAACGGAGCCCTGACTGACACAAACAGAAACCATAGGTTTCCGTTTCCATCACCATTGATTTCAATGGTGACGGATTCGGTGCCAATGGTTTCCGTTTGTCTATGTCGATGTAAGGGTTCCATCGTTTTGAGGGAATCAATAGCGTAGTCGGCTACACTATTGATTCCGTAAAAGCAACGTCAAGGTCCCGTTACAACTGAAAACTCTGACGGAACATCGGAACGGGACCCTGGCGCAGATGTGAATGAAGCCTGAGAAGCTACTAAATATCAGGATGACTACTGGGTAGTACGGGTAGAAAGGTACCTGAAAAGTAAGCAGTAAACCAGGAAGCACGTAAAAATCCAGCAGAACAATAACAGTAAAAGGATGACCAGAAAGTAAGTCATACATCCAGCAAAACAAGTAAAAGGTAAACAAGAAGGCACGTAATAAATCCTGCTGGATAATATCCACATCACACTAAACCGAGGACGAAGAAAGTCAATTGACAAGCAGAGAAAATTTAATTACTGAAATACATAGATAAACGTAGTGATATGTATTTGATGGGTCTGAACACACAGAAGAACACAGAAATGCAGACCCAGCCCAGTCCACACAAGAAAAAAAAAAAGGATAGTCGGAATCAATTCAAACAGACCAAATCAAAGTCCAAACACTGAGACACTTAGCAGAGTTGCAGCAGCAGAAAAAGCAGGTAGAATAAACAATTACTGGCACCTGAGGCCAGGAGAAGGCACTTTTAATCAGGCGCTACCTAATATGAGTGGACGCCGGAACTGACAGCTGATTTATCCGACGTCGCAGTACTCTTGCAGGCAGGCCAGATTGATCAGCTGAACGGCTGCCTAGCCTGGAAGTAACCAGACGGTGACACTGCCCCCTTTCTACAAGGGGCCTCGGGACCCTCTAAACCGGGCATGGATGGATTTTCACAATGGAATTTTTAATAAGTCAATTGCCATTTATGGACTTTGCTGAAACCCAGGACTTATCCTCAGGTCTGTAACCACATTAAGTATTGTAAGGAATTTCTCACAACATGGGAATCAAACATTTCTTATACCACAATCTCTAAATTATCTCTGACTAAGACTGGAGGTGGAGTATCAGAAACTAGGTGTACGGGAAAATGAAATAGTTTTAGGAGGCATTTGTGGAAAACATAAGGAATCCTAAAGGAGGTGGATTATTCTAATCGAAAGGGCAATGAGTAATTACCTCTATTATTTTGTAAGGGCCAATGAATTTGGGACCCAACTTAGCTGTTGGAACCTTGAATTTGATGTTCTTGGTGGACAACCAGACTTTATCCCCCACAGTGAAAGTTGGCCAGGAAGAGAGTTTAGTGTCAGCAGCTTTTCTGTATTGTTTCCAAACAATGTTAAGGTTCCATTGGACCTCAGACCACACCACGGATAATTGTCTGGTATATGCTTCACAGCCTCAGGGGTACTGAAATCACTGGAAGAAAAGGAACCAAAACGAACGCTGCCAGAGGGAGGCATGACACCCAGTTGGACTGATGATCAACAATATAGCAACATAGATATTGTGTTTGATTAAGACGCTCGGTTTGTTCATTAATTTGAGGGTGATAATTAGACGAAAAAGACAACTGAATTTTTAACTTGCCACGAAACTTCTTCCAACTTAGTAATAAACCGTATACCCCAGTCTGACACAATATTGATAGGAACACCATGCACTCCAACCACATTCTGAATAAAGCGTTTAGTCAGGGTTTAGGAGTTGTAAAGCTGAGGTAGAGGCACTAAATTATACTGTTTGCAACTACCACCCAAATCGCAGTTTTACCTTTCCAGGGCAGGCAGTTCAGTTATAAAGTTTAAGTCCAGGTCTTCTCAGAGATAGGCAAGTGCAGATGTCTACCAGAGGGGTGTGTGTGGGGCACCTTGGCTCGAGAACAGACTTCACAGGCAAGGACATAGGCTTTAATAGCAAGAGATGGCCACCAATAGTTACAAGACACGAGCTGGTACCGGAGACCCTAGGATGTCCTGTCATGACAGAATCATGTACCTCCTGGTGTAAACACAACCGAAACTGGAGAAGTACATAAAATTTACCTAGAGGTAGTGACTCAAGTGCAACATTCTGTACCGCCAAAATCTGTTCAGCAAGATCTGGAGAAATTAATGATAAAAACTATACCCTTGGGAAGACTGTTTTCTGGTTTGACTGTTTCGGGTTGCAGGGAACAAAAACTGAGAAAGTAGCCTAGAAGTAACAATTAAATCGAAACAGGTAAAGAATAAAGCCCATCTGGCTTGTCTGGGATTCAGTCTCTTAAGGGGGTTTAGCACTGGGCAATTATCGGGCAAACAATCGTTCACAGAAAAACAGGGCAGCGATCAGGAGATGAACGAGCAAACGCTCATCATCTGCTGATTGTATCGTTTAAAAAAAGTTAAATATTATCATTGTCGGCAGCAGCAAATCTCCCTGTGAAAACATAGACACGTGCTGCCGACATGATAATAATGTATGTGGACAAGCGATTGGAGTAACAACCGCTCGTCCCCATACATAGCTCCTTTGATCGGCACTCGCTGCACCGGCCAAATCAGCCGGTGTAAGAGGGCCTTTAGTCAATTTCAAGTAGGTAACATTTTTAACATCAGTCATAACCATAAATTAATGATCAGCTACTTCTAGGAAATCATACCACTCCTTCAATGCCCACTTGCCCAATATCCTAATTTTTATCAGTAGGAAAAAAACTTTTTGGAAAAGAAGGCACATGTATGAAGCACTGAATTAAATGATGATACCTGAGAAAGCACAGGTCACGCTCAGAAGAATCTACCTGAAAATAAAAGAATCTCAGGTTGGACTAATACTGGTGCAGGGTAAAATGCTTGTGGGAAGGTCCAAAGGGCCCTCTTGCCTCAGAATTTTATTCAGCAACATTTATAGTAAGATCAGTCAAAGGCTTAGCTATCTTAGAAAAGTCCTTGATGAACTTCCAGTAAAAATTAGCGAAGCCCAAAAAACATTGCAAAGCCATAAGAGCTTTTTGTTAGGACCACTCAATAACAGTTTGGACCTTGGACGAGTCAATACAAAATCCCTGGGCAGACAGGATGTAACCCAGGAAATTAACTTCCTGAATGCCAAACATACATTTCTCAAATTTAGCATAAAGGTGATTTTCTCTCAACGTTTTCAAAACAGTACGTACATGTTCAATGTGATACCAAGAGTTCAAGGTTGTCATCCAAGTAGATGGCAACAGAGAGGTCAACAATATCACAAAAAAATTCAATAACGGGAGCGTTACTAATGCCAAAAGGCATAACTAAATATTCATAATTGCCTTCAGGAGTTTTTATTGCGGTCTTTCACACATTTTCTGATGTGGATCAGAATATAGGCACCCCTGAAGTCCAGCTTAGTAAACCACTAAGAAGCTAAAACCTGGTTATACAGATCAGGCTTAAGGGGAAGAGTGTACTGGTTTTCAGCAGTTATTTTATTAAGCTCACGGCAGTCTATAAATGGACTGCATCTTTTTTTCAACAAAAAGAATCCCGATACCCCTGGAGAAAAAGAGGATGGTAAAATGTGTCCCTTACGTAAGCTATCAGTTATATAATCCTTCATGGATTGCCTTTGAGACCCAGAGTGGTTATATATTCTCTTCTTATAATGTATTTGTTGGGCCACAAGTGGCACCACCCCCTCCAGCCAAGCCCCACCCATTTTTTAAAATAAATGTGGCGGGGTGGCGTAAAGCTTTTCTACACCAGAAAACTGGCGTATGGTGCTTGATGAATTACCCCCATTGACTCCAGGCACACCCAAATAGTTCATATAACGAAAAACAATTATCGCTTTAGTTATAACTAAATAGAGCAATTCTACATTTAAAAACATACTAGACCTAGACCAATAAATTAAGATAATAATATATGTTCATGTGTAAGCTCATATTGTTCTGTTCACTATGCGGTATGACGACCTTACATAGATAGGTCTAGGACTCTTGTATGTTTTTAAACATCCACTTTGTTTTGTTATATATAAAACTAAAAAGATAATAGTATTTTGTCATATAAACTATTTGGGTGGGCCTGGCATCTTTATCTCTCTTTTTTCTTTTCTTATTTTGTGTCAATGTTTTTATGAGATGAAATTCTGAACACCCCAATATCCTTGCTTATGGTATTATTTTGTATTTAGCGTGCTATATGTTGAATTTCTGAAATGAAAGAGAAATGTCATGGATTATTACAGTCTTCAGTAAATGATGGAGTACATTACCTCCCCAGGAGAGCAGGGAGTGACAGGGAAGATACATAGAGAACCTTATCTGTGTGTTTAACATGTAGTATTTTTCTCCTGCCAGAATACAGAAAGCACATATAGTCTCTGCTCTAGTGGCAAGGGTGAAAACTGGAATATTTCAGGATTCTTTTTATGTGGATAGATTTATGTGTATATATATATATATATATATATATATATATATATATATATATATATATATGTATATATATATGTATATGTATAGACACTACCGTTCAAAAGTTTGGGGTCACCCAGACAGTTTTGTGTTTTCCATGAAAACTCACACTTATATTTATCAAATGAGTTGCAAAATGACTAGAAAATATAGTCAAGACATTGACAAGGTTAGAAATAATGATTTTTATTTGAAAGAATAATTTTCTCCTTCAAACTTTGCTTTCGTCAAAAAATGCTCCATTTGCAGCAATTACAGCATTTCAGACCTTTGGCATTCTAGCTGTTAATTTGCTGAGGTAATCAGGAGAAATTTCACCCCATGCTTCCAGAAGCCCCTCCCACAAGTTGGGTTGGCTTGATGGGCACTTCTTGCGTACCATACGGTCAAGCTGCTCCCACAACAGCTCTATGGGGTTGAGCTCTGGTGACTGCGCTGGCCACTCCATTACAGATAGAATACCAGATGCCTGCTTCTTCCCTAAATAGTTCTTGCATAATTTGGAGGTGTGCTTTGGGTCATTGTCTTGTTGTAGGATGAAATTGGCTCCAATCAAGCGCTGTCCACAGGTTATGGCATGGCGCTGCAAAATGGAGTGATAGCCTTCGTTATTCAAAATCCCTTTTACCTTGTACAAATCTCCCACTTTACCAGCACCAAAGCAACCCCAGACCATCACATTATCTCCACCATGCTTGACAGATGGCGTCAGGCACTCTTCCAGCATCTTTTCAGTTGTTCTGCGTCTCACAAATGTTCTTCTGTGCGATCCAAACACCTCAAACTTCGATTCGTCTGTCCATAACACTTTTTTCCAATCTTCCTCTGTCCAATGTCTGTGTGCTTTTGCGCATATTAATCTTTTCCTTTTATTAGCCAGTCTCAGATATGGCTTTTTCTTTGCCACTCTGCCCTGAAGGCCAGCATCCCGGAGTCGCCTCTTCACTGTAGATGTTGACACTGGCGTTTTGTGGGTACTATTTAATGAAGCTGCCAGTTGAGGACCTGTGAGGCGTCTATTTCTCAAACTAGAGACTCTAATGTACTTGTCTTGTTGCTCAGTTGTGCAGCAGGGCCTCCCACTTCTGTTTCTACTTTGGTTAGAGCCTGTTTGTGCTGTCGAGTTTCACATGAAAGCTCTCTTTTTCTAGCCATTTTGAGAGTTTAATCGAGCCCACAAATGTAATGCTCCAGATTCTCAACTAGCTCAAAGGAAGGTCAGTTTTATAGTTCCTCTAAACAACAAAACTGTTTACAGCGGTGCTAACATAATTGCACAAGGGTTTTCAAGTATTTTCTAATCATCCAATAGCCTTCTAACACAGTTAGCAAACACAATGTACCATTAGAACATTGGAGTGATGGTTGCTGGAAATGGGCCTCTATACACCTATGTAGATATTGCATTAAAAACCAGGCGTTTGCAGCTAGAATAGTCATTTAGCACATTTACAATGTATAGAGTGTATTTCTGATTAATTTAATGTTATCTTCATTGAAAAAAACTGTGCTTTTCTTGCAAAAATAAGGAAATTTCTAAGTGACCCTAAACTTTTGAACGGTAGTATATATATATATATATATATATATATATATATATTCATATATATATATATATATATATATATATATATATATATATATAAACCAAAACTTTTACAAACTGTGTTTGTAATAATAACTTACATTAAATAATAATTCATTTTCTGCTTATACATTCCCTTTAAGCTGGAATCAAACTCAGCACCTAGTGTACCAAAACATCATGCTCATGATAAATTCTCTCCTCTTTCCTCTAATTATAAGTACCAAACAGATCAGTACCATTACATGTAATTGTTTACTATGGGTGAAGTCTTTAGTATTGAGCTGACCCAGCAGCCTTCTTATATAGCTTTATACCATGGGCGGACACAGACAACAGAGGACCCCTCTGCAAAAATAGTTTATGGGCCCATTGCTCTCCAATAGCTTATCATAGAAGAGCGTCTTACCTCTAATGTATACGCCGATAACTTTTATGACCTTTTCATGAAGTATACGTTAAGCAGATGCCACAATAGCCTATGGTGTTGGATGCCACTATCATTGTCTGACTGGGGTTCTTTGGGGCTACCAGAAAAGATGATACTGAGGATCACTCTCCATCTACATAGAACATGTGCACGTCCACTTTTAATTGCACAGTAATCTTGGCTTTTGTCATTGTACACAAAGGACATATCATTAATACTGTTTAATACGTTATCACTGAATCATCCCATAAAAAAAAGACTCTAGTGGCAAGTGATTGGCTCCAAAGTCACTTCATAATGCGGTTATCTTCTGCTGTACTGGAGCATTGGGCCCATTATTGTGTCAGAGTCAGGGCCCACAGGGGATCCCCTTGTGGGCCAGTTCGACCCTGGCCACTGTTAGGCATGAGTCATAGGCATCTGTCACACATAGGCTATTATGGCATCCATTTAACTTATATGTCATGAAAAGTTATTGAAAAAATCATGACGTATATGTTTAACGGATGCCTGTAACGTATGCAATACAGTGGCATAAATCACCCATAGGCTTCCATGTATACCACACAGTATACTTTTTTTGGTGGATCCCGTTGTATTGAATAGTGTAGTCTACGCTACTCCATACCTAAAAGAAAGGTACACAGATGTATACCAGTCCAATTCAGGCCTAAAGGAGACTTTGTCAAGCTAATGGAGCCCTATGGACACATAAAACGTGTATGTGGGAAGCTTTTCTAGCGTATATGCATGTGCATTCGTGTGTGATGCGTGGTTTTCACGCACCGATTGACTTCAATGGGCGCGTAGTTGCGTGATAACGCACCAGTATAGGACATATAGTGAGTTTCATGCAGCGGACTCTCGCTGCATGAAAAATCACGCATGTGTGAATGGCCCTATTGAAATAAATGGGTCCGTGTCAGGGGCGTAACTAGGAAACACTGGGCCCCATAGCAAACTCTTGACCCCCCCCCCCCCGGGTGCCACAAGGGGGGCTCCCTTATAAATAGTGTCCCCTGTAGAATGTGCCATACAGCCCCCCTGTAGACAGTGCTATATGGCCCCGCTATAGAACCAACCTCAGTACATAAATACAGCACCAAAACCAACCTCAGTGCATAAATACATCCCCAGAACCAAGCTCAGTACATATATACACAGAACCAAAACCAATCTCATACGTATATACAGCACCAGAACCAAGCTCAGTACTTATATACAGCATCAGAACCAATATCAAATCATATATACAACACCAGGACAAATACAGCTCAATTTAGTGCAACCCCTGATGTATAGGTTTGTACGGCGTAAAACTACAGCTCCCAGCATGGCCCGAACAATGGTGAGGATATGCTGGGAGATGCTGTTTCACAAAAAATAAATCATATCATAATCCTCTCGATGCAGATCATACAGTGACTACATTACTGATTAGAGGCAGAATAAACATTTACATTAAGTGACTCACCGGTGACGTCTCAGATTCTAGTTCTTTTCTTCTCCCTCCGGTCCAGACATCTATGATGGATTTCTACCGGCCAGGACCCATTTCTGCAGTTTTCCGCTCAGATGTCTTCAGCTTCTCACTTTTAAAACATTTCTGCACCTATAAACAAAGTTAAAATTCTCAACACCTCTTGCACCTCTAACTATAATAGCGCCATACACTGTGTCCCAGATTATAATAGTACCATACACTGTAACACACACACACACACACACACACACCGTGCCCCCTGAAGATAGTGCCCCCATAGCCACCATGCTGCCCTACATATAGCTTCCCCTATAGGTAGTGCTCCATGTATAGCCCAACTCTGTAGACAGTGCTCTACATATAGCCACCCTGTTGCTGGTACCCCACAGGTAACCCACCCCTGTATATAGTGTCCCACATATAGCCCACCCCTATAGAAAGTGCCTTAAAAAAATAGCTCCCCTATAGATAGTGATCTACATATAGCCCACCCCTGTATAGTGTTTCACATATAGCTCCCCCTGTATATAGTGCCCCACATATAGACCCCCCCTGTAGATAGTGGCCCACATATAGACTCCCCCTGTATATAGTGGCCCTCATCCCCACATATAGACCCCCCTGTAGATAGTGGCCCATATATAGAGCCCCCTGTATATAGTGGCCCACATCCCCACATATAGACCCCCCTGTAGATTGTGCCCCATAATCCCCACATACAGACCACCCCTGTAGCTAGTGCCCCACAGCCCCACATATAGACCCCCCCTGTAGATTGTGCCCCACATCCCCACATACAGACCACCCCTGTATCTAGTGCCCCACATCCCCACATATAGACCCCCCCCCGTATATAGTGGCCCACATATAGATGAGCCCCCCCTGTAGATAGAGCCCCCACTATAAATAATGCCATTAACAGTTTTATGAGAAAAAAAAACAAAAAAACTTGACATACTCACATGATCCCGTTCCCACACTGTTTGCTGGCGATGCAGATCTGCTCTCTTCTGAGCGGGTCTGCTGGAGCTGAACGAGCATGGTCCAATGATGGTGATTGGCGGGGCAGAGTGACTTGCCCAGTCAAACAGCACCTTTCAAGCATGGAAGAGGCGCGATGACGTCATCGCGCTGCTAGCCAATCAGTGTCATTGTAAGGAGCTGGAAGGTCAGGCACGGAACATGCCCGGCCATTCTGCGCTAGTGCATGTATTTGGCTGTCGCTAGCACCGGGGCCCCCTTCGGTGCTAGCGATGCCTACAAGCATGAGAGTGCCTGTGTCGCCCGGCCAATACATGTTGGAGGCTCGGCGGCGTGGGCCCAATAGAAGCAGCGCTACTGCTGTAGCAGCCATAATGGCTGGTAGCGGCGCCACCGGGCATATGGGGGGGCGTGTCGGCTGGCAGCACTGGTCCCTTCAAGCCCCGGGCTCCGTTGAAGCCGCTACGGCTACTATCGCGGTAGTTACGCCACTGGTCCGTGTGCTGTGCGTTGTTTCAACGCACAGCACACGGACGTGATTCACGGTCGTGTGAATGAGGCCTAACAATCCACCAATAATTGTGAGTTATTATCAATAGCTTAAGGCATTACATGCAATATAATAGACTGTAAGGCCCCATGCACACGAACGTGCTTTTGCGGCTGCAATTCCCCCAAAAATCCACGGGAGAATTGCGGCCCCATTCATTTCTGTGGACCCATGCACATGACCAAGGTTTTCTGGCTCATAGAAAATAATGGATTTGTGGGCGGTTCTCGGGTGACACTCCGCGGCCGGTCGACCCAAAAATCACGGCCGTGCGCATGGCTACGGTCATGTGCATGAGGCCTAAGAAGCTGCTTTCCAGGTGGAAGTAGACCTTTCTACCTACTGACCCTTGTGCAGCTACACAGGTTGCCCATATGATATGTTCACTGCCTGCTTTATACAATAGATAGGAATAAAGTTAGAGGTGGAAAGAAGAGATAGAAAATTATTAATCTAAATTTAGACACTTGAACAGGGAAATTTGAACTCCCCAAAATAAACAGAAGATTTACATTCACACAGGGAAACCTGCAAATGATTTCATTCAGATTCTCATGTGACTGTATAACATTTTTACCTGTAGCTTTTCTTTATTGTGCAGGTTTAGACAAACCGCGTGCTTCCATCGTAATAATTTATAAAAGGAATTAGCCCGAGGGGAGATAAAACGTCAAGGAATAATGCCAGGAACTGCCTGTTGTTGAGAAATGAACCTGTTCTCGTAGAGGTATACACTTGTGTGCATGGATTACTATGTGGGAGTGTAAGCAGGTGCTTGAGAGCAAAAACAGCAGAACATTAAACAGGCATCACTTAGAAATCATCTATTTTATCTTCTCATTTAGCCTTTAATATAGCAAATTTATATGCAGTACTGGGTTAAAAATGAGATAACAATACTTGACTGAGCATCTACGTATATCATATATAATGTAATGTTTCTTACATGTGTGATCTGGAATAAGAAGTTTTATCATTAGCATTATTCTGGTTTCGCTGATAGAGATTTTAAAAGGAAAGCTGAAACATTAGCTTTATTTCAATGACGGATTATCATAGGGCATTTTGGGCGGCGGCTCAGGGCCTGAGGCACCCGGGGGGCACATGGCCGCCCAAAGTACATTGTAGTTTTGCCGCGATAGTGGCAAAAACCGCAACAAAACTGCATTGTGTATGTCCTGCAAAAGGACCTTTAGACATAAGGTCACGTGACCACAGCTCCATGAGCAGTAGCAGCGAAATTCCACAGAGAAGACTGAGGAGAGCTGCTATGTAAGTATAAGGGGATTGATTTGTTTAAGGGGTCTGTATTTAGGGGGACTGTATTTAGGGGGTCTGGTGTGGGGTCTGTATTTAGAAGGTTTGGTGTATGTATTAGTTTAAGGGGGTCTGTATTTAGGGGTCTGGTCTGGGGTCTGTATCAGTTTAAGGGGTTTAGGGTCTTATTTAGGGGTCTGTATTTAGGGAGTCTAGTCTGGGGTCTATTAGTTTATAGGGTCTATGTAGGGGGCCTGTACTAGGGTCTGTATTGGTTTAGAGGTCTTTATTTAGGGGTCTGTATTTAGGCATCTGGTCTGGGGTCTGTATTAGAATAGGGACTCTGGTCTGGGGTCTGTATTACTTAAGGGAGTCAGGTATTTTGGTCATTATTAGTGTAGGGGTCAGGTCTGGGGTCTGTATTAGTTTGAGGCCTGGTGTCTGTATTTAGGGGGTCTGGTCTGGGGTCTGTATTTAGGGGTCTGGTCTGGGGTCTGTATTTAGGGGTCTGGTCTGGGGTCTGTATTAGTTTATGGGGTCTGTATTTAGGGGTCTGTATTCGTTTAGGGTTTTTTATTTAGGCGTCTGTATTAGTTTAGGTGGTCTGGGGTCTGTTTTAAGGGAGTCAGGTCTGGGGTCATTATTAGTGTAGGGGGTCAGGTCTTGGTTCTGTATTTATTCAGGGTGCTTGTTCTGGGGTCTGTATTTGTTTAGGGGGTTCTGGTCTGGGGACTGCAATAGTTTAGAAGGTCTGTGGTCTGTATGTATTCTATGATCTAGTCTGGGGTCCAAATTTATTAGTCTGAGTAAAAGAGGTTGTCCGGGCACATCGATAGGTCATCAGTATAAAAAAACGGTCCGTGCCCGGACAACCCCTTTAATGTATGGTCCTGGGCCTTGGTGTCTAAATTTGTGTGTTTCTATAGAGGCTGGAAATGGCTGCAGAAGTGATGGGCAAAGATGTCTCATCAGGAGAAGTCGCCATAACGGTCTGCGTAAGATGGAGAAGAAAAGAAAACGGTTCCATCAGAAAAGACGTCACTTGTTAGTCAATGGATCTATAGGGGAACTTTACCCTCTCCTGACATGTCTGTTGCAGGTAATCCTTGTATTCTACATATCTCTATTTACCCAGGGCTAATAGACAATTGCGTGTTACCATTCCCATTGTAAGAGGATGTGTCCCTACACAGTGTTATACTGTCAGCGATGGTTGGAAACTATCAGTATGTAGGGACACAGCCCTTTGACAAGGGGAATCGTAACAACCATTTGTCAATGCTCACACAAAAAGGTGGTGTTCACTATAGACACGGCAGAGGGGCGATGGGGAAGGGGGGCCTAAGTTTGTGGAACAGCCCAGGGCCTATGTTCTACTTAATCCGCCACTGCTTTATATAGTATGTATGGTTGTACCCTTGATATAGCGCATAATAACGTTACAGAGGTAATGTGTCTGCTCCAGAAAAACAGCCCATGAAGAAATATAGGAAAAAACAATAAACAATATAAATAGGGCACCATGAGGACAAGGGTAACAATCCAATAGGTGGATCACAAAGCTATTTGAGTATGCCATAGGCTGAACACAGCAACACAAAAACGCATCTCCTGCAGCGCTATTATGGTGCAGATACCTGGGCCCAATGGAGAATCCTCTGGTCCTCTGGTAGGATCCATATACAAAAACAAGTCACTCAGATCCGATAAGGGGCCTAATGTTAGCGCCTTCCTTTTTCCTTACAAAGGAAATTATCCAAGTTGTATAGGAGTCTGTAGACAAATGTAAGTTTCCCATAGCAGATCAAACTAAATCTATTACTTACACATATCAATTACATATAAAAAAAAAAATTATAATAAAATGAGTGTATAAAGGAGGCTCAACATATTTCGACAAAAAATGTCACTTTTTCAGAAGCTAAGAGACATATAACTATGCACCCACAGGAGTAACTTCTGGGCCCCAATGAAAAATCTGAAATAGTGTCCCCCACCTACCATTTATAATACTGGTGTCCTCTCAGGCATCAGTGACTTGATGCATCTACTACCTCGGCACCCCCTATAGCTACACCCCTGAATGCACCAGTTTTTATGGGCACACAATTAGGTTAAAATTAAATTAATTATTTTCAATCAAAATTATTACACACTAAAAGAAACTTGAATTACAACTTTTAATACTCTGAAATTCGAATAAAATGTAAACAAAATGTACACACACTATCACTCTTAATGCAGCTGCACCAGCGTCTTCTGTATGCAATGTACCTATGTCCCAGGCATCTGCGCACTTGAATAGGACCCTGAGGTAGATGCTTCTGAGCAGGTGTAGATCTTCTGTCTGAATCCTTGGTACTCCATCTGCGCGCATTATTAACACACTTCTTCCTCTCATGAATTTTCTAAAAAGCTCTTGATTAAAGAGTGAAGTAAACTTTTAGAAGGAGATAAATATCACTCAACGTTTAGTCTGCAACACAACAAATGTTAATTCTGTGCGCCTGAATTATTTTATTTTTTTGGCCCTGATTTTCCCACAATTTATTACCCAAGTTCGCCAAATGTAGAAGCTCAACCTTCATTGTGTATTTTTCTAAATTCTCTGATCGATGGCTTGCAAGTGGTCCCTATCTATGCTTGAGTTCATAATTGAAGATCTTAGCACTACTTTTCTTAATCAGTTTAGAAAGATATATTTTCAGTTAGTCCTTCAGGTAAATTGTATTATTGTAACTGTAGCATAAAAAAACCTCTAAGAACAAGTCCAAGAATAATATATTTTTTTGCACACTATGCAAATAATAATATACATACATCAATTACATGAAGGCTTAGACATATCTTGTAATAGATTTAATAATTTACTTACATAAGCACATTTATTCTTACTATCTGGGTAGTGGTAGATGGCTGTCTATCATCCCTAAAACAACTAACTTTTCTCTTCATAAAACATTTTTTAGGCTACACCCTTTAGCACTCATGAAGACAACCTCTCACCATATGTCCTATTATGGCACAAAGACCTCACAGATGGGGTCCCCTGCTAAAAACCACAACGGAGAGTAGCTGTGTAAGATCGTATTTTTATGGCTGCCATATAGTCCTACATTTCCCCTGCAGTGGCAACTGTAGGGGAAATGCCTGGCTGTAACGTCCTTCTGCAAAATGACTGGCAGCAACTCCATTCTGAAAGGGGGTGTCTTTTTTTGATGACACAGCATCTATAATTGTCAGCATAGACAACACCTTTAATACCGTAACCAGTATTATTTGCAGTGTTTTAAAGATTGAATGGCTAAGATTTAAAGGGTAACTAAACTTTTTTTTAAAAATTGACATGCCATAGTGACATGTCAGAAGTTTTGATGGGGTCCAAGGACCCACCGATCACTAAAACTGTGCCGCTTCGTTTATGATCGGCTTTCCTCAGAAAGCCGAGCAAATGGTGTACGGACTCATAGACTTTCTATTGAGCCCGTACACCGCTTCAAAGAAAGCCAAGGAAAACCAATCAGAAACTAAACATTAGCGCTTACCCAATACTGCCGCTTCCCCTTAGCGATCACTGGAGGTCTCAGACACCCACCGATCAAAACTTCTGACATGTCACTATAACATTTCAAACGTCTTTTAAAAGTTTAGTTACCCTTTAAGGTTTCTCTTATCTTGGCCATTAGGGCAAAAGTGCATGTGGAGAATCAAATACGTTTTACCGAGGGTGATAAAATGGGCACAAGCTCTTTGCCTTGCACAATTACTGTAATGCAGGGGCGTTACTAGGAAAGACTGGGCCCCATAGCAAACTTTTGACTGGGCCCCCCCCCCCTTGTAGATAGTGCCTTTTTTACAGTCCCCCCTGTAGATAACGCCATACTGCCCCCTCTGTAGATATCTACAAAGGGGGCTGTATGGCGTTATCTACAGGGGGGGCTGTATGGCGCCATCTACAGAGGGGGCTGTATGGCGCTATCTACAGGGGGGCTGTATGGCGTTATCTACAGTGGGGCTGTATGGCGTTCTCTACAGAGGGGGCTGTATGGCGTTATCTACAGTGGGGCTGTATGGCGTTATCTACAGTGGGGCTGTATGGCGTTCTCTACAGAGGGGGCTGTATGGCGTTATCTACAGAGGGGGCTGTATGGCGCTATCCACAGGGGGGACTCTGTATGGCGTTCTCTACAGAGGGGGCTGTATGGCGTTATCTACAGGGGGACTGTATGGCGTTATCTACAGGGGGGACTGTGTATGGCGTTCTCTACAGAGGGGGCTGTATGGCGTTATCTACAGGGGGCTGTATGGCGCTATCTACAGCGGGGCTGTATGGCATTATCTACAGGGGGGACTATATGGCGTTATCTACAGGGGGGACTGTATGGCGTTATCTACATGGGGGACTGTATGGCGTTATCTACAGGGGGTCTGTATGGCGTTCCCTACAGGGGGGGTCTGTAGGGAACGCCATACAGCCCCCCTGTAGAGAACGCCATACAGCCCCCCCTGTAGGGAACGTCATACAGCCCCCCCTGTAGGGAACGCCATACAGCCCCCCTGTAGGGAACGCCATACAGCCCCCCCCCTGTAGGGAATGCCATACAGCCCCCCCCTGTAGGGAATGCCATACAGCCCCCCCCCTGTAGGGAATGCCATACAGCCCCCCCTGTAGGGAATGCCATACAGCCCCCCCCTGTAGGGAACGTTATACAGCCCCCCCTGTAGGGAACGCCATACAGCCCCAACCCCCCAAAAAAATGCGACCTACAGTGTGAAAAGACAAAAGATATGTATCCCCCACAGGATAGGGGATACATGTGTGATCGCTGGAACTGATAAGGAGAACGGGGGACTGAAAGTCCCCCCAAGTTCTCCATGACTAACCTCTGACTTCAAGCGTCTGCGCAGCTCAATAAAAATGAAAGGAGCGCTGGTCACGCATGCGCAAAAGCGCGTCCGGCGCTCCATTTATTTCTACGGAGCTGCCGACACAGACCCGAGGTTTGTGATGGAGAACTTCAGGGGACTTTCCCCGTTCTCCCTATCAATGCCAGCGATCACACACATCCCCTGTCCTGTGGATAGGGGATACATGTCTTATGTTTAATGGCAGAGCGAGGAGATAGCTCCCTGCTCTGCCGTAGTCGTGTTCAGTGGTGTCGCGCTGTAGCAGCCATAGCGGCTGCTAGCGGAGCCTCCGGCCATAGTGGGGGCCCGTGCCGGTGGGCGACATGGGCCCCCTCATGCCGCGGGCCCCGTAGCAGCCGCTACGGCTGCTATAGCGGTAGTTACGCCACTGCTGTGATGTGTGTATGTGTGTGCGTGTGTGTGTGTATATATATATATATATATATATATGTTGTAATTTGGGAATGTACAGTATATATCTCAATACATATATACATATGTCAATGTGCGGTAGCAAATCAAAGCTGCAACTTTATATATTAAATTAAAGGGGTATTCAGTTTTTAGCAAATAAAGGTTATTCAGTAAACAATGATGACTCCTATTGAATGACTGCAAAAAAGAGATTTTGAAATAGTCAGGAATTGATACAGAAAGTGTATTGGAAAGTTGTATAACTTTACATTACACTATACATGAGCCTTATTTTCTGTAACCATAACACCACTTTAATCCCTTCCCTCTTTGGCCACTTTGACCTTCCTGACAGAGCCTCATTTTTCAAATCTGACATGTTTCACTTTATGTGGCAATAACTTCGGAATGCTTTAAGTTATCCAAGCGATTCTGAGTTTGTTTTCTCGTGACACATTGGACTTTATGTTACTGGCAAAATTTGCTCGATACATTCAGTATTTAATTGTGAAAAACACCAAAATTTAGCGGAAAATTGCAAATATTTGCATTTTTCTAAATTTAAATGTATCTGCTTATAAGACAGGCAGTTATACCACACAAAATTTTCGCTAATTAACATCCCCCATATGTCTAGTTTATGTTGGCATAGTTTTTTGAACATCCTTTTATTTTTCTAGGACGTTACAAGGCTTAGATCTTTAGCAGCAATTTCTCACATTTTCAAGAAATTTCCAAAACCTATTTTTTCATGGACCAGTTCAGATGTGAAGTGGCTTTTAGGGCCTTATATATTAGAAACCCCCAAAAAGTCACCCCATTTAAAAACTTCACCCCTCAAAGTATTCAAAACAGCATTTAGAAAGTTTCTTAACACTTTAGATGTTTCACAGGAATTAAACCTAAGTAGAGGTGAAATTTAGAAATGTCATTTTTTGTTGTTGCAGAAATTAATTTTTGCTCCAGTTTTTTTGTAACAGAAAGTTTTACCAGAGAAACTCAATATTTATTGCCCAGGTTCTGCAGTTTTAGGAAATATCCCACAAGTGGCCCTAGTGTGCTACTGGACTGAAGCATTGGCCTCAGAAGCAAATGAGCACCTGGAGAATTTTGGGCCTCCTTTTTATTAGAATATATTTTAGGCACCATGTTGGGTTTGAAGAGCTCTTGCGGTGCCAAAACAGTGAAAATCCCCCAAAAGTTACCCTATTTGGGAAACTACACCCCTTAAGGAAATTATCTAGGGGTATAGTGAGCATTTTGACCCTATAGGTTTATTGCAGAAATGATTGGAAGTAGGCTGTGGAAATGGAAATCTACATTCTTTCAAAGAAAATGTAGGTTTAGCTAATTTTTCTCATTTCCACAAGGACTAAAGGAGAAAAAGCACCACAAAATTTGTAAAGCAATTTCTCTCAAGTAAAACAGTACCCCACATGTAGTAATAAACGGCTGTTTGAACACATGGCAGGGTTCAGGAGGGGAAGAACGCCATTTGGCTTTTCGAGCTCAAATTTAGCAGGAATGGTTTGCGGAGGCCATGTCGCATTTGCAAAGCCCCTGACGGAACAAAACAGTAGAAACCCCCCACAAGTGTCCCCTTTTTGGAAACTACACCCATTGAGAAAATTATCTAGGGGTATAGTTAGCATTTTGATCCCGCAGGTTTTTTGAAGAAATTATTGGAAGTAGGCCGTGAAAATGAAAATCTACATTCTTTCAAAGAAAATGTAGGTTTAGCTAATTTTTTCTCATTTCCACAAGGACTAAAGGAGAAAAAGCACCACAACATTTGTAAAGTAATTTCTCTCGAGTAAAACAATACCCCATATGTGGTCATAAACGGCTGTTTGGACACACGGCAGGGCTTAGAAGGGAAAGAGCACCATTTGGCTTTTGGAGGTCAAATTTAGCAGCAATGGTTTGCGGAGGCAATTTCGCATTTGCAAAGCCCCTGAGGGACCAAGACAGTGAAAACACCCAAAAAGTTACTCCATTTAGGAAACTACACCCCTTGAGGAATTCATCTACGGGTGTAGTGAGCATTTTGACCCCACAGGTGTTTTATAGAATTTATTAGAATTGGGCAGTGAAAATAAAAACAATCCTTTTTCTTCAATAAGACGTAGCTTTAGATCAAAAGTTTTCATTTTCTCAACAAATAAAGGAAAAAAAGAACCCCAACATTTGTAAAGCAACTTCTCTGGAGTACGAAAATACCTCATATGTGGTCATAAACTGCTGTTTGGGCAAACGGCAAGGATCAGAAGAGAAGGAGCGCCATTTGGAGCACAGATTTTGCTGGATTGGTTTCTTGAAACCATGTCGCTTTTGCAAAACCCCTAAGGTACCAGTAAAGTGCAAACTACCCAAAAGGGACTTCATTTTGGATACTTAACCCCTTGAGGAATTAATCTAGGGGTGTAGTGAGCATTTTGACCCCACAAGTGTTTCATAGATTTTATCTGAATTGGGCAGTGAAAATAAAAATTAATTTTTTTTCCAATAAGACATAGCTTTAGCGCAAAAGTTTTAATTTTCTCAAAACAAAAAGGAGAAAAAGAACCCCAACATTTGTAAAGCAATTTCTCCCGAGTATGACAATACCCCATATGTGGTCATAAACAAATTTTTGGGCACACGGCAGGGCCCAGAAGGTAAGGAGCGCTATTTGGCTTTCAGAGTATAGATTTTGCTGGATTGGTTTCTGGTCGCTATGTAGCATTTGCAAAACTCCTGTGGGACCAAAACAGTGGAAACCCCCCAGAAGTGACCCCATTTTGGAAACTACAACCCTCAAGGTATTCACCTAGGGGTGTAGTGAGCATGTTAAACCTGCATGTGTTTTGTAGAAATAAGTGTGCACGCGATATTGCAGAGTGAAAATGGGATTTTTTCCATAGATATGCCAATATGGGGTGCCCAGCTTGTGCCACCATTACAAGACAGCGCTTTAATTATTATGCTGTGCTATGGGGCTCTAATCTTTTGCCTGGACATTCGACAGGGCTCAGGAGTGAAAGAGTACCGTGCGAAATTGAGGCCTAATTATAAAGTATTGGTTCAGAATTGCAGGGCTCTGATGTGAAGTAATGAAAGAAACCCCTGAGAAGTGACCACATTTTGGAAAATACACCCCTCAAGGCATTTATTAAGGGGTGTAGTGAGCATTTTCACCCACAGGTCTTTTCCATAAATGAATGCGCTGCGGATGGTGTGAAGTAAAAAATTTTATTTTTCCCCAGATAAGCCAATTCAGTGGCAAATATGTCGTGCCTGGACAGACACACCCCAAAAATTGTTAAAAGGGTTTTCCCGGGTATGGCGGTGCCATATATGTGGAAGTAAACTGCTGTTTGGGCATACTGTAGGGCTCAGATGGGTGGGAGCGCCATCTGGCTTTTGAAGCTTGGATTTTGCTTGGTAATAGTTTTGTTTGAGTATTACTGGTATTTCAGTTTATAATGTGGGGGTAAATGTAAGCTGTGCAGAGTACATCAGGTGCATAGTCAGATGGTATAATAATGGGGTAAACAATAAAATAATCTATAGATGTGTGTTACGCTGTGAAGAAACCTTTCTGCACAGGCCGGTGTCGCACTGATAAATGATGTCTTTACTTGTCCCCCTTTTGGTCCACACTCCGCACCTTTGCAGTTTTAGGGAATTTTGCTGGGAAAGTGTTGTCCTGGTATAATACAGGCACCCTCGCTACTAGCAGATATGTTTGGGCCCTCACCTTCCTGGTTCCCTAATTTTAGGGCCCCGCTAAATCGCCTCTTGAAACAGACGAAATGTTCCCCTCTGATCTGCACAACCGCATATTTTTATTTCCTGACTTATTGGAGCCTTAACTAATTTTATTTTTTCATAGATGTAGTGGCATAAGGGCTGTTTTGTTGTGGGACGAGCTGCAGTTTTTATTGGTACCATTTTGGGGTACATGTAACTTTTTGATCACTTTTTATCCTATTTTTTGAGAGGCAAGGTGACCAAAAAACAGCAATTCTGGCATAGTTTTTTTTTATACAGCGTTCACCATGCGTTATAAATGACATGTTAACTTTATTCTGCGGGTCAGTCTGATTCCGGCGATACCTAATTTATAGCACTTTTTTATGTTTTACAACTTTTTGCACAATAAAATTACTTTTGTAAAAAGAATGTATTTTTTCTGTCGTCATGTTGTAAGAACCATAACTTTTTCATTTTTTTGTCGACGGAGCTGTAGACAAGCTATAGTTTTTATAGGTACCATTTTTTGATACATGCGACTTTTTGATCACTTTTTATTTCAATTCTTGTAGGGCAAAGTGACCAAATAATAGAAATTCTTGCATTGTTTTTACATTTTTGTTACGCCATTCACCGCGTGGAATAAGTAACATAATATTTTTCGTTTAGGCCGTTACGGTCGCGGCGATACCAAATATGTATGGTTTATTATTTTTTTTCAATAATAAAGGACTTGATAAGGGAAAAAGGTCTCCTGTTGCCATAATAGCAGTCGGCAGTCATGCGATTGCAGGGCACAGCTGCCGATCTGCTAACAACCACAAAGATGCAGCAATCGCATCGCTGCATCTTAGGGGTTAAAGACAGGGATTGGAGCTAGCTCCAGTTCCTGCCGTTACAGGTGGATTTCAGCTGTAACATACAGCTGACATCCACCGCTAATGACGCCGGCTCAACTCCTGAGCCGGCGCCAACGGAAGCCTTTCATGCCTCGCCTCCGTGTGGGGGCTGAAAGTTTTCCGTGTTAAGCACACTGGGAGGCCAGTATTAGGACTCCGATTGCCATTGCAGCCAGCGACACCCCGGTGATTTCATTGCTGGGGTGTCGATGAGCTGCGGACACCTTAAGTGCAGCGATTGCTTTTGATGGCTGCATTTAAGGGGTTAATGGCGTGGATCGAAGCTAACTTCGGTCCCCGCCATTACAGCAGGATGTCAGCTGTAAGATACAGCTGACATCCGGGGATGATGGCACCGACTCAGCTTCTGAGCCGGTGCCATGCATTTGTCGTAAGTATACAACATTTTGCGGGAAGCACTGGCTTTCCATGACATATACTTAAGACAAATGTCGGGAAGGGGTTAAAAGACATGATTCACTAAAAGTTCCTTTAATAACAAAGTGCCAGTGTGTAGTCACATTCTGATCGCCAACTGTGAATATTTCAAAAGTTATGTTGAAATTATCATCATCGGTAGACATGCCCTAGTCTGGGGCTACACAGTGACACTTGGTTTAGTGCCAGCTGCAGTAAAATTTTGAGATTAGCATGACTGATACAACCTAATTTTTTCCCTATAGGGCACAACCTCACGGGCAACGTTCAAAATTTTTGCAAAAGGCCATGCTCGTCCAACATACAGTGGGGGAAATATTTAAGATTTGCATGTCAAACGCCAGTCTTAAACTAATGTACGTTGGCAGAAAATGCACCAAATATATTGAGAGGCGCACACCTCTTAATATATTTGGCGCGTCCTTGGCGGCGCGTGCGACAGAAATGGAAATCTATGCCTGCTAAGGAGGCAACGCCCACTTTGGCTAAGCCCCACCCCTTTTTGACGCTAGTGTAATCTGTTGATATTTTACCCTCAATATTCACGCATTAATTACAAATAAAATGATCCTTCGATTAATAAACTAATCACAGTACTCTGTACTTACGAAATGTGGAAAAACTAAAATGGGCAAGAAGCAGAATGCAGATATTTAGAGTCCGTACGGATAGTTAAGAAAAGAGAGAATTTGTTCTTGTGCAAGCTTGTAAGAAATAAAAAAAAAGAAAGAAAAAAATCACTTTACAAATGAAATCATCTGTAAAAATGAAAACATATGCCAGAAGAATGGAGGCTGGTGGGAAGATTTCATGTCTCCAGCACAATTCTCCTTTGGGATGACAGTATAACCTTTATGTTTGGAAAGACTCTTAAGAAAAATATTAATAGGGTATAATAAAGAAAAATTATGTTTAAGTTCCTCCTATGTTGCTCGCAGTCGCACACACAAGGCAGGTTGCATAATAACTTTGTGTGGGATTTAATGCTGTCTTTGGGAACAAACTCTTGACAGATTAGAAGACCTGTTTTGCCTTGAAAAACCAAAAATTGTGCAGTGTTTATTTGCCAGGCTCAGTGACCATGCCAGAAGCAGGGCGATCCTTGTCTGCCACAAACTCCCACAGCGACAAGATTGCACTTTGAAGACAGTCAGAGAGCCAGTGTTTATGTAGTAGGGAGAAACAGGGAGGTAGGAAGGTGAAGGAGAGATCCTGGGTAACTGTAACTCATTGTGGCTGCAGTGGACTGGCCTGGGTGGCATGCTCTTAAAGCTCAGGCCATTCATCAACCTGCTCAGTGGGCCGACAGGCTGGAGCCAGAGCTTGACTCTTTCCCTTATTCCGTCCTGTTCCCTGTGTCAGGCATGATCCTGTCCAATTTCACAGATTGATCCTGAGCCAGACAAACTCTGGTCAGCAGTAATAATCCCTGCTCTGACTCCTGCAGTTACTCAGCAAGTCCTAGCCACATATAGCTCCCACAGGAAGCTGACGTCAGCCTCTGCCCTCTCCCAAACTTCATTCCTTCCAGCTGAAAGGCAAATAAAAACCTGTTCACGCTGGTAGTAGAGTCGCAGCAAGGATTTGTGATGATTTTACTGAAATAACACCAGCAAAACGTAGAACTATTTCTTTATAAAATACAGCACGGTGCTCTACAATTTGAGGAAGCAGACAAAGTTTGATAAAGATAAAAGAAAAAGAGGGAAACTATACAATTGGTAAAAATCATGACCGTGTACTAGACGTATGTGAATCAAATAACTTTGAGTGCACCATCATCTGCATAAGCGCATACAGTACTTCAATTATTCAGGGGTGCAAAACAGGAGATATAGGGCATGCCTCCCAACTGTCCCACTTCCGGGCAATGTCCCACTGTTTGGGGAGGCATGTCTCGGTTTTAACTGTATCTGCATTCTCAGGAGACAGATACAGTTGAGTACAATGGTGGAGCAGGGAGCCGTCAGCTCTCTACTCCACCATTCATTACGTGCCACCTGAGGGCTTGGCGCAGGCAGACGCGATGCAGTAACGTCATCACGCCTGCCTGCGCCAAGCCATAGACTGGGGGAGACCTGCAGAGAGATCTCCTTTATTTGTAGAGGGAACGGGGCTAGGCGAGTATTTTTTTTTTTCATTATTTTTAGGAGGCACTATGGGGACAATATATTGTGTGGGGGGACACTATGGGGGCTTTATACTGTGTGGGGAGTGTTGGGGTATAAGTGTCTTTGCCATAATAAGCCGTCTTCACTCAGGCTTTGGCAGGAAGCATCACAGGAACTCACATAGAAGCAGGTAAACATAAAACTAACACTCAGGAAATTAGTAAAGGCCTAGAATGACCACATGATGGAGGCAGTCAATGTTATGCATGGGTGCAATGCAATACAGCATAAAAATAGTTAATCAAAAGAAACCTTGGCAGCAGGATGTGGTCCAATGTCCAAAGAAGCCAGAGAAGCATAGGATGTCTGCAGGTTTTAATGATGTTCTTTCAGTGACACCAACGGCGCACAAATAGCTTAGCGCCACGGTGCGACCGCCGCAGGGGGCAAGAGTAGGATGCTACAGTTTGGATAAGCGAGTGACAATGTGACAAGCGCTGTTTGTGAAACTAGGATTCTGTTGCAAATTGCACTAAACAAGTGGAGTACATGGTATGTGCCAAAGTTATTAAGTGTTTATTCATGACTACCCCAACTAGTGTAAAAACCGGGTGTGGCGAAGAGGAATTGCTGGGCAAATGTAAATGTACTTTGGCCATGAGGTGGTGTTAGGACCAGGAAAGTGTCTAACATGACTAGCGAGTTGTGCCAAATTTATCATGCCATGTGCTAATGTGGCACAATCTATGCTTTCTTCTCCAATTTGAAAATTCATGCAGCCTTCACAAAAATGTATAAATCCCTCTCTCTTTATCTGCAAAGTATTCAAGGGAAGGAATTATTGTTTTTAGGCTTTATTGTTGTTTGCATAGAAAAAAAGTACATTAAAGGAGTTGTCAGATACCCTATTAGGACATTTTAAATTACCACTGATTTGAATGTGCACTGGGTATTTCTTAATTTCTCCAATGGTGGCGCTGCAGAGAAATTGAACCCCTACTGCCAAGATTCTCCACAGAGAACAGCTAATCACTGGGGGGGTCCCAGCAGGGAGATATTTTTTGATCTGCTTATTGTCAAGGTACCCTTCTCAAAAATAGGGATTGTCCAAAGGGGTCAATCCTTTTAAATGGGTTATGCTGGGACCAAAAATTATTAGCAGTATACTCACTGCAGTATGGGAGTACACTCTCTAATATACATTCTGGTCCCCATCACGCTGATTCTGAGATTTTCAAAGATTTTTATAGCGCTGCCGGGGGACCGGATGTCTAGTTGCACAGCCCTCTTTGATGATGATACGACTCTTCGCCATGTGACCGATCTTGCTGTACTACTGCTCCTGCTTGTATATAGAGTGCAGGGGAATCGGTCACGTGACGATTAGTCGTATCGTCATCAAATAAGGCTGTGCAACTAGACTTCTGGTCCCCCGGCAGCTCTATAAAAATCTATGAAAATCTCAGAATCACCGTGACGGGGACCGGAATGCATATGAGCGAGTGTACTCACATACTGCAGGGACTACACTGCTAATCATTTTTGGTCTCCGCATCTCCCCTTTAATCAAGTATAACGTGTAGGTACTTCATGTGTACACTCTTGTGAATGAAAAGTGTTCTCGTTAATAATGAAATGCACATGAATGAAAAATGGGATTGTAATATGTAAATTATGTAACTGACTTCCATAAGCAATTTATTATATGGCAGTATTATTTAATTACATATTAATTCCCCCTAAGTCACTGCAATAATTGTAGTACAATTACCGAAATTAAATTTTGAGTTTAGTATTCAGGGCTTTTTGATTTAGGATTGTGAAAGCTTATTGCTCAACATTAACACAAGGCAAATTTTATGACAACAGCCTTGGAACTCAATATTAATTACAGTTTCTGCAATATAGATATATATCTATTTCTACTCGACATTAGTCAGCTTGTTTCATCACGGTTAACACAGACTTGGCTATCTATGTGGAAATTTTACAGAAACGTTTTTGTGGGGCTTTTTTTTATTTTAAAAACTATAATACATTAGAGTCAATGTTTCGCGTTAACCCCTTCCCAACGTAAACAACTTTCAGATTTTCATTTTCGTTTTTTCTTCTCCACATTCCAAAAGCTATAACGTCTTTATTTTTCTGTCTATATAGTACTATGAGGGCTTGATTTTTGCGGGACGAGTTGTAGTTTTTCGTATTTATTTTGCCGTATAATGTACTAGGAAACGGGGAAAAAATTATTTGTGGGGTAGAAAATGAAAAAAAACAGCGATTCCTCCATGGTTTTTTGTGCGCTGTTTCTACGGAATTCACTGTGCAATTAAAACAACATGTTAACTTTATTCTGCGGGTCAATACAATTACGGCGATACCAAATATATATAGTTTTTTCTATATTTTACTACTTTTACAATTAAAAACGTAAGTGTCAAAAAGAAAATTTATTTTGCGTCGCCAAATTCCGAGAGCCATAACTTTTTTATTTTTCCATCAATTAAGTGGTATAAGGGCTTATTTTTTGCGGGATTAGCTGTAGTTTTTAATAATACCATTTTAATAATACCATTTTGGTG
Source organism: Rhinoderma darwinii (assembly GCF_050947455.1). Classification (NCBI taxonomy): domain Eukaryota; kingdom Metazoa; phylum Chordata; class Amphibia; order Anura; family Rhinodermatidae; genus Rhinoderma; species Rhinoderma darwinii. Next base: position 91,243,023 of record NC_134691.1, read on the forward strand.
TAAATGCGACGGTTTGATCACTTTTTATTTCATTTTTTGTGGGTGATTAGGTGACCAAAAAATAGACATTCTGGCGTTTACTATTTTTTTTTTTTTTCGGCATTCACCGTGAGGGTTAAATAATGATATATTGTAATAGTTCAGACTTTTACGGACGCGGTGATACCAATTATGTATATTTATTTATTTTTTTACTATTCTCTAGGGGGGAAATGGGAAAAGGGGGGTTTTTTTAACTTTAAATTTTTTTATTTTTTTTTACACAAAAAAACAACTTTATTTAACTAATTTTTACTTCTTTTATTAGTCCCCCTAGGGGACTTCAACCAGCGATCGTTAGATCGCTTGCACGATATACTGCAATACTAATGTATTGCAGTATATCGTGATTCTGACAGGCATGTACAAAGATGGCGGACACGGGGGTCTTCATTAGGCCCCCAGGCAGCCATAGCAACCATCGCCCCCCCCCCCCCCCCCGCGATTGTGTTGCGGGGGCGCGATGAGCTGTTAGAGGGGGTCGCCCCCCTCTTTCTCACGATTTAAATGCATTTAACTAGTTAAACTAGCGGGATCGCGCTCGAGCGCGATGCCGCTAGTTACTCTGAAGTGTCGGCTGTAACATACAGCCGACACCGGAATCGTATGGAGCGAGCTCACTGCGTGAGCCCGCTCCATACTTTCCCTTCCCAGCTATGACGTAACTGCATGTCATATGTCGGGAAGGGGTTAAAAGAGGATTTTCACGCAAAACTTAGACATTTCCATGTATAAGTACATAAGTATATAATAACAAATCATCAACCAGACCACTGATTCTCTCATTGAGAGACCCAATGCCTGAGATGATAGGCTGCTGCTTATGGATGGAAAAAAATCCATAAGACCTTCATTGAGTAGCTTTTTCAGGGACACCTTAACCCCTTCCTGCCTTGTGCTATTATAGTAAGTCACATGTCTTTCCATCACTTGCGGGTGTCGGCTACATTGTACAGCTAATATCCTATTCTAACATCCCATCTCGTTCAACTCAGATCCTGGCCAATTAACCCCTTAGATGCCACAGTTAATGGTGACCACGACCCCTTAGGAGTTTGACAGAGGGATGGAGCCGATCCCAGTTGTCGATTGGTTACTAAGGCAGTTGGGGACCTAACAGAGGCCCGCTGATCTGCCATTGGTAGCTATCAGGCTTTTGGAAGGTGGGGAGGAAAAAAGGTAAATGGAAACCCTAAAAAGGGCTGTGGTGGGAAGACAGATGTTGGGCCCGCCACTAAATAAGATTTTCTACAAGGACAGTAACGGCCCTAAACTGACTATGAGTAAGAAGTGACATTTTCTCAGATAACAATATAACATGTGAAGATCCTTTTCTACCAAATACAGAAATTCTTAATTGTACTGGCTAGAAAAAGGTGTTTGATGTTTTAAACGGTACATTGTTCACAGCAAACATATCATTATTTTCAAAACATCCCGTAAATTGGGAAAAGAGAATTGCTAATGCAACTTGAAAACCTCATTCACAATGTCAGTTTTTTTTATCATTAGCAAACATGTTTACTTCAAGGACCCTACCCTGTTATAACAAAGAGCATACAGTCATGTTTCAAGGCCCTTTAAAAAATTGGATGTTGACTTAGGCTCTGTTCAAATCTGCATTGGAGGCTCCATAAGGATCCTCCGTCTCAGATTTTGTTGTTTTTGCCAGACAAAATAGTGAAGCATGCAAAACGACAAAGCCATGTTCTGCTAAACGACGGACACCATGACAGAAAACTAAACTGAACCCATTAAAAGATGTGTATTGTTATCTGATATGATTTTGGTTATCTAATCTAAAGCCCCACCCTATATTTTAATCCACTATTTATATCTTTGAAATCGAGGATTATGTAGCGTCCATGGCCGCGGACCGCTGTGTTTACTCACCCCCCCTGTGGCCGCAGACATGGATCTGTGAGCACCGGCTCGCATCTCCTTCCTAAGAGACGCCAGCACTTACTTCCGCTCCGGTCCGCTGTGTCCCCGTAGGACACAAATGGAATCATCATCATCAACTGCCCATGATTCCCTGGACTATAAAAAGGGCCCTGCCCTTCTGATCCTTGCCTGAGCGTTGTTAGTGTTCCCATGTCAGTCTTGCAAATGGCCCCTTAGTGTTATCCTGTTCCTGCTGTTACCCATGCCCTGTATCCTGTATCCTGTGCTGTGTCCTTGTTCCAGAGCCTGTTAGTGTTGAGGTCGTGTCCCTCAGCACCTGCTGTCATCTGCCACGTCCAGTGCCATCTGCAATGTCCAGTGTCACCTGCCACGTCCAGTGTGATCTGCCACGTCTGGCGCAACCTGCTGCACCTGCTGTCATCTGTGCCAAAGCCTCGGGCAATGTCTGGACTATTCAGGTACCCTAGTGCGGGACTTTGTATTGCTGGGGTACTCTGTTGTTTGGCCAGCTGCCTCCCCGCTACGGCAGTGCGGCCTAGTGGGTCCACATACCCACAGACTGTGACAGATTATTATAGTTCAACATGATTGACAACTCATCTCGAAAGGGAGACAAACCCATTGTTGGAAGGAAAATTTATGTATGGCACTGACTCAGACAATAGATTATGCCCCCCAATGGCCAATGTAAATTATTGCCTGGACCACTTGTACATTTCAGAACAGTAGTCATATGCAGTACAAGTCATAAAACAAAGGTAAAATGAATGTGGTCTAAACGTCCTAAAAACATTTTTATTGGTAAAATGTTTTGTTTAGTTAGAAGAAACAGCTTCTTTTACCACTCAAGTAGCACTTGATACCTTAATCCTATGTATTAAGCAGATTTTTGAGTGTGGTAATCTTTCCTAGAGGGGTGAAACCAACTGAAACAATACAAAAAATTGTATCCTCTTCTTGTGCTCATGATTATGCACAAATGATACAAATAGTGAACATTTCAAAACGTTATTATCTCTAAGAAATTTCCCAGCAAATAAAATACTGTATTTTTATTGTTAAAAAATCATTTTTAAAAAAAGGTTTGGAGTTATCAGCTATTTTAGAGACACAGACTCAATGGCAGTGATCACCAGGTTTATAATATAATACAATAGGGATCTTGAATCTGCACTCAGGCTGTGATTGATACACATAACTGCAATACCTGCCTAGGTCTCCCGACTGGTCTTCCTGCTTTTGCCTTAAACAGTTCTTTTTGGCTATTTCATTTTTAGTTTTGGTACCTACAATAAATATCAAGTTTTTAATCATTCATTAAGGCAGTGATTTCTATCAGCTAAAAAGTTACACGGTCATGGAATCAATAGGTGGGAGGAATAACCTCAATCGTGGTGGTGGAAACGTGCAGTGAAAGCTGCACCTGTTTTTTCTAGTAAGCTATTCATTTATATATCACAGATGATGAGATTTACAATTATCGTTAAGGGCCTATTCACATCAGCATAAGCCTTCCATTCATGGTTTCCGTTAGACCTTTCCATCAGAGGAACCGATGAACGGAAAGCCAAACGGAAACCATAGCTTCCATTTGCATTACCATTGATTTAATTGGTAATGCTTCTATTGCAATGGGTTTCCGTTTGTTTCCGATCTGTAAGGTTTTTAGCAGAAACAATAGCGCAGTTGACAATTAAATTAATGGCAATGCAAACGGAACCTATGGTTTCTGATTGGCTTTCCGTTCATGGGTTCCTCTGACGGAAAGGTCTAACAGAACCCATGAACGGAAGCCCAACGCTAATGCGAACACAGTCGAACTTGTTTACTGTTAAAAAAAATGTATAGGCTATGTACACCTTTGAAAACATTATTTTTCAATAAAACAGTGTATCAGTGTGATTGGTGCAACTTTGTAATTAGTTTTTATTAACCACTATTTTTACTTTTTTAGATACAACTGCTTTGTATGCTGTATACACAGCATTTGTATCGTGCACTGAGACCTGAATCCGTCAGGTCAGCGGGACTGACGGGTTCGCGTCAGACACGCAGGATCCACCTGTTATAAATCACATCTAAGTTATGCACATAGATGTAATCGATAACAACTCGATCCTGTCTATCAGACATGCGGGACCCGCTGTCACTGAACCCGTCAGTGCCGCTTACCTGACGGATACAGGTATCAGTGCTAGATACAACTGCTGTGTATCCAGGACGCAAAGCAGCTTTATCTGAAAAAGTAAAAATAATTTTCACATTGTTTTTTTCATGAAACATACTGTAGGACAGATTTTTAATACCATTGTTATAGTATTGATAGTAAGGCTGAGTTCACACGACCACATTAACGTCCGTAATGGACGGACGTATTTCGGCCGGAAGTCCCGGACCGAACTCAGTGCAGGGAGCCGGGCTCCTAGCATCATAGTTATGTACGATGCTAGGAGTCCCTGCCTCGCTGCAGGACAACTGTCCCGTACTGTAATCATGTTTTCAGTACGGGACAGTAGTTCCACGGAGAGCCAGGGACTCCTAGCGTCGTACATAACTATGATGCTAGGAGCCCGGCTCCCTGCAGTGTGTTCGGTCCGGGACTTCCGGCCGAAATAAGTCCGTCCATTACGGACGTTAATGTGCTCGTGTGAACCCAGCCTAATACCACTCAAAATAGTTACTAGTTAACATCCCCAATATGTCTAATTTATGTTTGCATAGTTTTTTGAACATTCTTTTATTTTTCTAGGACGTTACAAGGATTAGAACTTTAGCAGCAATTTCTCACATTTTCAATAACATTTCTAAAGGTTATTTTTTAGGGACCAGTTCAGTTCTGAAGTGGCTTTGCGGGTCTTATATATATTAGATGGACTCCATAAATCACCACATTTTAAAAACTAGACACCTCAAAGTATTCAAAACAGCATTCAGAAAGTTTCTTAACCCTTTCACAGGAATTAAAGCAATGTAGAGGGGAAATTTACAAAGTAGAGGGGAAATTAATTTGTAATACATTTTTCTCTGTAACAGAAAGTTTTACCAGAGAAACACAACTCAATATTTATTGTCCAGATTCTGCAGTTTTTAGAAACACCCCACTAGCGACCCTAGTGTGGAAATTCACTGAAGCACTAGCATCAGAATCATTGGAGCACCTAGAGGATTTTGGGGCCTTCTTTTTTTAGAATATATCTTAGGCACCATGTCAGGTTTGAAGAGGTCTTGTGGCACCAAAACAGTGGAAAGCCCCCAAAAGTGACCCCGTTTTGGAAACTACACCCCTTAAGGAATTTATCTAGGGGTATAGTGAGCATCTTGACCTCACAAGTCTTTTGCTATTTATTGGAGTTAGTCTGTGAAAATGCAAATCTACTTTTTTTCCTGAAAAAACATAGAAATGTTTAAGTATTACAAGGAATAAAAGAGAAAAAGAACCTAAACATTTGTAGAGCAATTTCTCCCGATTACGGCAATACGCCATATGTGGTAATAAACTGCTGTTTGGATCCACAGCAGAGCTTAGAAGTGAAGAAGCGCTGTTTGACTTTTGGCGCTCAAATTTAGCTGGAATGCTTTTTCAGATGTCATGTCGCATTTGCAAAGCCCCTGAGGGACCAAAACAGTGGAAACACCCCAAAAGTGACCCCATTTGGAAACTACATCGCTCAAGGATTTTTTCAAGTGGTATAGTTCGCATTTTGACCCCACAGGTTTTTTACTGAATTTTGTGGAATTAGGCCATGAAAATGAAAATCTACTTTTTTTCTGAAAAAACATAGACATTTTTAATTTTTGTTTAATTGGGAAACTACACCTCTTAAGGAATCTATCTAGGTGTATAGTGAGCATTTAGACCCCACAGGTCTTTTTGCAGAATTTATTAGAATTAGGCCGTAAAAATGAATATCAACATTTTTTCCACTAAAATGCAGACATTTTTCATTTGGAAAGAAATTTCTCCCAAGTACAGCAATACCCCACTTGTGGTCATAAATGTTTTTTCATTAGAAATTAATTAAACCTTTCAGTACTGATAAATTTTTTGCTTTTTCATGTTCGTTTTTCCCTTCCCGCTTTCCAAGTGCAATAACGTTCTTTCTTTTTCCGTCAATTGGGTGGTGTGAGGGCTTATTTTTTGCAGGAGGAGTTGTAGTTTTTTATTGAAACCATTTAAAGTACCATTTAACATACTAGGAAACTGAAAATAGAATTCTTTGCAGGCTGAAATTGAAAAAACCTGCGATTCCCCCATTGTTTTTTCGGTTTCGTTTTTACGTCTTCCACCATGCAGTAAAATCGTCAACTTAAATTTTTTCTGCGACTCAATACGGTAATGGTGATACCAAATTGATATAATTGTTTTTTTAATATTTTACTACTTTTACAAAGTAAAACTATTTGTTAAAAAAAATTTGTTTTGTTTCACAACATTCCAAGAGCCATAAAGTTTTTTATTTTTTGGTCGATTGAGTGGTGTGAGAGCTAATTATTTGCAGGACGAGCTGTAGTATTAATTGGTACCAATTTTTGATACATACAACTTTTTAATCACTTTTTTATTACATATTTTGTGAGAGCTAAGGTGACCAAAAAAACAGAGATTTTGGCGTTTTAAATTCTTTATTTTTTTATGGTGTTAACCGTGTTAAATAATGGTATATTCTAATAGTTTGGACTTTTACGGACGCAGCGATACTAATTTCATTTATTTTTTACATTACTTTAGAGGAAAAATGGGAAAAGGTTTTTTTTTTGGACTTTAAATATTTATACATTTTTTTTCACTAATAATAACTTAAACTTTTTTTTTTTACACATTTTATTAGTCCCCCTAGGGGACTTGAACCAGCGATCATTAGATCGCTGGTACAATACACTGAAATACTAATGTATTGCAGTATATTGTGATTTTTACAGGCTACTCTAACAATGCGATCGCTATTCCTGTCCGTTAGTCCTGGGTGTCAGCTGTAATACACAGCTGACACCTGCAGCGCGCGAGCCCACTTCATACATCACCCCCGCACCACAACATGCTATTAAGTCGTGGTTGTTTGAATGGGTTAATGCGCAGCGGATGGTGCAAAGTGAAAATTAAAATTTTGCACTGATATGCCATTTTAGTGCACTATATGTTGTGGCCAGTTTGTGCCACTCAAGACAAACACCTCATAAAATGTTAATCGGGTTCTCCAGACTATGGCGATGACATATCTGTGGACGTAAACTGCTATTTTGGCACGCTATAGTGTTCAGAAGGGAGGGAGCGCCATTTGGCTTTTGGAGCGCAGATTTTGCTTGGTAATAGTTCTGTTTGGGGTTCTACTGGTATTTCAGTTTATAATGTGGGGGTAAAATAAGCGGGTATAATAATGTGGTAAATAAATAATAATTCATAGATGTGTGGTCAGTGTCGCACTGATAAATGGTGCCCAATCCTATCCGCTTTTGGAACGCTCTGCATAATTTGTGTCGCTATATTCTGAGAGCCACAACTTTTTTATCTTTTCTCCACCGGAGCTTTTTGAGGGCTTCTTTGTTGCGGGGCAATCTGTAGTTTTCATTGGTTCAATTTTGGGGTAGATGCGATGTTTTGATCACTTTTCTTTCCATTTTTTTGTTGAGCAAGGTGACCAAAAACCATCAATTGTGACAATGTTTTTATTCATTTTTTTTTTACAGTGATCACCGTGGGCTATAATTGACAATTTTACTTTATTCTGCAGGTAGATATGATTACGGTGATACCATATGTATATAGTTTTTTTGTGTTTTGCAGCGTTTGCGCTAAAAATCACTTTTTTATAAAATAATTATTTTTTTGTGTTACCATGTTCTAAGAGCCAGCTTTTTTTTCAGTCATCAAAGCTATGTTTTTTGCAGAACGGGTTGCAGTTTTTATTGGTACTATTTTGGGACACATGCAACTTTTTGATCACTTTTTATTTTATATTTTGGGAGGGGTGGTGACCAAAAAATAGTGATTCTGGCATTGTTTACCTATTTTATTTTTGCAGTGTTTACTGTGCGGGAAAAATAATATTATAGTTTTATCGTTTAGGCCACTATGAAAGCGGCGATACCAAATATGTGTACTTTTTGTAAAGTTTTAAATTTTTTCCTTTAATAAAATACTTACTATAGGAAAAAAAGTTTTTTTTGTTTTTGTAACATAGCTTTTATTTTTACACATTTATAAAACATTTTTATGAACTTTTTTTAACCTTTTTTTGTCCCACTAGGGAACTTGAAGACTTGCAGCACTGATTGCTGCTGTATTTTAACTTACAGTTAGAATACATTACACTACCTACATAGTGTAATGTATTTTAACTAAGTTTGACATTGACAGTGACGTAATAGGAAGCTTATGAGGACCCGCCGGAGGCTGGTCACCATAGGCTTCTGAACATGGCAGACCCGGTGGCCATTGCCTGGCCTCCGGTTGCCATGCCAACCATCGGCTTCCCCCCGAAATCGTATTGTGGGGGCTGCCGATGTGCTACAAACCCCTTAAATGCGGCGATCGCAATCGATCGCAGCATCTAAGGGGTTCATTGTCAAAATCAGCAGCGATAGGCTGCTGAACGGTAACAGGGAGAGCAGGGCAGACTCCCTGCTCAGTTAACCACCACTGCGGTGCAGCAACGCGCGGCGATTAACTGTTAAAGTCCAGACGTAACTGCACGTCAATGTGCACTAAGTAACTGCTCGACTGGATGTGCAGTTACGTCAAGGTGCAGGAAGGGGTTAAAGTCTAGAACCCTCGTGTGGTCTTGCTAACCTGCTAAAATTGAAGGGTTTATGGAATAGGGCTTAAGCTAAGTTCACATCAGGTTTAGGTTCTGTATTTAAAGGGGGTGTCCAGTCCCTAAAAAATGATGGCAGGATAGGCCACTAATAGCTGATGGGTCAGGGTCCGACTCCCAGGACCCCCGCTGATCAGGTGTTTTGAAGGTGGTGCAGCGCTCGTACGAGCGCTGTTTCCCCTTCATTTCTACTTGCTCACTGTGAATCATCGACACAGATATAGCGGCAATTCACAGTATTGCAGCCTTCTCCCATTCACTTCAATGGGAGAAGAAGGCTGCAATATCTGTGACTTTCCGCTACACCCGTGTCGACAATTCACAGAGATCAAGTAGAAACACCTGATCAGCGGGGTTCCTGAGAGTCGCACCCCGACCCATCAGCTATTGATGGCAGGATAGGCCATCAATTTTTAGGGACTGGACATCCCCTTTAACATATACGTCAGGAATTTCTCCATATGTATGTATATGGGGTATGCCAAAATAGTGTCCTCGGCATACATTTCCCACTAAACATAGAGCCAAACGTGGTGTGAACCTAGCCTAGGTTATCATACTAAAGTTTCTTTTAATATGATACAGGAGCAGAATACCATGGCTGATGTTTAAACGTTGACAGAAATTATTTCCATTTTTCCAAAATGGCTCAAAAACCTGCACCATATGTATATTAGCTGTCATTAGGGGCTTTGTGCAACATGCAACTTAAAATATTTTTACAATTTTGTACAGCTTAGGCTTCGTTCACATTTGCGCTTCAGGGCTATGTTCACACATTCCGTCGGAGCTTTCCATCAGGGGAACTCATGAACGGAACCCTGACTGAAACAAATGGAAACCATAGGTTTCCGTTTGCATCACCATTGATTTCATTGGTGACGGATCCGGTGCAAATGGTTTCTGTTTGACTCTGTTGTTTAAGGGTTCCGTCGTTTTGACCGGATGAATAACATAGTCGACTATGCTATTCATTTAATCAAAACGACAGAACCCTTGCACAACGGAGACAACGGAAATCATTTGCACCAGATCTGTCACCATTGAAATTAATGGTGATGCAAATGAAAACCTATGGTTTCCGTTTGTTTCAGTCAGGGTTCCGTTCATGGGTTCCCCTGACAGAACGCCTGAACGGAGCCCTGACACAGATGTGAACGAAGCCTTAAACAAATTTTCACCTAAAAAATTTAATCTAGAAGACAATGCCGTCCAGAAGAAAATAGTAATGTAGAAAGTTGCTCTTAAAACTATATTGTAAACCAATAAAGAAACAATACTAAAAAATAAAAATAAAAACCATTGAAATATACTAAAAAAAATAAAATAAACCTCCCTTGATAAGAGTCCAGTTTAAAAAGCTTCTAGTCTAAAATCTAAAGGGTCCTAATCAGTGGCAAACAGCTCCAAATGTATTACTGGTCACAACAGATTTATCTTATTTTATATACTTTAGCAAAATTTATTTTGGTACAGAATTATTTTTAGCGTATAATAATAGTGGCTATTGCTCTCTTTGCTCGTTTGCTATATTTTTAATACTTTGTGCCCATCTGATCTTGCACTTTTAGGCTATGTTCACACAGGACTGATACGCTGCATAAAAGCACTTAGTGTATCCGCCCTGGGCACCGCATGGAATTCTGTCAAAAAAAAACGCACCAAACCGTGGTGCAGTTTTTTGGCCGGAATGTCCGCTGTGGAAAACTGCACATAAAAAAGTTTCATACTTACGTAGCCATTGCGACGCGTCCCTCTGCCATTCTACAGTCCGGGCTCCTGGGATGACCTTTCATCCCATGTGACCACAGAGATTGCGCAACTACAATTCCGCTCATCATTTACGCAGTGTGTGGATGACAATTTGGTCAAATCTCATCCACTTTGCTGCTACTGTAGTATGCTGAGGATTTTCCGCAACTAAATCCAGTGCAAAAAATCTGCAGTATTTACACTACGTGTGAACTTACAATTTATACAAAAGATACTACTTGTGCGCAACTAGGTTTTTATTTGCTAGCGGTGTTAACATTAGGTAGATGTATTGCGAGGATTAAGATATAGATGGTTGTATGTAAAAATGTACTGGATTATAGTACACCCACTTTCCTAGATCCCTGAACCTGCATTTGTAACTTTTTTATTTTAAGTAGAAATGGGAAATTGTAGTGACAGATAAGCCTCCCAATACACTAAAAGAACATAGAAATAGTGTAGGGTTGTCCTAGTATAATTCAGACATGGCTCAAATGATCATTTATTTGTTGCTTGACTTACTCTAATGTGTGTGTATATAAAATCGCATACCCGATCATAACTATCTTTTAGATTACAGAAAAACTACTTTCATAGGAAGCCAAGAAGACTAATAATACATGTGTTGGGTCAATGGATCAGCTTTCTCCTGATTTATATGAATTTATTTGTCATTGTACTGCATTCTAAACCTACAGAAAATCGTATGAATGGGTCTTTGCTATGTTTTCTTGGTCTCTTTAACCCCTTCCCCCTGCTGGCATTCTGGGCCCTAATGTCCAAGCCATTTTTTAGATTTTTCCATTGTCACATTCGAAGAGCTGTAACTTTTTTATTTTTGCGTCGGCATAGCTGTATAAGGTCTTGTTTTTTGCGGGACGACTTGCAGTTTTTATTGGTACCATTTGAGAGTAGATGCGACTTTTTGATCACTTTCTATCACATTTTTTTTAAGTCAGGATTAACAGAAAACAGCAATTTTTCCATTGTTTTTTATTTTATTTTTTACGGCGTTCACAGTGCGGGTTAAATAATGTAACAGCTTTATAGTCAAGGTCGTTACGGACGCGGCAATACCAAATATGTGTAACTTTTTTGCTTTATTGTAGTTTTTTTTAATAGTAAAGCATTTTGTAAGGGGAAAAAGTGGGTTTTTCATTTTTTTTTTTTCACTTTTTTTTTTAATTAACTTTATTCAACTTTTTTTACTTTTTTACTAGTCCCACTAGGGGACTTCCCTATCCTCCGATCGCTATTATAATACACTGCAATACTTTTGTATTGCAGTGTATTACTGCCTGTCCGTTTAAAACGGACAGGCATCTGCTAGGTCATGCCTGCGGCATGATCTAGCAGGCATTCGCTGCAGGCAGACCTGGGGGTCTTTATTAGACCCCCGGCTGCCATAGAAGACACAGACACTCGGCGATTTTATCGCCGGGTGTCAGTGAGATGAGAGGGAGCTCCCTCCCTCTCTCCAAAACCATTCAGATGCGGTGCTCGCTATTGTGCACCGCATCTGAAGGGTTAAACAGGTGAGACCGATACTAATATCGATCTCACCCGGCAGAGCAGGGACGCCCCCAGCCCTCAGCTGCTTCTGGCAGCTGAGAGCAGGGAGATTTCACGGCTCCCTGCTCTGTTTACTTTATTCTACAGCAGCGACGTAGTTTGGCGGCGCTCTAGAATAAAGCCCACTAATGACCGCCGTAAAAAGACGTATCGGCGGTCATTAAGGGGTTAAGATCTTAAAGGCTATGTAAACTTTTGAATGCAGTTTTTTTTAAATAAATCAATGTTTTATTTCATTTTGAACAACTTTTGGGTTGTTTTTTATTAAAAAGAAATGTTACTATTTGAGATACAGCTTCTATGCATCCTGTAGACATAGAAGCTGTATCTTGCCGTCTGAGCCGAATCCACTACAACAGCAGGACTCACAGTTTCATAAACACTGCTCCTGGGTGTCTCTGACACGCAAGATCCAGCTATTATCGATCACATCTATGTTCCTGAACTTAGATGACCAGCATTCACCGAAGCCGTCTCAGTCCTGCAGACCTGACCGATTTGGCTATGACCGCAAGATAGAGTTTACAAAGAAGCTGTATCTCAAAATTAAATTTTTTTAAAAATAAAACCATATCAAAAGTTGTTCAAAATTAGATAATCGTAATGTCCACAGCTGCGGACCGTCGTGCTAACCTGGCCCGCGACGGTCGCGGCCATGGACAAGTGAGTGCCGGGCGGCAACTCCCTCCTGAGAGACGCCGGCACTCACTTACGCATTGCTGCACTAGTTCCTTGCACCAGGCCTTACAGGGAGAGTGCACACACATGAGGAAAATCTTTAATTAGCCCATGATCACCTTGGACTATAAAAGGGCTCTGCCCTTTCATTCATTGCCTGGGCATTGTTGTGTTTACCCATGTTACTCTTAGAAAATGGTCCCTTAGTGTTATCCTGTTCCCGTGCCCTGCTACCTGTATCCTGTATCTTGTGCTATATCTATTCCTGTGGCTTAATCTGTTGGAGTCGTGTTGTGCCACCTGTCACACCTGCTGATATACACCACGTCTGGTGTCTACAAGTTCATCTGTGCCGAGCCTCCATTACTGTCTGGACTATTAAAGGTACTTTTGTACTAGGACTGTTGTTTGGCCAGGTGCTACTCCGCTATGGCGGTGCGGCCTAGTGGGTTCACATACCCACGGTTCGTGACAATAATACATTAATTTATTTAAAAAACAAAATTGCCTTAAAAAATTTACATAGTTATTATTATCTCGGTCTCAGTCTACATACTATGTGTTTGTATGATTCAACTGTCAATGTCTTCTATTGTATTGTAAGATTATTTCTTTATCAATAAAAAGAATGTTCTTAAAGAAAAACTACTATCAGCTCCATGTCATATTTTTGGAAAAAATGAAACACATTACTGTCATCATTTAATTCTTCCCGTGTTTTCAGTATGTACCTTACAGACCTGCCGACCTAAAGAGACTATCATGATCAGAACCACACTGACTATACAAATGGCGTAACATAGCATGACACACCTTGTTGCAAGGTATAAATACGTTTTTTGAAGTCTTCTTTTTGAATTCTTCTTCATCGGAAGAGAAGTCCTATAAACTGGGTATATTTTATCTTTAACAAGCAGAAAGCTGGCTCTTGTTTGAACTGTTTTCCCACATCAGAATAAATGCTTAGCTTTTCCATATTGTTATGTATGCCTTGCCAAGCAGTAAAATAATAAAATACACCTGGCTGCTGGAATGCGTACAATCCTATAACAATGATTGGTGAGATGCAATACATTTACTTGGTGCAGAGACCATTTCCTTTCATCTTTCCTAGCCGATCCACCCTTGCTGTTTCTAAGAAACCCGACTTCACGCTAAATCTTAGATATACCAATAAATCTAATATCACTGTAAACATTGGGTAAATATTTTTGTCTGTGGCGCTGTGAAATATTTATTCTATGTCGTTATCAGTTTCACCTTCTTTGTATGGAGTGATTTGAATTTGTCTGCTGTAAACATCCTAAAAGGTTCCTGGCAGAAAGTCCTTGTTGAAACCATGCTTTTACATTACTTCAAAAGAAGCAGACAAGGCTAACTGATAGATCACAGTCTGCGCAAGGTGCTCTGTCCTTGAACAGAGTCGTAACTATAGGACTGCAAGTGATTTTTCACAAAACAAAATTTTTCTGTTTTTTTTCCGTTTGATGCCAAAATTTACAGAATAGTCATGAAGGTAATTACAAATATTGAATAATATAAGGCATTTTCTAGTGGGAGTGAGAATAAAATATACTCTTCATGTCCTTTTTCAAAAGGCTCATGTTGTACGTTAGTGCACAACACAAAAACCTTAGAGCACAAGTTCGCCGTTAGACCGTTAAGTTGGGGCCAATAGCTATAAAATATGTTACTTTGTAATGTATCTATATTACTTAATTTGCTTCCTTAGTCTTGTTTCATGCGTGGGTGAATTTACTACTGGTGTCCAGAGTCCTGTGGTTAAGCTAGTAGATTCTGACTACAAATAGTCCCCTCTGTAGTCAGGCTCTATCAATAGAAGCTTCCCTTAGATTCCCTAGCTCACGGACTGTTCTCCCTAGCAATTGAGAAGGTAAACTCAAGCACTCCTTAGGTCAATATGCATAAAATAGATTTAATTTGATTGAGGCAATATACAGAGATAAGTGAAGTTTCGGCCGCAATCCGGCCTTTGTCAAACTCTGCAAATAAACGCAGAAACAATATGTAAATATAAAATAGAATTATTAATCACATATAGAGTGGTCATGCAAGGATAACATGAAAAACATTTGGCATATCTATGGCAATCAAAATGCAAAATATGTAGTTTAAGGAAGAAAATAAATACATAATGTAGAGTGCACAAAAGTCACTATATACTTGGGAATAACAGTAGTTGAAAAATAAGACATGTACAGCAGTTCCCCTCGAATTTTATATATATATACACACTACCGTTAAACAGTTTGGGTTCACCCAGACAATTTTGTGTTTTCCATGAAAACTCACACTTATATCTATCAAATGAGTTGCAAAATGACTAGAAAATATAGTCAAGACATTGACAAGGTTAGAAATAATGATTTTTATTTCATATAATAATGTCTCATTGAAACTTTGCTTTCGTCAAAGAATGCTCCATTTGCAGCAATTACAGCATTGCAGACCTTTGGCATTCTAGCTGTTAATTTGCTGAGGTAATCGGGAGAAATTTCACCCCATGCTTCCAGAAGCCCCTCCCACAAGTTGGATTGGCTTGATGTGCACTTCTTGCGTACCATACGGTCAAGCTGCTCCCACAACAGCTCTATGGAGTTGAGATCTGGTGACTGCTCTGGCCACTCCATTACAGATAGAATACCAGCCGCCTGCTTCTTCCCTAAATAGTTCTTGCATAATTTGGAGGTGTGCTTCGGGTCATTGTCCTGTTGTAGGATGAAATTGGCTCAAATCAAGCGCTGTCCACAGGGTATGGCATAGCGTTGCAAAATTGAGTGGTAGCCTTGCTTATTCAAAATCCCTTTTACCTTGTACAAATCTCCCACTTTACCAGCACCAAAGCAACCCCAGACCATCACATTATCTCCTCCATGCTTGACAGATGGCGTCAGGCACTCTTCCAGCATCTTTTCAGTTGTTCTGCGTCTCACAAATGTTCTTCTGTGTGATCCAAACACCTCAAACTTCGAATCGTCTGTCCATAACACTTTTTTCCAATCTTCCTCTGTCCAATGTCTGTGTGCTTTTGCCCATATTAATCTTTTCCTTTTATTAGCCAGTCTCAGATATGGCTTTTTCTTTGCCACTCTGCCCTGAAGGCCAGCATCCCGGAGTCGCCTCTTCACTGTAGACGTTGACACTGGCGTTTTGCGGGTACTATTTAATGAAGCTGCCAGTTGAGGACCTGTGAGGCGTCTATTTCTCAAACTAGAGACTCTAATGTACTTGTCTTGTTGCTCAGTTGTGCAGCGGGGCCTCCCACTTCTCTTTCTACTCTGGTTAGAGCCTGTTTGTGCTGTCCTCTGAAGGGAGTAGTACACACCGTTGTAGGAAATCTTCAGTTTCGTGGCAATTTCTCGCATGGAATAGCCTTCATTTCTAAGAACAAGAATAGACTGTCGAGTTTCACATGAAAGCTCTCTTTTTCTAGCCATTTGGAGAGTTTAATCGAACCCACAAATGTAATGCTCCAGATTCTCAACTAGCTCAAAGGAAGGTCAGTTTTATAGCTCCTCTAAACAGAAAAACTGTTTACAGCGGTTCTAACATAATTGCACAAGGGTTTTCAAGTGTTTTCTAATCATCCATTAGCCTCCTAACACAGTTAGCAAACACAATGTACCATTAGAACACTGGAGTGATGGTTGCTGGAATTGGGCCTCTATACACCTATGTAGATATTGCATTAAAAACCAGACGTTTGCAGCTAGAATAGTCATTTAGCACATTAACAATGTATAGAGTGTATTTCTAATTAATTTAATGTTATCTTCATTGAAAAAAACTGTGCTTTTCTTTCAAAAGTAAACTTCTAAGTGACCCTAAACTTTTGAACGGTAGTGTATATACTGTATATATATCTGGAATGTTTCATTAAGGACAAATAATACAGCAATATATGCAGTGAAGTAATACATTTAGGCTTATACAAAATGGTCCAGAGTACAGGGACTGAAGAACACTGAATTTGTACACAGAGAATAATAGTAATATGTTTTCAGTATAGTAGGATAATCCACAGTTGGAACATAGTTAGTACTTACCTATTGCCGCTGGTCAATAGAACAAAAATATATATCACTAGGGGATAGCGCTTATGGAATGGTGTAACTAGTACCATGGGTATGCGCATCCTGAGGTGTAGTGGATGTGTCCTATAAATAAGGTAGAGTATTGGTGCCATAAATCTTCCTGTCTGGTAATGTGGGCGTCACCTGTGTAGTGACGCACTCGCAGTGAAATGTCTGTGGAAACTCTATGGTAGCTGTAGACTCTATGGTTCATGAAGTACTCTCTCCTCAGATCTCTTCAGAAAAGAGACCGATCGAAACAGTCTATAAGGGTATGTTCACACGGCCAAATTTCAGACGTATACGAGGCGTATTATGCCTCGTTTTACGTCTGAAAATACGGCTCCAATACGTCGGAAAAACATCTGCCCATTCATTTGAATGGGTTTGCCGACGTACTGTGCAGACGACCTGTTATTTACGCGTCGTCGTTTGACAGCTGTCAAACGACGACGCGTAAAAATACAGCCTCGTCAAAAGAAGTGCAGGACACTTCTTTGGACGTTTTTGGAGCTGTTTTCTCATAGACTCCAATGAAAACAGCTCCAAAAACGGACGTAAAAAACGCAGCGAAAACGGCGCGAAAAACGCCGCGAAAAATGCGAGTTGGTAAAAAAACGTCTGAAAAGCAGGGTCTGTTTTCCCTTGAAAACAGCTCTGGATTTTCAGACGTTTTTGTTGACTACGTGTGAACATACCCTTACATTTTAGTAGCTGTCACCCCATGACCACGAAAAAATCACTCCCTAGCTCCTAATTTGATAGAGTAAGAAAAATCGTTGATAGTACTCCCATGCAGAACATTAGACTTGAAGAAATGGCAGAGAAATTCATAGAGAGAGGCTAACCCCAATCTATAATAGAGAATAACCTTCAGGCGAGATCACAGGTAAGACGTCCAGTAGGTAAGAGTACCATTCGTACACACATACCATCCAGTGGCCAATAAGGCACAAAATATCATCAGCAATTTTGTGCACTCTACATTATGTATTTATTTTCTTCCTTAAACTACATATTTTGCATTTTGATTACCATAGATATGCCAAATGTTTTTCATGTTATCCTTGCATGACCACTCTATATGTGATTAATAATTCTATTTTATATTTACATATTGTTTCTGCATTTATTTGCAGAGTTTGACAAAGGCCGGATTGTGGACGAAACGTCACTTATCTCTGTATATTGCCTCAATCAAATTAAATCTATTTTATGCATATTGACCTAAGGAGTGCTTGAGTTTACCTTCTAAATATAGACGGACTGGGAACCCTACCTATAGCACCCAGACAACCTGCAGAGTGCCACAGATTTGATCTTTATTGTACTCCCTAGCAATTGAGTGTCCCCCCAACCAGTAATGATGCAACATTTCAAGCGTAGAGTCCCCCTTTCTCACCTCTGAAACATCTTGCCATCTGGCTACTCTGACACTATGTATGTACAGTATATACACCTACTAAAATGGATTATATCATACTGCATTGAAATAACAGAGAATCTTGCATGTAATTTATTGCATTTATACATTAAGCTGTATGGACTATAATTTAAGTCAGGGCCGATTCTAGCTTTTCTGCTGCCCGGGGCAAAAATTGAAATGGCGCCCCCAAGATCTTGATTGACATCTCCCTGGCTGTTCTACATCACTAGCAGCCTTCTACAATTCTTGCAGATGTGCCGCTGCCTTGTATACCTCTGGCATGCACGGTGCAGCGATATAGCCGGGCAGAGCACACATCGCTGCACGGTGCGTGCCCAAGTAGTACAAGGTAATGGTGCAGCTGAAAAAGTTGGAGGAGGCTGCTAGTAATGTATAACAGCCAGGGGGATGTCAAACATGGAAAGGTGGGTTTGGAGGCAGGACTATGTGACTCTTCAGGATACCAGCACCGCCCTATGACCCTTTAATTAGTAATTACCATATGGTGTGCACAGTTTTAAAAGTTGATTTTATAGATTTTGCTGCATCTGAAAAAAACATACAGGGAAATGTTTGGAAATATTGTTAGCTCATGTATTACTGCTTGGTGGTGGTTCAAGTGGTTAAAACTATCTGTCAGGTTCCCATTAAATATACAATGACTTGAAAATAACTCCATCTGCCCTGAAATTTTGATATTATAAATATATCCTATATAATTTACAGCTCCAAAACCAAGCTCAGTACATAAATACAGTCCCAGAACCAAGCTCAGTACATATATACAGCAACAGAACAAAGATCAATACATATATATAGTACCAGAACCAAGCTCAATACACATATAAAGCACCATAACAAAGCTCAGTACATAAATGCAGCTCAAGAACCAAGCTTAGTACATAAATACGGTACTAGAACCAAGCTCAGTACATATATACAGCACCAGAACAAAGTTCAGTACATAAATACAACACCAGAACAAAGCTTAGTACATAAATACAGCATCAAAACCAAGCTCAATGCATAAGTACAGTACTAGAACCAAGCTCAGTACATAAATATATCACCAAAACCATGCTCAGTACATATATGCAGCACCAGAACAAAGCTCAATAGACATATACAGTACCGGAACCAAGTTCAGTACATATATAAGCACAAGAACCAAGCTCAGTATATTTATACAGTACCAGAACAAAGCTAAGTACATAAATGCAGCATCAGAACTAAGTTCAGTACATAAATACAGCATCACAACCAAGTTTAGTACATAAATACAACAGAACAAAGCTCAGTACATAAATACAGTACTAGAACCAAGCTCTCCACATATATACAGCACTAGAACCAAGCTCATTACATATATACAGTGCCAGAACCAAGGTCAGTACATAAGTACA
Organism: Rhinoderma darwinii; assembly: GCF_050947455.1. NCBI lineage: Eukaryota > Metazoa > Chordata > Amphibia > Anura > Rhinodermatidae > Rhinoderma > Rhinoderma darwinii. Next base: position 91,262,707 of record NC_134691.1, read on the forward strand.
GTACTAGAACAAAGCTCATAACATAAATACAACACCAGTACAAATACAGCTTCATTTAGTGCAACCCCTGCCATATAGGTTTATACAGCGTCAAACTGCAGCTCCTAGCATGGCCCGAAAAATGGTAAGGATATGCTGGGAGTTGCTGTTTCACAAAAAAAATAAAATCATACCACCCATCATCATGCTGCAGATCATACAGTGACTACAGTGCTGTTTAGAGGCAGAATAAACATTTACATTCAGTGACTCATAGGTGACGTCTTCTCAGATTCTAGTTGTTCTTTTTCTATTGTCTTCTGCATCTGGTCCAGACCTCTGTGATGACTCTCCCAGCCACAGCCCATTTCTTCTGTTTGCTGCTCAGATGTCTTCAGCTTCTCACTTTTCAAACATTTCTGCACCTATAAATAAAAACAAAATTCTTATGGTGCCACACATTACGCTCCTAAACATAATAGCGCCATACACTGCACCTCTAATTATAATAGCGCTATACCTGTATACTGTGTCCCTGATTATAGTAGCACCATACACTGTATCCCACACACACACACACACACACACACACACAGTGATCCCTGTAGATAGTGCCCCCATAGAGCCCCCTGTAGATAGGGCCCCCCATAGAGCCCCCTGTAGATAGTACCCCCCATAGAGCCCCCTGTAGATAGTGCCCCTCATAGAGCCTCCTGTAGATAGTGCCCTACATAGATCCCCCTGTAGCTAGTGCCCCCCATAGAGCCCCCTGTAGATAGTGCCCTACATAGATCCCCTGTAGTTAGTGGCCCCCATAGATACCCCTGTAGGTAGTAGCCCCTGTAGATAGTGACCCATATACAGCCCCCTGTAGATAGTGCCCCACATATAGCTTCCTGTAGATAGTACCCCACATATAGCAGCCCCTGTAGATAGTGCCCCACATATAGCCACCTGAAAATAGTGCCCCACATATAGCCCACTGTAAATAGTGCCCAACATATAGCCCCCTTGTAGAAAGTTCCCCACATATAGTCCCCTGTAGATAGTGCTCCACATATAGCCCCCTCTGTATATAGTGCCACACATATAGCCCCCCTGTAGATAGTGCCCTACATATAGCCCCCTGTATATTGTGCCCTACATATAGCCCCCTGTAGATAGTGCCGCACATATAGCCCCCATGTAGATAGTGCCCCACCTATAGCCCCATGTAGATATTGCCCCACATATAGCCTCCCCTGTAGATAGAGCCACCTGTAGATAATGGCACTCACACTTTTAAGAGAAAAAAAAATTACATATTCACCTGATCCCATTCCCGCGCCGTCCTGTGGCAATGCATGCCTGCTCTCTTCTGAGCATGTCTGCTGGGGCTGAATGACCCAAGCGGCACGATGACGCATTCGGGCCATGACGCCGCTTGCATCGTTTAAAGGCGCTGATTGGCAGTTGTAATGTCTATGGCCACGGTCCGTCGTTCTGCCTTAATCCCCGACGGCCGTGGCCATGGACATCTTACCTGCTTGCAACGTCGTCCTCCTGTGAGGCGCCGACACTCACTTCCGGACTTTGAGTGTCTCCGGCGGGCGTGCGCGCCCGCGCGTGCACGCTCTTAAAGGGCCAGTGCGCGTATTTTTGCAGGAAGTCTGCAATATAGCCGAGGATGCCCTGGGTTATAAAAAGGGCTCTGCCCTCTTGCTCTTTGCCAGAGCGTTGTTTGTTACCCAAAGTTTGTCGTGCTTATGGTCTCCCAGTGTCTTCCAGTTTCCCAGTGTACCTTGTTCCTGTATCCCGTATCCTGTTTCCGTGCTACCCAGTTCTAGTGCCATGCTGTGCTGTTGCCGTGCTGTGCTACAGTCTACGCTTAATTTGCTACGCCTCACCTGATGTCTTCCCACCGCCTGGTCCTGGACGTGCTTGCCTCGTTACTGCCTACGATTGCCTCAGGTATCCTTGCTGAACTATAGAACTCTGTACTTATCTGTTTGGCCAGCTATCATCCTGCTACGCGGTTCGGCCCAGTGGGTCCACACCCCGCATCGTGACAGCAGTGAAGTCATTCTGCCATCGGTGTCTGCTTATTAACATGGCTAATAGACTGCTTGCCATTATAACACTTACAGGGAATAATGCTAAGTCTTCTAGAGCATTATTTAGGCAATCAAGCCAAAACCTTCAGCATATTCCCTGATGTTTGTTTGCTCTGTGTTTCTATTGATGGCATTATTGGCATTTTGGATTTTTACATTATTTGTTGGGACTTGTTTTAAATATATGTATTAAAGGTTATATTTTAAAGGGTCTGACATCTTCAGTGATGTTGTGGTGCAATCCAAGTCCAGTACCTTTGCTCAGTGATATAATATTTTTCCAACATAACATTAAGAGTGATGGGAGTTCACTAATAGGGTATGTTCACACGGCAGCCTCCGTTACGGCTGAAATTACGGAGCTGTTTTCAGGAGAAAACAGCTCCTGAATTTCAGACGTAATGGCATGTGCAGGCGCTTTTCGCTGCGTCCGTTACGGACGTAATTGGAGCTGTTTTTCCATTGTGTCAATGGAAAATGGCTCCAATTACGTCTCAAGAAGTGACATGCACTTCTTTGACACGGGCGTCTTTTTTACGCGCAGTCTTTTGACAGCGGCGCGTAAAAAAAATGACCGTCGGCACAGTACATCGTAAAACCCGTTCAAATGAATGGGCAGATGTTTGTCGGCGCTTTGGAGCCGTATTTTCGGACGTAATTCGGGGCTAAAACGCCCGAATTACGTCCGTAAATAGGGTGTGTGAACCCAGCCATACTGTAATCTCTATTAACTACGATATTTAAAATGGTAAACAAATATCTTTTGGAAGTTAATTAAAACAAATGTTTTCCTAGTTGTAGTTGTCTTACATAAGGACAATGTCATTATGTGGTCCATACACTAAATGTTAAGGCTAAAATTTCCAGATGGAGACATAGCAGAAAAATAAAGATTATTTGTTTAAGAATAAAAACACACAAATGCTTAGAAACAGACAATACAAAAGCTATTAACATTAAGATAGAAAGCCTGCAGAAGGACTGAGGAGTTGGCTTTTATTCAAATTTCATGGGGGATATATTTCTGGAATTTGATTTTGGAATAACTCAGCAAAAATTTTTGTGATGCCCGTTTATCCATTCTGAAGCCATACAGATGTATTTCCATCTGTTTAGTCTTAGCCCATCTTCCAACGTAGATCTCCACCACACACAAACAGATTTTTATGAAGTGAGAAAGTACACTGTTTCAAAGGCTGGGACATTTCCATAAGGCCAACAGTACATATAATAGAGGGAGAAAATCTGACAGATCATTTAACAAAGAAAATCTACTGTTCTTATTTCTTACCTGTAGTTTGAAGGATCTGCTTCAAGTCTGTGATGGTGAAACATGATAGTACTGGTTATAGAACTTGGTCTGTTTTCATATACTAACCCATTTTCTCACCATATTTTGCAAAGTGTTGAATAGTTATTCCCCACTTTATCCCTTGGGATCCCCTGAAAAAGTTTTTTTATAATCCCATGGAACCCCTATTCCCATTACTACCCCCAAGCAGCTTGGTGTAATTGAGGGTAAAGTATGTTATATTTTGACTGATAATTATTTACTGCTCTACCTGTACCCAATGCAAGCATCTATGAGCAGACTGAGTGTGACACCTCTTGCTGTTGTCTTGGGGAACTCTGGTTAGCAATCACAGATGTAGAATTTCAGGATTACTACCGATCATTTACAACATACAGGTGACAAACGAGATAACTCAGATCCCGGCATTTTAATCCCGTTGATGCCACGGTTGCTATTATGTCATGGCATCTAAAATTTTGACAAAGGGAGGGTTCCCTTCTTTAAGAATCCTAGTGGAACAAAGAAAAACATTTAAACTTAAGCTTAATAAAAATTAATAAAAATTAAAAAGAACCCCCAAAATTAAATGAAACAACAATGGGTCACCTTAAAAAAATAAATACATATCAGGTACTGCCAAAAGCTAAACGACCTGTGGATAAAGACAACTTGTTATTTATAGTGCATGATGCAAGGCAAATATTATTTATAGTGCATGGTGCAAGGCGTAAAAAAAAAAATTTAAAACGCTGGCGAATTTCTTGTTTTTTTTCCATTCCTCTTCAAAAATTAAAAAATTTTTAGAAAAATAAGTTCATAAATTATATGTATCCTAAAATGGGGCCAATAAAAACTATAACTTATCCCGCAAAACAGAAACCATCATATGGCTACATTGGCGGAAAAATAAAAAAGTTCTGATTCTCAGAATGCAGACCCAAAACTGACTGTTTTCTAGAAAACATAATACATATTTGGCATTGCTGCATTTGCACCGTCCTGAAGAATAAAGTTAACATGTTATTTTTACTGCAAGTTAAATGGCGGAAAAAATTATATGTACACCAAAATGGTGTCATTGAAAAATATAACTTTGCTCACAAAAATAAGCCCTCATACAGCTGCATCGATGGAAAAATAAAAAAGTTACGGCTTGAAATATGAGGATGAAAAATATAAATAAAAAATTTGGGCATTAAGACCCAAACAGGTCTGGTCGTTAATAGGTTAATTTGGCAAATATTGTTTTTCGTTATTTCATTGGGAGTTTTTAAACTGTAGTTTAATCAAGACTTTGCAAGAAAAGAACTGTAGCTACTGTGATTATCGATCTCTTGTAAAAGGATATGTAGAATATAATTACATGTATTACATTGTTTAGGGGAGTTATCACAGTGCTACGTAGATTCCCTGGTGACTCCTCTGGACTTCTACAATAACAAAGTTGTTGCTCCATTAGCTGAAAATGTAAAAGCTCAGCTATTTCCAAGAATGAGAATTGCTCTAGGGCAGATGATTTGATTTTTACGGGTTTAAAATTCTCCTGAAGTAAAAGGGAGTGTGTCAGACTCACAAGGTGTGATAGTTGGCTAACCTGATTTTGCACTACAGATTTTTGTATGTAACAAAAAATGTATATACAATACATAACTGTAATTTCCCAAGGGAAAAAGTACTAGATCATGAAGTGCCACCCCCTGCTGTATAACTACACAAGAAGAGTAGGAGGGTTAGTAACTGTCATGTCCGTGGCTGCGGGCTGTCAGGTTCACTCTCCCCCTGACGGCCGCAGCCATGGGCCTGCGAGCGCTGGCCCCAATCTCCTCCTCAGGAGACGCCAGCGCTCACTTCCACTCACCTCGGTCGGGTCTCGTAGGGTGCGCGTGCACGCTCGTGCCCGCTCTTAAAGGGGCAGCGCGCACCGGACTTTAATGGTTAATCAGCCCATGAGTGCCCTGGACTATAAGAGGGGCCCAGCCCCTTGCTTCTATGACTGAGCGTTGTTTGTCGTTTCCTAGTTTGTCTATGCAAATGGTCTCCCAGTTTTTTCCAGTTCCCAGTGTTTCCTGTATCCTGGTCAAGTGCCGTGCTGTGCCGTAGTTGTGCTGTGCTGTATTCTACGCCTGTCCAGCTACTCCGCACCTGACATCTACCCGCTGCCTAGTCCCAGCCAAACCTGCCTTGCTACTGTCCGAGCTGCCACAGGTACCCTATACGAACTATAGACTTTGACCTGCGCCCTGTTGGCCAGCTGCCATACCGTCAAGGCGGTACAGCCCAGTGGGTCCACGAACCCAAACGTGACAGTACGCTAAGGCCATGGACCCCACTGGTCGATCCAAGACCAAGATGACGTCACAAGAGATGCGGACGGATATGCTGGACCTCCAGTCTCGACAGGACCAACTCCTCCAGGCCTTGAACATTCTCGCACGTCGGTAGGATGCACGAGCTGCCATTTCTCCTACTAAACATCCTGACAGTACTGGCAATACTGATCGTTTGACTACACCTCCTGGCAGTGTTGATCCTCGTTTTTCCTTTCCACTTCCTGACCGCTATGATGGAGACGCAGGTACCTGTCATGGATTTTTGAACCAGTGGCAGATCCATTTCAGCCTGTATTCAAGGACATTTTCGACTGATGGCGCAAGGGTCGCTTTCATCATCTCTCTTCTCACTGGCAAGGCCCTTGCATGGGCGAATCCTATCTGGGAGAGACAGGGACCAGAGACCCGTAACTTCCAGGAGTTCCTCCGGACATTTCGCACAGTGTTTGAGGAACCTGGACGAGTCTCCTCTGCACCGGCTTCCTTGCTAAACCTACGCCAAGGAGACATCTCTGTGGGCGAGTGCGCCATCCAGTTCCGCACCCTGGCGGGAGAACTGTTGTGGAATAATGAGGCCCTGGTGGCTACATTCTGGCATGGATTGTCACCTAAAATTAAGGATGAACTTGCTGCTCGAGACCTGCCGTCTACCCTGGATGACCTGATTCTTCTGGCTGCCCAGATTGATGGAAGGCTCCGAGAACAGCTCCAAGAGGTTCGTCGGGAGGGAGGTCTTCTTAGTCTGGCCTCTACTCTGCAGCAACCCCTGCCATCTTCAGATGCCAAACCTCCTAAGGAGTCTGTGAGGATGGACCAATGTAAGCTATATAACCAAGAGAGACAACGCAGACGCACTTCGGGACTCTGTCTTTATTGCGGCCTTGGAGGCCATCTTGTGCATCTGTGTCCCTAAAAGCCCTAAAGCCTAGGGTTGGTAGGAGAGACAACCTTGGACAAAGAAGGACTCTCATCTAAGTTGTCCCAACCCGTGACCATAGTGTCCGATGAGAGAACGCATCAGGTCTCTGCATATCCGGACTCTGGATCCGCTGCTAATTTCATTTGTAGAGACCTGTTGGACCTTCTTCAATTACCCACTACCCCTTTGGAGAGACCATTGATGGTTGCATCGGTAAATGGACTACCTCTGCCAGACCCAGTTATAGCTGTGACCAAGCCGCTGAGGCTCCAAGTAGGGGCTCTCCAGTCCGAACTTCTATCTTTCTATGTCCTATCCAAGGCTGTTAACCCCGTACTGCTGGGCCTGCCTTGGCTCCGACTAAATGCCCCAGTCCTGGACTGAAACTCTGGAGAGGTTCTCCAGTGGGGTCCAGAGTGTCACAGCCGATGCTTGGTGCAAATCCGTGCGGTCCAGCCTCCTCTGACTCGGTCATTGGCAGGATTGCCTGGTCATTATGCTGCATTTTCGGACGTCTTCAGCAAAAGGGAGGCAGAGACCCTGCCCCCACACCGGGCGTATGACTGTCCTATCGAGCTGATCCCTGGTGCATCCCTTCCCCGTGGTAGGATATATCCTCTCTCCTTGCCAGAGAATCTGTCCATGTCCACCTATGTTAAAGAGAACTTGGGGAGGGGCTTCATACCAAAGTCTTCTTCCCCAGCAGTAGACGGGTTCTTCTTTATCAAAAAAAAGGATGGCTCCCTGCGTCCTTGTATTGACTACCGGGGTCTCAACCAAATCACAGTGAAAAATAAGTATCCGTTGCCAATGATCTCTGAATTGTTTGATCGTATACGTGGTGCCAAAATTTTTTTCAAACTAGACCTGCGTGGGGCTTACAACCTTATCCGGATTCGCCAGGGCGACGAATGGAAGACTGCATTTAACACCCGTGATGGACACTATGAGTACCTAGTAATGCCCTTTGGCCTGTGTAATGCTCCCGCGGTCTTCCAGGTCGTTAATGACATTTTCCGTGACCTTCTCTATGTTTGTGTTGTGGTTTATCTTGATGACATCTTGATTTTTTCTCTAGATCCTGTGACTCATCAGTGACATGTCCGTCAAGTTTTGCTAAGGTTAAGAGAGAATTCTCTGTACGCCAAGTTGGAGAAGTGCGTGTTTGAAAAGGATGCTCTACCTTTCCTGGGCTACATTGTCTCGAATAGAGGTCTCAAGATGAATCCTGAAAAGGTATAGTCCATTCTGGAATGGCCACGCCCTCAAGGCTTGAGGGCCATACAGCACTTTCTGGGATTCGCTAATTTTTACAGACAGTTTATTCCAAACTTCTTCTCACTGACATCTCCTATATCTAACCTCACTAAGAAGGGCATGAACGCCAAGGTGTGGACTCCCGAGGCAGAGTCCGCATTCAATAGCCTGAAGAGTGCCTTCACTTCAGCCTCTATCCTCCATTATCCAGACGTTTCTCTACAGTTCTTGTTGGAGGTGGACGCATCCTTTGTCGGTGCTGGTGCACTCCTGTTCCAGAGAGGTTCCAAGGGCAAGTCTATGGTATGTGGATATTTCTCTAAGCTATTCTCTTCCGCAGAACGCAACTACTCGATTGGGGATCGGTAGTTACTGGCCATCAAATTGGCCCTGGAGAAGTATAGACATCTACTAGAGGGCCCAGCTCATCCCATCCTGATTTTTACGAACCACAAAAACCACACCTATCTCCAGACGGCTCAATGGCTGAATCCTCGTCAGGCCAGGTGGTCACTGTTCTTTACCAGGTTCCAGTTTGAGCTCCATTATCACCCGGCCAACAAGAATGTGAGGGTCGATGCCTTGTCCAGGTCTTTTGAGACAGAAATTCCACAAAACATTATTGATCCGTCTTGCATTGTCTCTGTCAATCCCCTGCAGGTTGGGGACATTCCACCAGGGTGTGCTATTCTGCGCCTGGCTGACCGAGGGAGAATCCTCCGCTGGGGACACTCCTCTAGACTGGCATGTCACGTAGGGACCCGTAAGAACCAAGATCTGATTACCCATCATTTCGGGTGGCCCACGCTGCCCAGGACATTTTGGACTTTGTTTCTTCCTGCTCAGTGTGTGCAGCTAACAAGGTCGCTCACTCACTTCACCTGCTGGCCTGCTCCAGCCATGGCCTGTGCCCAATGCTCCCTGGCAGCATATAGCTATGGACTTTATTACTGACCTGCCTCTCTCTGCTGTATGCAGTACTGTCTGGGTGGTGCTGGATCGATTTTCGAACATGGCCCACTTCGTTCCTCTGAACGGTCTTCCTTCTGCTCCTCTACTGGCCAAGCTGTTCATCCAACACATCTTCCGCCTGCACAGCTTCTCGCAGAATATTGTGTCTGATCGGGGGGTTCAGTTCACCTCGAAGTTCTGGAGAGCCCTCTGTGGACTCCTAGGTGTAAAGTTAGACTTTTCCTCGGCCTACCATCCTCAGTCCAATGGTCAGGTTGAGAGGATCAATCAGATCTTGGAGAACTACTTACGCCACTTCATCTCCAAGCAGCATGATGACTGGGTGCAGTTGCTCCCATGGGCTGAGTTCTCTTACAATAATCACACTAGCGAGTCCACACAGAAGACACCGTTCTTCATTGTCTACGGCCAACACCCACAAATTCCTCTCCCGCTGCCTGATACATCCGAGGTACCAGCTGCTGACACAGCTTTTAGGGACTTTCTGCAGATCTGACAAGAAGACTCGATCCTCCATCCTGCTAGCGGTTGACCGCATGAAACGGAAGGCGGACACAAGGAGAAGAGAACCTCCTCAGTTTCTTCCTGGCACAAAGGTCTGGCTGTCCTCCAGGAATATTCCACTGAGGGTGCCGTCGTACAAATCTGCTCCCTGGTTCCTCGGACCCTTTGAGATCCTTCAGCAGGTCAACCCTGTCGCCTACAAGCTTCGGCTGCCTCCTACTCTCAGGATCCCCAACTCCTTCCATGTCTCTCTCCTGAAACCAGTGGTTCTGAACCGCTTTACCAAGACTACTAGCCCTGTTGTTGCCTCCAGTGCCCCTTCAAACACCTTCGAAGTTAAGGAGATCTTGGACACCATGAGAGTGAGAGGAAAGACTTTTTATTTGGTGGATTGGAGGGGTTTGGTCCTGAAGAGAGGTCCTGGGAGCCAGAGGAGAACCTCAATGCTCCTACCCTTCTGAAGAAGTTTCTCTCTCGCTCTGGCCCCAAGAAGAGGGGGCGTATGAGGGATACTGTCATGTCCGTGGCTGCGGGCCGTCAGGTTCACTCTCCCTCTGATGGCCGCAGACATAGGTCTGCGAGCACTTACCCCAGTCTCCTCCTCAGGAGACGCCAGCGCTCACTTCCACTCACCTAGGGTGAGTAGGGTGTGCACGCACGCTCATGCCCGCTCTTAAAGGGGCAGCGTGCGCACTGAACTTTAATCGTTAATCAGCCCATGAGTGCCCTGGACTATAAGAGGGGCCCAGCCCCTTGCTTCTATGCCTGAGCGTTGTTTGTCGTTTCCTAGTTTGTCTATGCAAATGGACTCCCAATATTTTCCAGGTTCCCAGTGTATCCTGTATCCTGCATCCCGTCCTGGTCAAGTGCCGTGCTGTGCTGTAGTCATGCTGTGCTGTATTCTATGCCTGTCCTGCTACTCCACGCCTGACCTCTACCCGCTGCCTAGTCCCAGCCAAGCCTGCCTTGCTACTGTCCGAGCTGCCACAGGTACCCTTTACGAACTATAGACTTTGACCTGCGCCATGTTGGTCAACTGCCATACCGCCAAGGTGGTACGGCCTAATGGGTCCACGAACCCCAACGTGACAGTAACATTTCAGTCTCTTTGCCCATGCATTCCTAGTTGTAATATTTACCCCTGTACTAAACAATGTCCAAGCAGTTTTATATCGAGGAGCACAGGCAGACTGGAAATTGAATTGTCTGGGCCCCAGCAGTAAGGATCAAGGACCCTTCACCACCTACAATATGTTCTTTGTTTGAATTTTTCCAAGAAACTTCATATACTTGTATAAGTCACATACATTTATACAGCTCTTATACAACTGAATGGGAGTTGTATAAATATGTATACACTATACAGTGAGCTCACCCTAGTGGTGGCTGCAGGAAGCCAGAAATGTATCATTAACTGTATGATGGAAAACAGGAAATTCAGTCAGTCAGCCCCTGTCCATAATAGATAGCAATTGTAGGACCCTGGCTGGAACAGAATGTTACATTATCATATGTTATTTTACAACTGATGTTTCGGAATCTTGAACAATTCAACAGACATATCCTAGTTAACTTTCCGAACTGATTTCAGCTGTATGTCTTGCCCCTCATCCCCATTCATACTAGTCCTTGCTAATAGGCTATACTGTCTTGTAGGGAAAATACTGCTTGCCAGGACTGCTAAACCAATTTACCATGTTCACTTTGTTGGCAGAATGTGCAATTGAGGTAGAAAAAGCTTCCGGAAAAGGTTTAGACCCATAAACAACGAAAATTTCTGATTAGTTGCAATCTGCTAAGGGTAAGGCCACACGGTGCGTCGTTGACGCTTTTTTGTTGGGTTTTTGTTGCGTTTGAAAACCGCATGCGGTCAACTGCATGCGTTTTTTGTCTCTGTAAGGCCTCATGCACACGACCGTATTTTCTCCCACCCGTAAATACTGGCGTAAATACGGGTCCGGTGTCACACGTATTCGACCCGTTTTGCACCAGTATTTACGAACCCGTGCCCGTAAATATGGGTCCGGTGTCACACGTATTCCACCCGTATTTACGGGCACGTTTTTGGCGGCAAAATAGCACTGCACTAATCGGCAGCCCCCTCTCTCTATCAGTGCAGGATAGAGAGAAGGGACAGCCCCTTCTGTAATAAAAGTTAAAGAAATTCATACTTACCGGCCGTTGTCTTGGTGACGCGTCCCTCTCTTCACATCCAGCCCGACATCCCTGGATGACGCGGCAGTCCATGTGACCGCTGCAGCCTGTGATTGACCTGTGATTGGCTGCAGCGGTCACATGGCCTTAAACGTCATCCAGGACGTCGGGCCGGATGTTGAGAGGGACGCGTCACCAAGGCAACGGGCGGGAGACCGGACTGGAGGAAACAGGAAGTTCTCGGTAAGTATGAACGTCTTTTATTTTTATTTTTTACAGGTTTATTCTGATCGGTAGTCACTGTCCAGGGTGCTGAAAGAGTTACTGCCGATCAGTTAACTCTTTCAGCTCCCTGGACAGTGACTATTTACTGACGTCGCTTAGCAACGCTGCCGTAATGACGGGTGCACACATGTAGCCACCCGTCATTACGAGAGCTCCATAGACTTCTATGGACTGTCCGTGCCGTTATTACGGCCTGAAATAGGACATGTTCTATCTTTTTCAACGGCACGGGCACCTTCCCCTGAGAAAACGGGAAGGCACCCGTCGCCAATAGAAGTCTATGAGCCCGTTATTACGGGTCGTAATTACGACCCGTAATAACGGGAGTTTTTACGGTCGTGTGCATGAGGCCTAATGCTGTAGTTCTGTTGTTTTTTTTTACGCACTTAGTTTATGGACATAGTTTTCACTGGTGTTGAAGTTTGTTAGGTGCTTCCTGTATATAGTCCATTACAATATATTTCAGAACTGTTAGAAAAAACGCGAGCAGTTCAGCAACAACATTGCAGCGCGATCATTAACCGCATGCAGTCGGACATTATGAAGATGCGGTCAACCGCACAAAAAACACATTGTAATATGATAGCAGCAGTCTGTCCATAACACAAATGTCACCACTGACTTCTATTGAAAAATGTCTTGCTGCGGTTTAAAAACACACCATAAACGCAACGTGGCCACACCGTGTGGCCTTACCCTGAAGATACATTTTGTATCCGTTTGCCCTGAAACCCGAGCAGATTTTTCTGAAGCATGGGAATGTTGTTTTGTAAAACCCCATATGCAATTATTGTACTGCACTGATTTTCGAGTTCATACCGAAAATGTGCAACAAATATGTCAATGTCATATGGCTGAATTCAAACATAAAATAAATAGCATTTTTTAAATTTTCTAGACATGGTTCGAGACACAAAATATATCCATTCAGTTTTTGATATATTGACATTAACCCCTTAAGGACATGGACTAGTTTGCACGTTCAGGACACAGCCCCATTTTTCAAATCTGACGTGTCCAATTTATCTGGTAATAACTTTGGAATGCTTTTACCTATCCAAGCGATTCTGAGTTTGTTTTCTCGTGACACATTATACTTTAAGTTAGTGGTAAAATTTTGTTGATACATTCAGTATTTTATTGTGATAAACACCAAAATTTAGCGAAAAACTGCAAAGTATTAGCATTTTTCTAAATTTAAATGTATCTGCTTGTAAGACAGATAGTAATACCACACAAAATAAATGCTAATTAACATTTCCCACATGTCTACTTTAGATTGGCATCGTTTTTTTTGTACATCCTTTAATTTTTCTAGGACGTTACAAGGCTTAGTACTTTAGCAGAAATTTCTCACATTTTCAAGAAAATTTCTAAAGGCTATTTTTACAACAACCAGTTCAGTTGTGAAGTGGTTTTGAGGGGCCCATACAATGCAAACCCTCATAAATCACCCCATCCAAGTAGGGATGAAATGTATAAATGAAAAAAAAATTTGCAGAAATTAATTTTTAATGCTTTTTTTTTCTGTAACACAGAAGGTTTTACCAGAGAAACACAACTCAATATTTATTGCCCAGATTCTGCAGTTTTAATAAATATCCAACATGTGGCCCTAGTATGATAATTCGCTAAAACAAAGACCTCCGAATCAAAGGAGCACCTAGAGGATTTTGGGGCCTTCTTTTTATTCTAATATATTTTAGGCACCATGTCCGGTTTGAAGAGGTCTTGTGATGCCAAAACAGTGGAAACACCCCCAAAAATACACCATTTGGCAAACTACACCCTCAAGGAATTTATCAATGTGTATATTGGGCATTTTGACCCCACGTTTTTTTTTTTGCTGAATTTAGTGGAATGAAGCCGTGAAAATGAAAATCTACATTTTGTTCTAATAAAATGTCAAAATTTTTAATTTTTACAAGGCATAAAGGAGAAAAAGCACCCCAATATTTGAAAAGCAATTTCTCCTGATTTTGGCAATACCCCATATGTGGTGATAAACTGCTGTTTGGACACACGGCAGGGGTCAAAACGGAAGGATCACCATTTGGAGCTCAAATTAGCTGGAATGGTTTTCGGGTGCCATGTCACATTTGCAAAGTGCCTGCAGGACTAAAACAGTAGGAACCCCCAAAAGTGACCCGATTTGGGAAACTACACCCCTTAAGGAATCTATCTAGGGGTATAGTAAGAATTTAGACCCCACTTGTCTTTTGCAGATATTATTGGAGTTAGGCCGTAAAAATTAATCTCAAAATTTTTACCACTAAAAAGTTGCATTTTTTCATTTTCACAAGGGATAAAGTAGAAAAAGCCACACAACATTTGTAAAGCTATTTCTCCAGAGTACGTAAATACCCTACATGTGGTCATAAACTTCTGTTTTGACACACGGCAGGGCTCAGAAACGCAGGAGCGTTATTTGGCATGCAGATTTTGCTGGATTGGTTTTTGGGTACAATGTCGCATTTGCAAAACTCTAAGGTACCAGAGTACAGTGGAAGCCCCCAAGAAGTAACCCCATTTTGGAAACTACACCCCTCAAGGAATTTACCATTTGCCTGGATATATGACAGAGCTCAGAAGCGAAGAGCAACATACGCATTTGAGGTCCATTTTGGTGATTTTCACAGCATTGGCCCACAATTGCAGGGCTCTGAGGTCAAATAGTAAAACAAACCCCCAAGTAGTGACCCCTATTTTGATAACCGCACCCCTTAAGGCATTTTAAGGGGTGTAGTGAGCATTTTGCCCCCACAGGTGTTTTGCCATTAGTAATTAACACCTTCCCGACATTTGACGTATGGTTATGTCATAGCTGGGTAGGGGAAGTATGGAACGGGCTCACGGAGTAAACCCGCTCCATACGATGCGGGTGTCGGCTGTATGTTACAGCCGACACTTCACAGTAACGAGTGGGATCGCGCTCGATCGCGTTAAATGCTGCGGTCAATAGGGACCGCGGCATTTAAATCATTAGAAAGAGGGGGCGACGCCCGCTAGCAGCTGATCGCGCCGACCGCAATGAAATTGCGTGGTGGCCATGGTTATGGCTCTCAAATTTTTTTCGACACAAAATTAAATTTACTTTTTACACGTTTTTACTTGTATAAGTAGTAAAATATAGGAAAAACTACCATATTTTTCAGACTATAAGACGCACCTGACCATAAGACGCACCCAGGTTTTAGACAAAAGAAAATAGGAAAAAAATTATTTGTTAAAAAATTATTTATTCTGTTTCACCACATTCTGAGAGGCAAAACGTTTTTTTATATTTTTTTTATCGATTGAGCGGTGTGAGGGCTTATTTTTTTGCGGGACAAAATTATTTTATTTTTTACATTGTGCTTGGGGAAAAATGAACCAGCGGCCACTTGGTTACATGTGGAGTTACTGAAACAGCATAACTACGCTGTTTCCCTAACTCTCATAGTAGTGAATTGCAGTTACGGAAGCAGCGTAGTATGCGAGCTACGTTGTTTCCGTAACTACTGTTCAGTTCTATGGGAGTTACGGAAACAGCGTAGCTAAGCGAGTTGCGCTGTTTCAGTAACTCCACATGTAACCAAGTGGCCGGGAAAGCACAGAAAGCTAGAACGGGGTTTAGGGGGCCCCGTTCTAGAGATAGGTGCGGGTCCCAGAGGTGGGACCTGCATCTATCTGACATTTATGACATATCCTGTGGATATAGCAGAAAAAGTAATGGCGACAGCACACTGCGAACACTAATGCCACCTAAGCTACTAAATATAAATAAATATGCATTACTGCTAAATCTACTTACAAATAGGGAGGTTCCTGTGGATATGTCATAAATGTCCTTCATAGAAAAACCCCTATAAATGCCACGGTCGCTATTGACCACGGCATTTAACTAGTTAAATGGATTTGCCATAAAACACATGTATCCCCTATCCACAGAATAGGGGCTACATGTGAGATCGCTGGGGATCCGACCGTGGGGACCCCCAGCAATAAGGAGAAAAGTGGAGCGAAATTGACCCAAAGCGCTACATGAGAAGCCTGGACATCCGGCTTATCTGTTCCGCAGCTCCATAGAGATCAATGGAGAGCCGCTTGCGCATGCGCAGAAGAATCCTATTGATCTCTATGAAGCTGCCGGACACAGAACACGGAAGTCACAGCTTATCATGCAGCGCTTTTGGTAACTTTCGGTCCCCGTTCTCCTTATCGATCACACATGTATCCCCCATCCTGTAGATAAGGGATACATGTGTTTTATGGCACAACCCCATTAAACTGCCAGGAACAGCGAAATTGCTGTTCCTGGCCGTTAGAGCAGCGTGTCAGAAGCTGGCACCTGCAGTGTATGGAGTGGGCTCAGTGTGTCTGTCGACACAGTACCCTGTTAATGCTCTGATGTAATAGTCTTTCAGTTTGCGTTAACAGGACAACGCCTGTGACGGACTATTACGTCACATAGCATTAAGGGGTTAAGGACTGTTATCACATGCCAATTTTTACATGTTCATAGTTGTTTTAGTCCATATTTCTCTCAACATTTAGTTTTATGGTACTTGACCATTTTTAAACTGTAGTATACAATTATTATTATTATTATTATTATTATTATTATTGTTGTTGTTGTTGTTTTTAGCAAATGCTTTGACATTATATTTTGAAGTCTTGGAATTGTTCCTATTTTCTCTGTGACTGCAGAGTGTGAACGTTCATATTGCTGGAGTCACATTTCATACCAGTATCTTTGGGCTATACAACTCATTTCCTTAATTAGCAAACTTCCATTAAAATCCAATCAATCTTGGCACATGGATACAACATTGTTCATTTTTCCCAGCGAAATAATGTCTGTACTTATATTTGTCACACACTTTATTAACTCGATCATCTGAGAAAAAAATTATTTACTTGGCCATGTATCCCCTTAGGGTATGTGCACACGGCTTATTTTCGGCTGTTTTTCTGTCCGTAAACGGACCAAAAATAGCCGGAAAATCAGAAGCAGAACGCCTCCAAACATCTACCCATTGATTTCAATGGTAAAAATGGAGTTCTTTTCCGATGGGCCGTTTTTTTTTACACGGGTCACGTAAAGAAACGGCCACGAAAAAGAAGTGCATGTCACTTCTTGAGACGTTTTTGGAGCCGTTTTTTATTGACTCGCGAGTTGCTAAAAAAAAAGGCTGAAAATCAAAAGCTGTTTTCCCTTGAAAACTGCTCCGTATTTTCAGACGTTTTTTAGTAAGCGTGTGAACATACCCTTACACTGCAACATTCCGTGGATCATTTTCATAGAGGATGCTAAAGAGAATCTAAACATGCCTAGAAGCACAAATCATCATTTGTACCTGGTACCTTAGTGGACTTTATGGAACTAGTATTTACTAATATCTTAGATTAGGTCTTTTATACTTCTCTAACGTAAACCTGTGTGATGGTAAATGTTTACCTGAATCTAAGAGCACTTTTATTTAATGTACTTTTATTCTGAGGTTGTATGAAATAACATTTATTTATCTGACCTTTATGCATTAGTAGTCCTTAAAAAGGGTAATAACAGGCCTCTTGTCAGTAGTAATGAGGTGCAGCAAGCTCATAGCAAATTCTTGGTTGTTGAAGAAATTAGTAGAGTGGTTGAGCGCTAGCCTGGCTTGCAAGTAATTTTGCCTTGCTGAAGATTCCAGCAATTTATAAATGTTTTAAATAGAAAAAGTCCTACTTGACAATATTCCCATAATTAGAGTAGGGTTTGCCGCTCAAATGCCTTCAGAAGCTCACTTTTCCAACATTTCCGCAACTAGAAACGAAAAAAAAATTCTCATGGTGCCACACTCTATGCACCTAAATATAATAGTATCATTCCCTTTGCCCTGGAATATATTAGTGCTACACACAGTGATCCTGAATATAATAGGACCAAACACAGTGGCGTAACTACCACAGTAGCAGCAGTAGCAGCTGCTACGGGGCCCGGGGCATGGGGGGGCCCGTGTCGCCCTGAGGCCTCATTTACACGAGCGTATTATACGCGCGTGCGACGCGCGTGCTTTTCACGCGTGTCGTACGCACCTATAATAGTCTATGGGGCTGTTTAGACGATGCGTGAATTTTGCGCAGCGTGAGTGCGTTGCGTAAAACTTACGACATGTTCTATATTCTTGCGTTTTTCACGCAACACGCACCCATTGACTTCAATGGGTGCGTGAAAACAACGCATGCCACACTGACGGTCCTGCGTTGCATGCGCGAAAATCACGCAAGAGCTGTCAAAAGGATGAATGCAAACAGAAAAGCACCACGTGCTTTTCTGGTTACAAACATCCAAACGGAGTGTCAAATTAGAGATGAGCGCACCGAACTTCACCGGGTTCGGCCGAACTCGTTTTAACCGAACCCGGCAAAAAATGTTCGGGTACGCGACGTCAGGAGACAGTCACTGCCCACGGTGCTGAAAGACTTAAACTGTTTCAGCACCATGGACAGTGACTTTCGATCACAATATACATATACGTGTAAAAAAAAAAAGAAGTTCTGACTTACCGATAACTCCCGGCTTCTTCCTCCAGTCCGACCTCCCGGGATGACAATTCAGGCCAAGTGACAGCTGCAGCCAATCACAGGCCAAGCACAGGCTGCAGCCAATCACAGGCTGCAGCGGTCTCATGGCCTGCCGCGTCATCCTGGGAGGTGGGGCCGGATGACAAGAGAGGGACGCGTCACCAAGGCAACGGCCGGGAGACCGGACTGGAGGAAGCAGGCAGTTCATGGTAAGTGTGAACGTCTTTTTTTATTCACAGGTTGGTGTAGATTGTGATCGGCATTCACTGTCGAGGGTGCTGAAAGAGTTACTGCCGATCAGTTAGCTCTTTCAGCACCTTGGACAGTGACGGGCGTCGACTACCTCATCTCTATGATGGCGGCTGCGCGAAAATCACGCAGCCGCGCATCATACACGGATGACACACGGAGCTGTCAATTGCCTTTTGCGCACGCAAAACGCAGCGTTTTTTTGCGTGCGCAAAACGCACACGCTCGTGTAAATGAGGCCTGACAGTCAGGCACATTACATTATGTGCCACTGCCAGGCCTGGAGGCACGGGCCCCCTCATGCCTAGTAGTAGCATCACGAGTCACGACGCTAACGTTACACTAGGCATCGGGGGGGGGGCCTGGTGACAGCCGCGGGGGGGGGGGGGGTTCGGGGGACCGGTGATATTCACTGCACACTGTGCACTCCACTGATAGTCCTCCCACACACAGTGGAATAGGACGGCGATACGTGGTAGGAGGAGCGCTCAGGCAGGGGAGAGGACAGGGGGCGGAGCTAAACGACCGACGCGAGACTTTGGGCGGAGGACAGTACAGTCAGGAGCCAAGGACTGCCGGAGTAAAGTCAGGACTGCCGGAGTACTAGCATCCCATAGGACGGGCGGAGGATAATCAGAGGATGGGCGGAGGACGTGCAGACTGCAGAGGACAGGTACATGATGTACATCAAATAAAAAAGTTAATGGGAGAAGGGAAAAGTTTTTAGTTAGAAAAATCTGCCTCATAATTCCTTCCGGAATTTTGAGGCATATTTTGAACACTTCCCGCGTTTTTGTTGCGTTTTTTGTGACGTTTTTCAGCCATCGGGCCGTGGGCAGAAAAACATATCAAAAAATGCATTTTCTGCCTGCCATTGTTGTCAATGGGAAGTCGGAGACAGAAACGCCCGAAGCAAGGGCATTAGGCTATGTTTACACGGAGTATTTTGACAAATTTTTTGACGCGGAAACCGCGTCGCAAAACTCGTCAAAAACGGCCAGAAAATGCCTCCCATTGATTTCAATGGGAGGCGTCGGCGTCTTTTTTTCCGCGAGCAGTAAAACTGCATCGCGCGAAAAAGAAGCGACATGCCCTATCTTCGGGCGTTTACACCTCTGACATCGCATTGACTTTAATGGGAGGCAGAGAAAGCGTATTTCGCTGTGTTTTATGCCCGCGGCGGTCAATGGCCGCGGGCAAAAAACGCCGCAAAAATCGGCCTCAAACTTCCAAACTGAATTTTGAGGCAGATATTGCTCCTGCAAAAAACTCAGTGTGAACATAGCCTAACGCTTCTTTTTTCCCGCAGGCGTTTTTTACTGCTCGCAGGAAAAATGTCATGGTTTTCAATGGGAGGCACTTTCTGAAGTTTTTTGCCACGGTTTTCGCTTAAAAAAACTCAGTGTGAACTCCCCCTAACACAGTGGCGTAACTACCGCTATAGCAGCCGTAGCGGCTGCTACAGGGCCCGCAGCATGAGGGGGCCCGTGTCGCCCGCCGGCACGGGCCCCCACCATGGCCGGAGGCTCCGCTAGCAGCCACTATGGCTGCTACAGCGGGACGCCACTGAACACTACGGCAGAGCAGGGAGGTATCTCCCCGCTCTGCCATTAAACATAAGACAAGTATCCCCTCTCCACAGGATATACACAGGATAGGGGATACATGTGCGATCGCTGGCATTGCTAGGGAGAACGGGGGACTGAAAGTCCCCTGAAGTTCTCCATGACAAACCTCGGACTTCCGGGGTCTGTGTCGGCAGCTCCGTAGAAATGAATGGAGCGCCGGTCGCGCTTGTGTGCATGCGTGACCAGCGCTCCTTTCATTTTTCTTGAGCTGCGCAGGCGCCGGAAGTCAGAGGTGAGTGATGGAGAACTTCGGGGGACTTTCGGTCCCCCGTTCTCCCTATCAATGCCAGCGATCACACATGTATCCCCTGTCCTGTGGATAGGGGATACATGTCTTTTGTCTTTTCACACTGTAGGTCGCATTTTTTTGGGGGGTTGGGGCTGTATGGCGTTCCCTACAGGGGGGGGGGCTGTATGCCGTTCCCTACAGGGGGGGCTGTATAGCGTTCCCTACAGGGGGGGCTGTATAGCTTTCCCTACAAGGGGGGGCTGTATAGCTTTCCCTACAAGGGGGGGCTGTATAGCGTTCCCTACAGGGGGGGCTGTATAGCTTTCCCTACAGGGGGGGCTGTATAGCTTTCCCTACAAGGGGGGGCTGTATAGCTGTCCCTACAGGGGGGGGGGCTGTATGGCGTTCCCTACAGAGGGGGCTGTATGGCGTTCCCTACAGACCCCCCCCTGTAGGGAACGCCCTACAGACCCCCTGTAGATAACGCCATACAGACCCCCCTGTAGGGAACGCAATACAGACCCCCCTGTAGATAACGCAATACAGTCCCCCCTGTAGATAACGCCATACAGACCCCCTGTAGATAACGCCATACAGACCCCCCTGTAGGGAACGCCATACAGACCCCCCCCTGTAGATAACGCCATACAGTCCCCCCTGTAGATAGCGCCATACAGCCCCCCTGTAGATAGCGC
Organism: Rhinoderma darwinii; assembly: GCF_050947455.1. NCBI lineage: Eukaryota > Metazoa > Chordata > Amphibia > Anura > Rhinodermatidae > Rhinoderma > Rhinoderma darwinii. Next base: position 91,283,844 of record NC_134691.1, read on the forward strand.
CATACAGCCCCCCTGTAGATAGCGCCATACAGCCCCCTCTGCAGATGGCGCCATACAGCTCCCCCTGTAGATAACGCCATACAGCCCCCCCTGTAGATAGCGCCATACAGCCCCCTCTGTAGATAGCGCCATACAGCCCCCTCTGTAGATAGCGCCATATAGTCCCCCCTGTAGATAACGCCATACAGCCCCCCTGTAGATAACGCCATACAGTCCCCCCTGTAGATAACGCCATACAGTCCCCCCTGTAGATAGCGCCATACAGCCCCCATAACGCAATACAGCCCCCCTGTAGATAATGCCATACAGCCCCCTCTGTAGATAGCGCCATACAGTCCCCCCTGTAGATAGCGCCATACAGTCCCCCTGTAGATAACGCCATACAGCCCCCTCTGTAGATAGCGCCATACAGTCCCCCCTGTAGATAACGCATACAGCCCCCCTGTAGATAACGCCATACAGCCCCCTCTGTAGATAGCGCCAAACAGTCCCCCCTGTAGATAGCGCCATACAGTCCCCCCTGTAGATAACGCCATACAGCCCCCTCTGTAGATAGCGCCATACAGTCCCCCCTGTAGATAACGCATACAGCCCCCCTGTAGATAACGCCATACAGCCCCCTCTGTAGATAGCGCCATACAGTCCCCCCTGTAGATAGCGCCATACAATCCCCCCTGTAGATAACGCCATACAGCCCCCTCTGTAGATGGCGCCATACAGTCCCCCCTGTAGATAACGGCATACAGCCCCCTCTGTAGATAGCGCCATACAGTCCCCCCTGTAGATAGCGCCATACAGTCCCCCCTGTAGATAACGCCATACAGCCCCCTCTGTAGATAGCGCCATACAGTCCCCCCTGTAGATAACGCCATACAGCCCCCTCTGTAGATATCTACAGAGGGGGCTGTATGGCGTTATCTACAGGGGGGACTGTATGGCCGCTATCTACAGAGGGGGCTGTATGGCGCTATCTACAGGGGGGGCTGTAAAAAAGGCACTATCTACTAGGGGGGGGGGTTGTGTGACACCCAGGGGAGGGGGGGCCCCAGTCAAAAGTTTGCTATGGGGCCCAGCCTTTCCTAGTTACGCCCCTGACCAAATACTGTAAAGTAATGCACCACACACACACACACACACACACACACACACAGTGCCCCCTGTAAGATAGTGACCCCTGTAGCGTCCCCTGTAGCATTCCCTGTAGATAGTGCCCCCTGTAGTGTTCCCTGTATATAGTGCCCCCTGTGTTGTTCCCCGTAGATAGTGCTTCCTGTGGCGTTCCCTGTAGATAGTGCCCCATGTTGCGTTCCCTGTAAATAGTGCCCCCTGTAGCGTCCCCTGTAGATAGTGTGCCCTGTAGCTTTCCCTGTAGATTGTGCCACCTGTAGTGTTCCCTGTAGAAGGTGCCCCCTGTGGCATCCCCTGTATATAGTGCCCCCTGAGGAGTTCCCTGTAGATAGGGCCCCTATATAGTCCCCTGTAGTTAGGGCCCCTATATATATCTAGTCCCCTGTACATAGGGCACCCTATATAGTCCCCTGTAGTTAGGGTCCCCTATATAGTCACCTGTAGCTAGGGCCCCCAATATAGTCCCCTGTTGATAGGGTCCCCTATATAGTCCCCTGTAGTTAGGGTCCCCTATATAGTTCCCTTTAGCTATGTCCCCCTATATAGTCCCCTATTGATAAGGCCCCCAACACTGCCCACAGTAAAAGAAAAACATTACATGCTTACCTGTCCCTGTTCCCGCGCAGTCTTCCAGCAACACCAGGCCTCATACAGCGGAACGATGCAGCGGCGCGATGACATCATTGCGCCGACTGCATCATCACTAAAGCACTGGATGGCAAGGCCTCCTGTGTCTCGCCAGGGCAGTGCTAGGCAAATCAACTGTATCTGCATCCTAAGGACGCGGATGCAATTGAGTGCAGGAGACCAGTTCCGGTTTCCTGCTTTACCCCGGTTCTGCGAACAAGCTGTAAATTTAACAACTGGTTCGGAAGATCCGGGACGAACTGGCCAGATCCCACCCCTGGTGTTAATGTATTCTCCTGAAACTAGCCACTCATGTCTCTTTGTATATCATCAGGGTTTCCATTCCTTAAATGGCGTTTTTAGCAGTTTGTTATTTTACTGTCAGGATTTTTTTTAAATTAACAAGTTTTGCTATTTTTACTGTTAGTATATTTACTGATTGTTGTGAAAACATCAGGTATAAAGGTTGTATAACTCTTACACAGGGATGTAAATGAATTAGGGCATATTAATGTAATAGAGGGCATTATTACTTGAGGCTTTCTTAGGCCTTGGAATATCAGTCTGGCTATCAGAATGGTGGATCTTGCAGGAAAATGTCAGAAGGAGCCCGCTTCCTTTGATACCACTGCATTTAATGTTGACTGCGGTGCTTTAGGGGTTAAATAGCAGGGATCGTTTTTTCCAATCCCGGCTGTTAGTGCTGCTTTCAATCACAAGTGATCGCGAGTGATTGCACAGCTTCTGAGTCCCGCACAACTACAATGCGGTACATGAATGTCGCGCTGCCTAAAAGCATCCCCTGTCATGACATACATTATAGGCTATGTGCACCTTTAAAATCGTTTTGTTTGTATTTTTGATAAAAAAATGTGTGTTTGGAGCAACTTTCAAAATACTCTTTATTAAAAAATAATTTATATTTTTGCGATACAGCTACTTTGTATCCTGCATACAGAGTAGTTGTATCGTGCACTAAGACCTGAATCCGTCAGGTCTGCGGGACTGACGGGTTCAGTGAAAGTGGGTCCTGTGTGTCTTTGACACGCATGATCCACCTGTAATTGATCACATCTGAGTTATGAACTTAGATGTGATTAGTAACAGCTCAATCACGCAGGACCCGTCAGTCCCGCTGACCTGACACAGGTTTCAGCGCTAAATACGGCTGCTCTGTATACAGATATTCAGGAAAACAGCAGCACGGCCACAAAAAATTCTTCAGTGTGAAAGGACAACTCCCCAAACATGGGTGGTGCACGCAGTGTTTTTATACTTGGTGAATAAATCAAATACATTTCTTTGGATTATCTTGAGTGCTGCAGTTTCTTTCTTCCACTGCTCTGTATACAGGATACAAAGGAGTTGTATCTCAAAAACGTAAAATCATTTTAAATAAAAATTATTTTGAAAGTTGCACCAATCACACTGATAGACAAAAAAACAAAAACACACTATTTCAAGGGTGTACATAGCCTTTTTTCGGTCATAATGCTTAAAAAGGTTAATACATAAGTGTCGATAAATCTTTGGCATACCCTAGGTGAATCCATAGGAACAAATATACTATATGGACAAAAGTATTGGGACACTTACACATTACACCTACAAGAGCTTTTATGACATCCCATTCTAAATTTACAGGCTTTTTATATGCAGTTCATCCCCCCCCCCCCCCCCCCCCCATGCCGCTAAAACAGCATCCACTCTTCTGGGAAGGCTTTCTGGGAAGATTTTGGAGTGTGTCTGTGGGAAATTTTGCCCATTCATCCAGAAGAGCATTTGTGAGGTCAGACACTGATGTTAAAGGAGCGGGCAGGTCTCGCAATATCCATTCTAGTTCATCTCAAAGGTGTTTGATGGGGTTGATGTCAGGGCTCTGTGTGGGACAGTCAAGCTCTTCCACATCAAACTCACCCAAACATGCCTTTATGCACCTTGCTTTGTGCACTGGGGCGCAGTCATGCTGGAACAGAAAAGGGCTTCCCCAAACTGTTCCCACAAATTTGGAAGTATACAATTGCCCAAAATGTCTTAATATGCTGAAGCATTAAGATTTCCCTTTACTGGAACAAAAGGGCCTAGGCCAACCCCTGAAAAACAAACCCATACAATTATCCCTCCTCCACCAAACATTACTGTTGGCACAATTCAGTTAGGAAGGTAACGTTCTCCTGGTATTCACCAAACCCAGACTCGTCCATTAGACTACCAGATAGAGAAGCGTTATTCATCTCTCCCCAGAACCAGAGTCCAGTGGTGGCAGGGTTTACACCACTCCATTCGACGCTTGGCATTGTGCTTGGTGATGTAAGGCTTGCATGCAGCTGTTCGACCACAGAAACCCATGCCATGAAGCTCCTGGCACATAGCTTTTGTGCAGATGTTAATGCCAGAGTAGGGTTGGAACTCTGCAGTTATTGAGTCTACTTTCATGCCCTATGCGCCTCAGCACTTGTCGACCCCGCTGTGTAACTTTATATGGTCTGCCACTTCATGGCTGAGTTGCTGTCGTTCCAAAGCGCTTCCGCTTTGCAATAATATCACTCACAGTCTAGAAAAGGAAAGAATTTCACGAACTGACTTGTTACAATGGTGTCATGGGACTGAATAAAACACCTGAATTCAATGATTGAGAAGTGTGTCCCAATACTTTTGTCCATATAGGGTATGTACAGCTATATTTGGAAAAAGGGTTTTCCCAACTTAAAGTGGATCTGTCGCCATAATATGCTTTAACATCAGCATATCGTAGTGGCAGGTACACTGGCCTATAAGACCAAACGGCCATTTGGTGAACTCATAGTTATGGGAAGTATATTATAGGAACAGATCCGCTTTGAAGCTAAATACCACTTGCAAAACCACTTTTCTGTAATCAAGCAACAATAAAATGCCTTGCCCACTGCTGTTCTACATTTACCCCTCAGACCCTCACCCCTTACTGCATTTTTGAATGCTTCTTCTCCCCCAATACTATTACATCCTGTAGCGTTGAATATGATGTCTGTAGTGTAATAGGTACGATTTGTGTGGTCACCGGTAGTATTGCTCGGTTATCATGTTGTCATTGTGTGACGCAGCTGACAGTTGCAGTTTGTCCTATGCTGTCTCCCGAGTTGCTCATGTCAGCACTGCTGCACTGTCATGGCCAGCTCAGGATTCAGCTGTGCCTAGTAGAGGAAAGTAGGGGATCTCCAGAAAGGCTCTGGTCAGTAGAGTTTCAAAAGCATAGCCAAAAGCGGAATTCATTGTTGCATGAGATTAAAATAAAGACAACTTCTATCATCTCTACACGTAACTGAATTTTGTGTTACACCCCCTCTGACATGAGGATTGTATTGGGGGAAATGATTAAGGACATTAGTAGATTGTAGATTTTACTGTAGAACGAAAACACTAAAATAAGTTGAGCGCTACTATCCTGGTTTTAATAGTTTCCACTGGAAATCTTTTCATTTTAACAGGCATTCCTGAGGACACAAACTTTGCTTGATTTGTATGTATTTAAGCCACCATCAGTGATTTACTTTTAGCCAAGTGAGATCATGACTTTTATGATAACCATTTTCCATTGACTGTAAGAGTGGATTTTAAATATCTTTCCCTTGTGAGGCATAGCTCTTTTTCTGACACTATCTGGCTGTATTTTCCACCGTTAATGCTATTATTGCAGTATTCAGTAATGTCTAGATAATAAATCCACAGAAGTTTAGTAAAAGACTTAACATCGTGTAGCTATGGTGTTTGTTACATGAACTGTGTTTGACATACAGATAATTGTTTACCACTCATCCATTGATTGTTCATTTTCATTGTTATGTGATGTCATTTTGGTGAGGTTTACTTTGTTTTAGAATCACATTTTTATTGTTTCTTGCATGTAGTTGGCACTTCCCATTTTTTTCATGTGTATATGAAATGTTTGTTTTTTCACACATTTCTAGCTCAGGGCAATGGTTGACCTAAACATTATGCATTCTGTACCTTTTGGAGCAAAATACAGTACTGTATGACTTTTTGATAAAAAAGACTTTAAAGAAAACCTCCAATGATCAACTTAAAACCTGTTGAAAATCTACTTAAAACCTTTTGTAAAAATTTAATTTTCTAATCTAGAATTAAACAATTAGTGCTATATGCTGTTTCTTACCTTCCTACACTTGCAGGCTGCACACTCCATTAATTGTTCTTTATGGTATAGTGGAAGGAAACTTGAATTATTGCAACCCTTCCACCTTGCTGAGAGAGATAGAGATATACTGTACCTAAAATAACTTGAATGTCATGCCCAAACAAGGAATAGCAAGTTGTCTGTGTGTCTGTAGAGGCAATTTACTAGTTAATAAAACACTGTCATCACAGCAGCATCGGCACTGATTTAAGCAGGCAGTCCCTCTAAAGTGTGAGAGGAGGAAATGTAGTGTGAGCTAGCAGACTTGAGGACAGAGTAGCCAGGACTATAGTGGAGCGCCTCTCTATCTGTAACATGGCAGACGTTGATAACAAATTCCTAGTGGTGAATCAGGAAGGAGAGGTCTGCAGCACACATGGCTGAGCATTGAAGGGAAAGGCTTCACAAAGCTACAGCAAATGGCGATCTAAGACAGAGCAGCAATTTTTTAATGCCAGGTTTTTTCTTATTCTTAGTTTAACGTATTATAAATAAGGCTGTCAGGATTTTAACCCAGAGTCTCCTGTGTTCCAGGCAGTGGCTCTTCTCACTGAGTAATCGTAAATGCTGGACAGCTCTACTACTGAATCTATTGTCCAGGTTCTCTTGATTCCTGCCTCTCTGGATTCAGCTCTACTACTGAATTTATTGTCCAGGTTCTCTTGATTCCTGCCTCTCTGGATTCAGCCCTACTACTGAATCTATTGCCCAGGTTCTCTTGATTCCTGCCTCTCTGTTCAGTTCTACTACTGAATCTATTGTCCAGTTCTCTTGATTCCTGCCTCTTTGGATTTCAACTCTACTACTGAATCTATTGCCCAGGTTCTCTTGATTCATGCCTCTCTGTTCAGCTCTACTACTGAATCTATTGTCCTGGTTCTCCTGATAACTGGCTCTCTGGATTCAGCTCTATTACTGTTCAGGTTTTCTTCATTCCATACTCTCTGTTCAGTAGTTCTACTAGTGAATCTATTGCCCAGTTTCTCTTGATTCCTGCCTCTCTGATCAGCTCTACTACTGAATCTATTGTCCAGTTTCTCTTGATTCCTGCCTCTTTGTTCAGCTCTACTACTGAATCTATTGTCCAGGTTCTCTTGATTCCTGCCTCTCTGTTCAGCTCTACTACTGAATCTATTGAATACACAACCAATTTGTACACATGAAGCGCTAATGAGCTATCTAAAAAAACTATCCAGTATAGTATATCAAGTAATACAATGGATTACGTCTTGATTTTTAAGCAATTTGTAAATAGGGATAGCCTCAAAAATATATAACCAAGTGTGACTTGGTGTTTTTGACTAAGAATATACAGAGAACCTATAGAGAGAGTAGTCAAAAAACGAATGCAAATATAACAAATAAATAGAAATTCATTTGATAAACAGATAGATACAAACAAGATTAAAAATTATGAGTCATACAATGTTAAAAAATGGCGTCAACCGATTACGGGACACAGATGATGCATATAGGGTATAAATAACAAAGTACTAGGAAATAGGATGACAGCGTGGGATGTACTGGTTATGCCTGATATGTAACCAGAAGATTAGATATAGAGTGCCCTTTGCCAATGATGGTATGTTAGTGAGGCTAATGTGCTCTGATAAAGGTATGAATGCAAAGCACTAATGAAGGAATAAATGGATGCAGGCCAGGACATATGGAAAACACCAGTACATTAATACAATGTGAAGCACATTCATGTCAGAAGAGGGTGCTGTTTAACCATCCCAGATTGTATACCATCGATATGGAGTAGTAAAGTACATACCCAGATTAGTTGAGTGATCCCACATACAGGAGACGCCAGACCCGACGCGCGTTTCGGCAGATGCCTTCGTCCGGGGGTGGCGTCATCCAAGCGGAGCCCTCCCCTTTATGTTGAATGTAAAAACCTAGCATCCAATCCGTAGAAGCCCAAGAGGTGGAGCAACGGCGACAGGGCGAGGGTACAAAGATGGCCGCTGGGAAGGATGTGGGAGATTTCCAGCAAAACAAGGTTTATAGATGGAGAAGGAACAAGATAGTATGTGGACGTAGTCGCACCCCCTCCATATCCTCGATGTCTTCGTTGAGTGAAACAGAGCATATATCCCTAAGATTGAACCAATCACCTGGCAGGCGAACTAAAAGAAAACTTACCCAGCGCCAAGCGGCCAATAAAAAGAGACCAGATATACAGGACCCCGGAAACCGTCTTAAGGTAATAAATTTATCAACACATATCTTTTCACCAATAGATATTGAAGTTATAGAGAAGGGCCTTACATTTTCACCTTGTACCCGTTTCGATGTATTTTCAGCAGTAAAAGAGCTTAACATTTTCGGCCGCTCTTTGATACATAAAAAATGGTTCCACAAGCCTAATCATGTGGATACTTTTCCTACTATGGAGGAACAACAGGCTTTGGAGGCATTAGAAGATCTTTTGGAGGAACAAAATACAAACATATCAGGTAAAATCTCGCCTTGCATACGTATAAAATCTAAAAAATTCCAAGCTCTCAGTTTGTGTCCGGCCGGAGATCTGTTTGTTAAATCGGTGACACAAGAATTACGGAACATACCTGAGACTATCAAACATGATAATCTAACTACATTACAACGACAGAGTCTAAACAAACTACAGAAAATGGGAGATATTGTTTTCAAACCAGCCGACAAAGGCGGTAATGTAGTAGTTTGGCCGTGACGTATGTATGAGGCTGAAGCATACAGACAACTGCGCGACAAACACTGTTATAAGAAATTGACTTTTAACCCCTCATCCTCTTTCAGATCAAGCCTACTCCAGCTATTATCTAAGGCCATACAGGATGATATCATTACAAAAGAGTTATCCACAGCACTTATTAATGACGATCCAATTATCCCAACACTCTATCTACTTCCTAAAGTACACAAGAACGATACTATCCCTCCGGGGAGACCTATCATTTCAGGCAGGGGCAGTATTACTGAAAAGATTTGCAAATTTATTGATTTTCACCTGAAGGAGCTTGTTGTTAACCTGCCATCCTACATTCGTGATTCTGCTGACCTTCTACAGAAGATCAGCGGTATTAGTATCGAGGATGACATGCTCATAGTAGCCATTGATGTAGAATCCTTGTACACGAGTATAAGGCATGCGGATGGAATAAGAAGCACGAAATTCTTTCTTTCAATGTCAAATCTTGATAGGCCCCTATGTGGGTTTTTGACTGATTTGTTGGAATATGCCCTAACACACAACTTTTTTACGTTCAGCGGCAGTTTCTACCTACAGCTCTAGGGTACAGCAATGGGGGCAGCATGTGCACCCTCATATGCGAATTTATTCCTGGGGCTGTGGGAGAGAGATCTGCTGTCAGATGACCAGGATGGATCAATGGACAAGGTCCTATTTTGGGCACGGTACATTGATGATATCCTGGTCATCTGGAAGGGCACATCGTCTGAATTGGACACCTTCATGCGTGACCTGAATAAAAACAATCTTAATCTCAGGTTCACATATAAGTCTGACAAGAGGAGTATGGACTTCCTTGATCTTAAACTATCTAAAGACACAGATGGCTTCCTACAGAGTGATGTTTTCCGTAAAGAAACATCAGTTAACTCACTCTTGCATTTTTCATCCTCTCATCCCCCACAGAAAATCCAAGCAGTTCCGATCGGACAATTTTTGAGGATCAGGAGAATCTGTTCCTCTGATTCGCTTTTTGAAGAGCAGGCAAAAGATCTGAAGAACCGTTTTCTCAATCGCGGTTATAGCATGAGGTCAGTCAAAAAGGCGTACCACAGGGCGAAATATATGATCAGAGATTACCTCCTTTTTTCCCAAGAAAAGAATAGACACACAAGTGCAGGTGAGATTCATAATGGATTATCACTCTAGATGGCCACAGATGAGGGAGATCTTTAAGCGGTTTTGGCCCATTTTACTAACAGATCCCGTTCTCACTAATTACATTGGCAGGCATCCTAGTATCACAGCAAGATGCTCAAAAAACCTGAAAGATCATCTAGTGAGGAGCCACTATGACAATATCAAAGTAAAATATCCTTTTGGAACGAAAGGCCCCAAATGGGGATGTGCTCCTTGCGGACATTGCGTCGCTTGTCCCAATGTTGAAAAGGCAACTAAATTTCCTAATGCGACAGGTACAAGAACATATACCATCACACATCCGATTACATGTAATACTAAAGCAGTAGTATATTACGCAACCTGCCCATGCCCTAAAATCAATGTTGGCTTAACTTCCAGGGAACTGAAGGTACGTGTAAGGGAACACATGTCAGACATTAGACGAGCAAGTGATGAGGTCACCACGGAAATGCTTAAACCTATACCACGTCATTTCAAGATGTATCTTCTCTTGTGATCCATCTCAACTAAAGGTGAGAGGAATTGACCACATCGTGACCAATGCGAGAGGAGGGGGTATTAAACAGAAATTGGCTCAATGTGAAGCCCGATGGATCTGGACCCTTGGGACAATGCATCCAATTGGTTTGAATGAATCCTTGAATTTCGCTCCGTTTTTGTAACCCATTGACTCCAAGCGGGTCTAGTTTTTAATCAGTCATATTTTTATCTGTTATGTTTTATATTGCTAATTACCCTTCCTTCTCTCTTGTGTAGAGGTTCTTTATGTGCAGCTGCTGACTAAATTGACATCTTGATACATGAAGAAGGTTCATCTGAAGATACAGAAGTGGAATGAATATATCCATTTATGTACTATTTTAGATTCTGTCTTTGCTATAAATTGTGTATTTTTACAGTAACGTGTTTCGTACACATTTTTTTATCAAGTTATATATAACGTTTCAGATGCATTTTATATGCCTTGATGTCCTCGCGCACATTTTGTTTGTGTATAGCGTCGATATCGGAGCATACTGTTGGCACGTTTTTAAAATATGTGGTTTTACTCTTTTATGGGCTTACGGTGTTTCTGCGACTGCTCAGACAATTTGTCTGTTTTACAGCGTACACATGCACGCACATTATACTTTTTCACGTACTTTACACTGTAAATACGTCCTTGTCATAACATATCTTCACATTGTTCATTCACAATCACTAACCACACATTTTTTGTCCTCATATATGGTCATCTTATTAACACATATTTCCGTTTAATTCCTTCCCCTCCCCTGTCTTCCTCCTTTTCCTCTTTTCTCCCTGTCTTTAGCAGTACACCACATACATACTTTCAATATATAGCACGTAGTAAAGCACTAGCACTTTATATATATATAGATATATTGTTTACTTTTATGGACTGTTATCCTAATCAGTGTATATACATATTTGCTTGTATTCATAAATACCCTCACTGAGTCACTCCATTCACTCTTTTTCCTTCACTCCCCCCCCCTCCGGCCCCCCCCTCCTCCCCTCCCCTTTCCCCTCTTTCCTTTCTTTTTTTCATATATCACTTTCGGTCTTCTTTTTTTCAGCATCCGTCTTACATTAATATACACTTGCATACACCTAGGTTTCGTTTTGTTATCTTTATTTCCCCCTTTGTCCTGTTACATCACGCCAGATGTATTGCTGTTTTAATAATGAAAGAACACACACAGACAGATCATAACATTCACTGTGTCTTCTCTTGTTTACCTCTGTTCGGCTGCACATATCGCTACTCCAGTCCGTGGGTCTTGGAGAGGGGCTGGTGCGCTGGTCGAGGGGGGGAGTAGCCTCTACAGCTTTCGGGACGCTGTCTCCTATCGGAGTGAGATGTGGGTGGCGCTGTCAGACAGTGCCAGCCCACATCCTCTCTGATGACGCGGATCCGGAAGTGGGGCAGCAGCCATCTTTGTACCCTCGCCCTGTCGCCGTTGCTCCACCTCTGGGGCTTCCACGGATTGGATGCTAGGTTTTTACATTCAACATAAAGGGGAGGGCCCCGCTTGGATGACGCCACCCCCGGACGAAGGCATCTGCCGAAACGCGCGTCGGGTCTGGCGTCTCCTGTATGTGGGATCACTCAACTAATCTGGGTATGTACTTTACTACTCCATATCGATGGTATACAATCTGGGATGGTTAAACAGCACCCTCTTCTGACATGAATGTGCTTCACATTGTATTAATTTACTGGTGTTTTCCATATGTCCTGGCCTGCATCCATTTATTCCTTCAATAGTGCTTTGCATTCATACCTTTATCAGAGCACATTAGCCTCACTAACATACCATCATTGGCAAAGGGCTCTCTATATCTAATCTTCTGGTTACATATCAGGCATAACCAGTACATCCCACGCTGTCATCCTATTTCCTAGTACTTTGTTATTTATACCCTATATGCATCATCTGTGTCCCGTAATCGGTTGATGCCATTTTTTAACATTGTATGACTCATAATTTTTAATCTTGTTTGTATCTATCTGTTAATAAAATGAATTTCTATTTATTTGTTATATTTGCATTAGTTTTTTGACTACACTCTCTATAGGTTTACTGAATCTATTGCCCAGGTTCTCGTGATTCCTGCCTCTCTGGATTCAGTCCTACTACTGAATCTATTGCCCAGGTTCTCTTGATTCCTGCCTCTCTGTTCAGCTCTATTACTGAATCTGTTGTCCAGGTTCTCTTGATTCCTGCCTCTTTGGATTCAGCTCTACTACTGAATCTATTGCCCAGGTTCTCTTAATTCCTGCCTATCTGTTCAGCTCTACTACTGAATCTATTGTCCAGGTTCTCTTGATTCCTGCCTCTCTTTTCAGCTCTACTACTGAATTTATTGTCCAGGTTCTCTTGATTCCTGCCTCTCTGGATTCAGCTCTACTATGGATCTATTTCCAAGTTCTCTTGATTCCTGCCTCTCTGGATTCAGCTATACTACTGAATCTGTTGTCCAGGTTCTCTTGATTCCTGCCCCTCTTCTCAGCTCTACTAATGAATCTATTTCCCAGGTTCTCTTGATTCCTGCCTCTCTGAAAGTCCATGAGCCCGTACACCGCTACATCAGCTTTCTGGAAAAAGCTGAACAGAAACTAAGCGGCTATGGGAGTGTTTCTGTCGCTTCGTTTTAGTGATTGCTGGGGGTCTCAGTGCTGGGACCCCCACCAATCAAAACTTCTGACATGTCACTATGATATGTCAGAAGTTTGTTGAACATTTAGTTACCCTTTAATTTGTTTCACCTTTTTGGCTTACTATAAAAGTCTGGCCCTGCACTTTCTCTTTGCCAGATTATTGAGTTTCCTGCCTGTAGTCTTGCTCCTTGATGCCCCTCTACAAACTGTTGCTGCTATTCTACTGAACATGGATTTGGTTTCTTGACCACTACAACCTGTTGTCGCTTATCTGTATACTGAACCTACACTGTTACTTGACTACTCTTGCTATTAGCACCCTTTTGTCTGATTGTTTAAGCCACTGGACTCAGAATCTGCTACAGACCTTGACAAAGGCATGACTCAGGGAAGGGTAATACAGGGTAAACCATTTAAACTTGAGAACTTAAAGGAATATTTAGAGAGAGGCAAAATTAATTATTGCCTAAGTGAGAGAAAGAAAAAAGAAGTATAGAATAATAGAAATAAAGAATGGAGGTGGAGAATATAGAAAAAAAAAAGTGGAAAAATCACCTCCCCTAGGCCTGCCCAACCACACTACTGTATTCTGCAGTCCTGACAAACACTAGTGTCAGGTCTGGAGGAAAATTTCATGTTGGTTGTTGATTTGAGAAGTCAGATCCTCCATTTTTCTCGGCTTCTCAATTTTTAGAGGCCAGAGTTTTCAAAGAAGTTAGCTCTGTATGCCTCCACAAGGCTGGTATACAAGCTCTTGCTACGTTAGCTAAGTGTCTTAGAATGGATGTTCCATAAGACTGCATGAGAATGTCGCTGTGATAGGGCAGTAAGAAAGCTGGTGTGAAAGGTATATCATGGTCAAAGAAGATACTTCAAACCTCCCTTCAAAAGGGGGCAATCATTGGGCAATCCCAGGAGATATGCATTCTGGCAGTGATTGGACTTTACAGCATATAGTTTGGAAGGGATTCTGTACAATCTCGAGAGTAATTTATAGCCCACTGAAAACAGAGAAGCCATGGGTTAAGCTGTACCGCTTGGTTCACTGAGTTTCAGAGAAGTACAGATTTAAATCCATTTCCCAGTTCGATAGAAAGATGGCAACTCGGCTGGGGACACACCAACATGACATAGATCTAAACAGGCAGTTTTTAATGTGTTTGGATCCAGGAGAGGATAGCTTTCATTTATACTTGTCCTCACTGTAGGATCCAACCCTATTTTGATGAATATAAATACATTAAAAACAACACTGAACTGTGCTGTGCAACCATGGCTATTGGAGAGATGACACAGTCAGTAGACTACATCCCCTCTTTTATTTTAAAATGTCTTAAAAATTAGTGTATCGCAAGGTGTTCTCGAAGTAGCCAGACTTTTTAAGCTCTATTATCCATTTTTACACTTTTATGTTTATTTTACTTATACAGTAGAACAGATGTTTCTTTTAAAAAAACAACTTCCAAAAATGGGAAACAAGTACGATATATGACATTTTATAATTAAAATATTTTTTATTTTTTTGTGAACTGAATTTAAACTCATGACTAATGTTCTCTTGTGTTAACTAAAAACATGTCATCATTCCAAAAACACCCTCTGGGGGCTCTCTAGTATCCCTCTTTGAACATTTAACTACATTTCTCATCATCTTTTCCATTGTTGTATCTGATAGAGAATTATTAATGTTCATTGTAATAGAAAAGTCTGTGAAACAAGTATCATAATTAGGGATGCTCATACAATGAGTCAGTGTATTGTTTTGTTAGGCTCATTTCCTTCAGCATACAATAGGCTGATGCTACTAAATAAAAAGTCTATCTGAGGATCTGAATATAGCCATACATAACAATACTGATTTATTTGCCCTGTAGACTTTTGTCCATGAATTGACGAAAGAAGTTATGTATTTAAATTACAACTACAATGAAGCCACATGTTTAAGATTTGCTTATTTTGCCTGTTTTGTGAAAAATGTATGGATCACGCACACATTTTGACCCCCTCAATAAGACGAATATCAATCTAACTTGATTAATAAATGGTCATTTATCTGGATTCCTCCGATTTTTAAATGACTTTAAAACCATGATTGTATCATGAAATAATAATCTGAAATACAACTCTATTGAAGAGTACGGTATGTGTTTTTTTTTAATAACATGTGAGAAGATGGGAACCAAGGTTACTGGAAAAAATCTAATCCTAACAAAACATCACTGTGTGCAAATGGCCAGCTCAGCTCAACCAACCATCCATAACTTCCTATTGGTCTTACTGGTCTTATTAGTGGCCAAAATCTGTGAACTAAGTCTCAGGAAGGCACAGAGAACACGGAAGAAACTCAAGCAATCACAGGGAAAGCGCCACGACAAACACCTCGAAGAGCCATTGTCCCCAAATGAAGAAGGCTTAGAGCAATGGTGAATGTTCTCAGCAGTGGCTGGTCCATCAAAATTACTCCATGGCAGCATTAATAACTCCAAGAAGTCCTAGAAAATTTTACACTTTAATAGCTTAAAGTATTGGGTCGGCCTAATCAAAGTTCTTTCTTCAGCCGAAATAGAGGTGCTGTCGCAGGTCATGAAACTGACAGTTCATACATGATAACAGATTATGTGTTGAAAATAAAGCCATTCTGCAAAGAAGAGAGGGCTAAAATTTCTCAACATCAACGCCAAACATTTATGTAAAATGATGGTAAGCATTTGAGTCTATTTCGTGGCGAAAAATTGTGACACCTATTATCAACGTGTAAAATATTTAGGATTCTGTCCAGTCGCGTAACTACCGCCGTAGCAGCCGTAGCGGCTGCTACGGGTCCCGTGGCATGAGGTGGCCCGTGTCGCCCGCCGGCACGGGCCCCCACCATGGCCGGAGGCTCCGCTAGCAGCCACTATGGCTGCTACAGCGCGACGCCACTGAACACTACGGCAGAGCAGGGAGGAATCTACCCGCTCTGCCATTAAACAAAAGACATGTATCCCCTATCCACAGGATAGGGGATACATGTGTGATCGCTGGCATTGATAGGGAGAACGGGGGACTGAAAGTCACCTGAAGTTCTCCATTACAAACCTCGGACTTCAGGGGTCTGTGTCGGCAGCTCCGTAGAAATGGAGTGCCGGTCGAACTTGTGCGCATGCGTGACCAGCGCTCCCTTCATTTTTATTGAGCTGCGCAGACGCCGGAAGTCAGAGGTTAATCATGGAGAACTTCGGGGGACTTTCAGTCCCCCGTTCTCCTTATCAGTGCCAGTGATCACACATGTATCCCCTATCCTGTGGATAGGGGATACATGTCTTTTGTAGGACACACTGTAGGTCGGATTTTTTGGGGGGTTGTGGCTGCATGGCGTTACCTACAGGGGGGCTGTATAGCGTTACCTACAGGGGGTGCTGTATAGCGTTACCTACAGGGGGTTATCTATGGCGTTACCTACAGGGGGGGCTGTATAGCGTTACCTACAGGGGGGCTGTATGGCGTTCTCTACAGGGGGGCTGTATGGCGTTACCTACAGGGGGCTGTATGGCGTTCTCTACAGGGGGGCTGTATGGCGTTTTTCTACAGTGGGGGCTGTATGGCGTTATCTACAGGGGGGACTCTGTATTGCGATATCTACAGAGGGGGCTGTATGGCGTTATCTACAGAGGGGGCTGTATGGCGTTATCTACAGAGGGGGCTGTATGGCGTTATCTACAGGGGGGCTGTATGACGTTATCTACAGGGGGCTGTATGGCGTTATCTACAGGGGGGTTGTATGGCGTTATCTACAGGGGGGCTGTAAAAAAGGCACTATCTACAAGGGGGGGGGTTGTGTGACACCCAGGGGAGGGGGCCCAGTCAAAAGTTTGCTATGGGGCCCAGTCTTTCCTAGTTACGCCCCTGATTCTGTCACACTAGTGTGCAGTTACTAACCAGGTGCCAGACACTGAAGTTATAGTGCTCATGCAGATACTCAGTTTGGCTCCATCCACCTTCCATTTAGAAGGTTTGATGAATGTTGTGTGCTGCTATGAATCAGCACTAGTAGTGGGCCTTCATTTTGATTTTTTTGTTTAGTTACAGGACCTGATCTCCTCTGCATATACCAGCACTTATATAAAGGCATGACTGCACTTTGTTTGAAGTGTACATGCCACTTCCACATTGGCAATTATATCTGTGAAGTCCTGTTAGCTGGTGTAGATTTGACTTTCTGGCGCACGGATGGCCAGACCTGAGCCTAATATATAAAGGGGCATGCGCCTCTTAAAAAAATAGGCGCATCTTACTCCATCAATCTTTATATTAAGACTAGCATATGAAACACCAGTCCTAATAAATCTCACCTATAATTTTTGTTTTGATTTGTTGTTTTTTTTTTCGGGGCGGCGGGGGGGGGGGGGGTTGACCGACCCCTTCTTTTCCCTTCTTGTGATTTATGACACTTTATCTTGTACAAATATTACAAATTTATGTTATAAGAATGAATTTGCAGCTCATAAGCTTTTCTTTGATTTGTTGGCAGTTAACCAACTGGGAAGAGTTTGATTGATGATTCAGATGTAAAACTTTACATCTTAATTATCATTCTGGAAACGAATGAAGATGAAGAGAGTTGTTTGCAGTAACATTACAGTTGGATATTTATATGTGTATTGAAATTGAAATATGTTATTTTCCGTCAGTCACGTCTTCCATTTATATGAGTTATGTGTTTATTCTTTAGTCGTTGGCGTTAATATTCACTACATTGCAGTTCTGTGCAATGAAGACACATCAATCATTATCTTTCAGTAAAATAAATGGAAGATTCCTCATAACATTATAGTTAAAGGTTTCCTTTCCAGAGTCATTTTACAGTGTGTTATCAATCACCACCTTTCTTCTATTTTCAATATGTTGTATTTTCCTTCATGATAGTGTCACTAGGATCACACACTATGCAATAGATAACAGCATTACAGGTAGAAGCTACTTACAATACATAAAAATGCCTGTAAGAACCCAGTGGGAAAGGGACCATAGTCCCCTCACGGATGAGGAATGGTCCCTTGCACTTGAGTCTCTGAAATGAGTCCTCCTTCACACATTTTTTGGGCAATTTAATTTGAACCAAAAAAAGCTTCTAAAACGCTTGTGATATTAAAATGTATCATGAGTTTTTTAAGGCATTTTTAGTAGCATTTTTGGTGGCGTATTTCATTTGATGTCATTTTCTACGTTTTTTGAAGTCCTATAGAGAAGACTATGGTAAAGACGCCTGAAAAAACGCCATACCCAGATTATGATTCGTTTGTAGCAAAGCCCCACTGGCTACAAAATTGCCTGAAAAATGGCACAAACCAAAATGCAGTTCTGTGAAAAGCATTTGATATTTTACTATAGAATTCAATAAAAAAAATGCCACAAAAATGCCACAAAAAACACCATGACCTCTCACGTTAATAAATTTTCACCCAGATTACCCTGATGTATGTCCAAAGTGTGGAGAGACTTTCAGGACCGTCTTTTACCTCCTGTGGTCCTGTCCCCGAATCCGCAGATTTTGTGAACAGGTTGTTTCGGTTCCAGACGATCCCAAAACTCCTCAGTAACTGGTAGATCCTAATGACTTCATATTGCGAGCTGACTGCTTCTTTGTAACTGCAAGACTTTCCACGCTAGAAAGACTAAACACTAGTTAGTCCCTCGAACACCTACCTTCAAGGTTTCGATCTACTTGGTAATTCTTTCTTTGCCTCTAATGCATATATGAGAACAGGGGTCAGGAAAATAAATTTACTAAAATTTTTAATAGATTGATGAACTCCAGGGCAACAAATGTATTACTCTCATTGATTGCCAAGACTGTCACGATCTGTGGGTATGTCGACCCAATAGGCCGTAATGCCATAGCTGGATAGCAGCTGGCCAAACAGTGTACCAGTCTATAGTCCAAGCAAGGGTACCTGTGGTAGTACAGACAGTAGCGGTGGCTAGCCTCAGATGGGACCTTGGCAGCAGACACCAGGTGTGGTGTAACACAACACAACTCCAACTCTTTTAAGGCACAGGAACAAGGTAGCATGGAATACAGGATACAGGTAGCAGGAACGGGAACAGGAAAACACTAAGGAACCATTTGCTAGACTGACACGGGAAAACACAACGTTACAATGACTTCTTGCTAAACTCCTTTTAATCCAGGTATATTTCTCTTCACAGCTAAAAGGCTGATGCTTAGATTTACCTAATTTTGGCCTGTTCAATATTCAGCGGCTGCCTATATACTTTCCCTTTCTTCTTCGTCTTTCTAAGGCACATGACTACATTATATATATCCCATTCATGGTATGTTTTGTTTCTGATATTTTGTATGTCATTTGGATGTGAACCTGATGTGAAAATCTGATGTACTGTGATTTTTCTTTTGGTACAAACCTTACATCAGAATTAATGTTCCTAAATTAAGTCCATTGAGGTGAAAAAAATGGCTTAAACTCCACAAAGACTATATATGAAACCAACTCGAAAAGACATTGGAGCATGGAAACCATGAATTGAAATATAATGTATTTTATTGAACAAAGAAGAAAAACATACAAAGAGTTAAAAAATATATGATTAGCAATGATACAAACAGCGCTTATGTATGTCAGGTCAATGAATTTACATGGGTATATCATGCATGTAGGTATGAACGCACTAAAGTCATGAATGTATAAGAATACAAAAATGAGGTCGTTTGATATGTAGATATTTGAGGAAAGGTATCATTAGAAATACCCAAACAGTGACATCAATGACAGCAAAGTGCTTAACATACCGAACTCACGTGCAAATATTATTATAGTGCGTCAATAACAGTCAGTGGTTGATAATGGTAGCAGCAGTATTTGACATGCAGCCTGACAACAAACGATTATCTCTACATGAAGAAAAATATATTTATACAATCATAAAATAGTAACCAAAAGTGATATTTCTCATGAGGATAAGAGAGCAGGCAGTTTAACTTACATGACCCAAAGTATGCAGTAAGAATGGAGTTGACTAGCGTGTTTGGCCGCCTCGACGCGCGTTTCGTCGTAGTTCTCCTCAGGAAGCGTAATTAAGGAGGTGTTGGGGATGTCTTTAAATGAATTAATTTGGCCAATGGAATTGTATGTTTTGAAAAAAGGGGAGTGAAAGACAGGACAATTTGGATGAGTCCGTGTAATGTCGGTCCAACCTCCCCCTGACAAGCGCAGCCACGAGTCGGCAAGCGCTGGCCCCAGCCTCCTCCTCAGGAGACGCCAGCGCTCGCGTCCACTCACCTCTGCCGGATCCCGTAGCTCGTGCCCGCTTTTGAAGGGGCAGCGCGCGCACCGGACCTCATGGACGAACTTTGACCCGTGAGTACCCTGGATTATAAGAGCGGTCCAGCCCCCTATTTCTATGCCTGAGTGTTGTTATGTTCCCTATAGATTGTCTATGTGATGGCCTCCTAGTGTGTTTCCTGTTCCTGTTCCAGTCCCTGTTCCAGTCCCTGTCCCAATACTTGTTTCCAGTTCCTGTTCCTAGCAATCCATACCTTCCTGGTCTAGTACGGAGCTGTGCCAAAGTCGTGCTGCGCTACATCCACCTGTGACCTGCTTCACCTCGTCTGACGTCCGCCTGCTACCTAAGTCCCAGCCGAGCCTGCCCTGCTGCTGTCTGAACTGCTAGAGGTACCTATAGAACTATAGACAATCACCTGCTCCCTGTTGGCCAGCTGCCTTACCGCCAAGGTGGTACGGCCCAGTGGGTCCAAAGACCCTTTGTGACAGTCCGGCTCGTTGATTGTTTGAAGTGGCGGGAACGGAAATAGAAAACTAAGTCGAGATATTTGGTTTAATGTGTAGTTGCCCTGGAAGTACTAGGAGCCAGCGCGAGAGATCACATGAGTCACCACAGCTCTGAGCCTGCCATCCACCATGCCAAACATCCGTCGGAAAGTCTAAAAAGGAAGGCGTGAGGGCAGGATCACCTATACATTCAAGAGCCACGGCAAAGCACCCGTTCCACGCGTCATCTGAATTAACGTAACAATGTATTCTGCATACCTGAATTCAAATGCATTGTTACAAAAACAATAATATATCATGATATATTACAATATAATCTTCATTAATTATGTTAACAACGATGTTGGTCAAGATCATTATACTGCTAGAACTTTGTACCATTTAAACATTTATAATAAACAGAATCTATCTATTAGTGCTGGTACCATGACTGGAAGTTAAAAGGGGTTGCCAAAAGAAGCAATTATACTTTTTGTAGACTAAGATATTTAACATAAGGGAGTTCTTTAAGATATTTGTTTGTGTACCTTCAAATCAGAGGTTGAAAGGATAATCTAGAATTGAAAATAAGTGCCACATTTGTCCATGGGCTGTGTCTGGTATTGGAGCTCAGCCCCATTTACATGAAAAAGAATGAACTGCAATACCAGACACAGCATATGAACAAAAGTGGCACAGTTTCCCATGAAACCCCCGTTAGCAAACAACCGACCACCATATTCAATGGCCATGCCCATCGAGCATAAAGTATGTACTGTGACCTGTATACATCCTGCAGTGAAACTGATGTTTGAAAAAAAATCGCCACTAACTTAACAATGGGAAACACTTGGGAGAATTCAACCTTGAAGGGGTTGTCTCATGAAGACAACTCCTCTTGAAAAGAAGCCGTCTCTGCAATCAGATTACTTGTTCTAACCATCGGTCATCAGCTATTATCACCGTGGAAAGCTACATACTGGTTACCATTAAAACTTATTGCCGTCTATGTAATATGTGGCCAGGCCATGTCAGTGAGAGCCAATCTTTGTGAGTGACCTATAGAGGGGACCTCTAATAGCCTTATGAAAAGGGGTTTCTTTATGAGATGACCCCTTTAAATGGGTATTTTAAATGCAAAGAATCACTTTAATGTACCATCATTATTTTTCTCATATGGGTGGTGTAGAACATCAATGGTTTCACAATGAAATATTATTTTATCTTTTTATTCTAATATTGCCACTTATAGCTCTAAAAATATCAGAATACATTGTTTAGGAGTAAAAATTCTATACAATGTGTGGGCAGAATTGGAAGTGTATTTAATCTGATCACTGTGCGATTTGCCGTGTGCCAACTCTTTTCTTTAACTGACTAAAATACAAAAATAAACAATGCTTTGTCATTATTTATTCAATGTAATCATTTTCTGCGGTTTGGAAAGTGATATTTGTTTTTATTGGAACATATGAGAATACTACTCCTAACATTTTAGTTTTAGGTACAAACAAATTTTGTTTGACTAGTGTGATCAATGGACTTCAGGAAAAGCTCATAGACTATATATGTCTTTTATTTATTATACATCATCATTTATTTAGAACACTTAAAAATCTTTGTAACAAACATATGGAAATGGTCATGTTTCATACAAGTGACTTTTATTAAGGTCACCTATCATGGAATTAAATACTAACTGGTTATATATACTTCTAGCATGTCACATTAGTACAATATTTTTATTGCTTACATTTTGGGAGGTATTTTGCCCAGATCTTTCCTAAACATTAGTGAGTTACAAGATATATCCATTGTTAAAGCTCTGCCTCTATAAATTGAATAGTTACTTGATATAATGAAAATAATATGGTGCAGTTCCATTTCCAAGTCTCTGCGAATAAGTCATCAGATCTTCATTTTCATACTATTGGACTGTAAAGTTAATGTATATACTATGCAATCTAACAGGGACATCGGTCCACCACCTTTAACTTCTTAAGTTCATTGATTCTAGAACAATACATATATTTTAGCTTACAACAATTAAAAAAAACAGGCTGTTGTTACCTAACATACAACTCATATGGCCTTGTTAAAATCACACACACATGTATACATATATATTGAACTTGAGGTTTACAAGGCTGAGAGGAAAGGTATCTACATCATGCTTGAAAAGGAGGAAATAACATGCGTCACTGCACTGGACCGATGGTGAACATTAGCCCATATTGCTCTGAAATTCAGGTAACACATTCAAGACATAATTTTTTTGCTATGCTCCTCAATAGTTCACTGAAAGCATATCAAGGAGTAGGCACCAAATATATCAAGCTCCGACATGTGGGTGGGAAATAGTTTTGCTCCTCTAAATTGGACCTATATTGTCAGTGTGACCACTGGAGTTGATAGCCAGATTGGTTTACCTATCAAAAACTACTTTTTATAAAGCAATGCTGATAATACTCACTTTGCCTTTGTAATAAAATGCTTAGTGGAAAGTGGACTGGCATCCCAAGTCTCAAGGATGAACAAAAATGCAGTCAACACCACCGAAATATTAAAATTTTAATTTAGATTACACTCTCCTTCTTTCTGTCTCCTCCCCATGTTTGTCAATCTTCTTTAAGTAAGCTCCATAGTGATGTATTTGTGCTTTCTTTGCATCTTCTACGTATCCCCTATACTCTGGAACTCACTATCCCAACACATCAGATTCTTTCCCACCATTCATACTTCGAAAGCAACCTGAAAAACACAGCTTTTCAAAAATAACAAAAAGTTTACTGCCTGCAATAACCCACTACAAAATAGAACAATCAGAGGGCGTAACGTGAAGCTCCTGGGCCTCAATGCAAAATCTGTAATAAAGCTCCATACCTGCCATGTTCTATTTATAATACTGGTGTCTTACTATGTGGCAGAGGGCTATTAGAGCTCCCTTAGGCACCAAGGCCCAAATGTGACAGCTTGCTCTGCACCCCATATAGCAACCCCTTGTGAATAATTCAATAACCCAATGTTAACTTTCTGCGTATAGCATACTTGATTTCCTGGGGCAATGAACTCCAGACCTCTTGGGCATAGAGTAAGATATCATTCCTAATAAGTACTCATAAAAACATTTGCCCGGCAGATAGCACAAACGCGATGTGAATGGGGCCTAAATGGCAAATTTTAAGGTTTCATGGGCATTATTAAAGTTTGACTGAATGTTTTCTCTTCCGCTCTCCTTCACATTTACAGTAACTACAGTACAGTGTATATATTTATTGTATTCGCTCTTTGAGCTTCTTTATATTGTTGACTATGACATATTTTAATGTAATAATTTTTGTATGGTTGATCCATTGTGTACATCTGAGCAACAAATAAATAAATAAAAAATATTTATATCTACCTATTTTTATTCGGTCATTTTATTATTATAATAATAATAATAATAATCATTATATATATATATATATATATATATAGCGCCAACATATTCCGCAGCACTTTACAATTCAGGGGGTACATTGTACAGACAACATCAGACATTACATATTGACAATACTAATGTCTCAATCTATGTGCTAGTAATATTTAACAAAAAAATTTCTACTGCTTGTTGATATATATTCTTGTGTGTGATGTACATTGATATAGAATAATCAAAAATATAGGAACGTTTCCCAGACAGTGGTGGGAATATATTTGCAGTACTTTCCATGTATGTTGTCCATTTCAAAAAATGACAAACTGGTGGGAAATATTGTAAGAGCCTTTATGAAAGGCAGATGTTAGCGGCCGGGATGTATTTAGCATGTTAATGAACAAACAAGTCCATTGGGAAGTGTCCTATTTTACTCTCCTGGGACATTCCACAGTGGTTCAGCTGATTGACTCACACAAAAAGCATGTTCTACTCAAGATGAATTTCACCTTCACAGAAATATGAAGCTTCAATACTGTTCTTTCTCAAAAATATATTGTATGTTGCCAAAGGTCATATCTGTTCCTTATTTTCAGAACAAATGGAGCTATGGTTAATTAAGTGACAACAAGCAACCGTCCATCAGAAAATCCATCTCTTACTGTAGTAGATTCTCTAAGGTTATAGAGGCCAAGACTGAGTGCAACAAGGTGACAGAACAATATTAGTTTCTTACTCTACAATGCCAATAAACTGTTGTAGTAGTAGAGCAATGAAACTTGACATGCTCTGCAATGGTACAGCAAAGAAAATGTTTCAGATTCATCCTTTTATTTTATCTATTTGAAGGTGGGATAGGAACTGGGTACTCACCATCTTTTTCTTGACTTGGGATCTTAATACAAAACGGACTAAACGCAGTTCGAAATTGAGACCATCAGACCAATAATTGGACCATGATTTGTAGATATTGAGCGCTTCTACTGATCCTATGCCAAATAGCTCTCCTCCAAAAGGAAGAAAACTGTCTCTTTCTAGTGCCACCTTTAGATAGCTACCCTGTAAGTCAATGTCTGATCCATTAGGCTGGGTTCCCATGTGTCGTAAACGCTGCAGAATTTCCGCAAAGGAATTCTGTGCAGAAATTCACATTTACAGTAGCAGCAAAGTAAATGAGATTTGAACAAATTATTATGCACATGCTGAAAAAAAAACCTGCAGAGAAAACGCTCATAAATTGACCTGCGGTGTAGAATTTCAAATCCACAGATTGTATATTTATGCTGAATATTCGTTTCTCTTCGGCTGCTGGTTTTACCCATTGAATTCAAGGGGGATGTAAAACCTGCAACAAATAGCTAACTCTTTTGCGACTTTTGCGGCGGAAACACTTAGATTCTGCCGCAAAAATCGCAAATGAGAAAAATAATAACTTTTTTTATATAAAATTAATAAAAAAGCTTATACTTACACTCGCCCGTTGTCATAGCGACGAGTTCCACTGTAAAAAGTGCAGCCCGGCCTCCTGGGGTGATGTTTCATCCCATGTGACTGCTGCAGTCAAGCATAGACTTCAGCGGCCACATGGGCTACAACTTCATCCCGGGAGGCCAGGCTGCACTCAGAACAGATGGACACGTCTCCATGACAATAGCTGGAAGTAAGTATGAGCTTTCTTTTTTTTGCAGTGAGGATTCCACCCGACCACAATTTTGTGTGTTTTTTCAGGCAGAATTCCCATGCAAACCCGGCCTTAAAGAGCCTGGAAACATGACTGAGTATCCCAGCCAAACCAGAGACTCCATCTGTAGGCAACTCTGTGTCTTTATCAATATAGAGTAGGATTCTGGCTGGCTGAATGAGATGTCTTTGAAGCTCTTGGAAGGTACTGATTCTTCTTGCGGAGATCCAGCTCATAGGGAGTCTTAAGGGCAATGCTCCTTTAAAAAAAACTTTTCCTATCCTAGGGAGCATTGCCCTTAAAGACTATGTACACCTTTAAAATTATTTTTACTTTTTGAAATACAGTTTTTTTGTATTCTGTATACAGAGCAGCTGTCTCTATCGCTGAGACCTTAGATGTGACCGGTAACAGCTCAATCCTGCACGTCAGAGACACGCAGGACCTGCTGTTACTGAACCCGTCAGTGCCACTGACCTGATGGATACAGGTTTCAGCGCTAGATACAGCTGCATAAAACACACTGATAGACAATTTATATATATATATATATACACTACCGTTCAAAAGTTTAGGGTCACTTAGAAATTTTCTTATTTTTGAAAGAAAAGCAGTTTTTCTCAATGAAGATAACATTAAATTAATCAGAAATACAATCTATACATTGTTAATGTGGTAAATGACTATTCTAGCTGCAAACCTCAGTTTTTTTATGCAATATCTACAAAGGTGTATAGAGGCCCATTTCCAGCAACCATCACTCCAGTGTTCTAATGGTACATTGTGTTTGCTAACTGTGTTAGAAGGCTAATGGATGATTAGAAAACACTTGAAAACCCTTGTGCAATTATGTTAGCACCGCTGTAGACTGTTTTGCTGTTTAGAGGAGATATAAAACTGACCTTCCTTTGAGCTAGTTGAGAATCTGGAGCATTACATTTGTGGGTTCGATTAAACTCTCCAAATAGCTAGAAAAAGAGAGCTTTCATGTGAAACTCGACAGTCTATTCTTGTTCTTAGAAATGAAGGTTATTCCATGCGAGAAATTGCCAAGAAACTGAAGATTTCCTACAACGGTGTGTACTACTCCCTTCAGAGGACAGCACAAACAGGCTCTAACCAGAGTAGAAAGAGAAGTGGGAGGCCCCGCTGCACAACTGAGCAACAAGACAAGTACATTAGAGTCTCTAGTTTGAGAAATAGACGCCTCACAGGTCCTCAACTGGCAGCTTCATTAAATAGTACGCGCAAAACGCCAGTGTCAACGTCTACAGTGAAGAGGCGACTCCGGGATGCTGGCCTTCAGGGCAGAGTGGCAAAGAAAAAGCCATATCTGAGACTGGCTCTTAAAAGGAAAAGATTAATATGGGCAAAAGCACACAGACATTGGACAGAGGAAGATTGGAAAAAAGAAGAACATTTGTGATACGCAGAACAACTGAAAAGATGCTGGAAGAGTGCCTGACGCCATCTGTCAAGCTTGGTGGAGGTAATGTGATGGTCTGGGGTTGCTTTGGTGCTGGTAAAGTGGGAGATTTGTACAAGGTAAAAGGGATTTTGAATAAGGAAGACTATCACTCCATTTTGTAACGCCATGCCATACCCTGTGGACAGCGCTTGATTGGAGCCAATTTCATCCTACAACAGGACAATGACCCAAAGCACACCTCCAATTTATGCAAGAACTATTTAGGGAAGAAGCAGGCGGCTGGTATTCTATCTGTAATGGAGTGGGCAGCGCAGTCACCAGATCTCAAACCCATAGAGCTGTTGTGGGAGCAGCTTGACCGTATGGTACGCAAGAAGTGCCCATCAAGCCAATCCCACTTGTGGGAGGGCCTTCTGGAAGCATGGGGTGAAATTTCTCCCGATTACCTCAGCAAATTAACAGCTAGAATGCCAAAGGTCTGCAATGCTGTAATTGCTGCAAATGGAGCATTCCAAGACCAAAGCAAAGTTTGAAGGAGAAAATGATTATTTCAAATAAAAATCATTATTTCTAACCTTGTCAATGTCTGGACTATATTTTCTAGTCATTTTGCAACTCATTTGATAAATATAAGTGTGAGTTTTCATGGAAAACACAAAATTGTCTGGGTGACCCCAAACTTTTGAACGGTAGTGTATATATATAAACACAAACTATTTCAAAGGTGTACATAGCCTTTAGGGCTTTCTTACCAGCTGGGTCTCCACAAGTAGAATCAGTACCTTCTAATATTTACTTATTATAAGGAGATTTTCCAATAAATTGAAGGAATATCTATTTTAAGTTATACAATCTTTCCCTTATCTGATATTAAAAAATTGAACTGTGATTGTAACAAGGCCCCACCAATACCAAGGGGTTTCATAATATATCAGGTAATATCTCACAGCGTGTATTCTCAGCTTATGTACAGAAGTAGCCAATGTAGTCTGCCATCCACAGATTCCTCCACAAGTGTCTACAATCAACAAATGCCCCCACAACATTGTGTCAGCTACAAATGCCCCTATAATAGTGTGTTACTGACACAGATGCCATGAAACAGTATGTGCCAAGCTAAGATGACCTCATATCTTAATGCCAAAAATAGGTGCCACCATAACTTTGTGCCAACCACACATGCCTCTATTACAGTATATGCCAGTTACAGGTGCCCAATACCAGCGTGTGCCAGCCATAGATGCCTCAAATTGCTTTTATTTCACTCATAACTATTTATATGTTAATATTGAGGGGGGTCGGACAATTTTCATATAGGTCTAGGTGCGTACCTAAAGGCTTATGGGGCATGGTGCAAAATTTCAGCTTGGCCCCCCACCCACCTCTGTCCCTATCTATGATAAAAACCAAAATGTCACCCTGTTTACATTTTAATACTTTAAGCATATTATTGTAATAAAAAGCCTAACACTTAATACAAGGTAAGTATTTTTATTTTTAGCAAAAAAATAAAAGAATCATAATGAGAGAAAACCGTAAATGCCTGGTTGCTGGGAGTACACACACCTGAAAACTTTTTTCAGGAATGGTTTGAGGAAGATAACTAAGGGTCCTTTTACACCAGCCAATTTGGCAATAACAACGAGCGACAATCAACAAAACAGCTCATTGATCGGCGCTCGATTGCTCCTTTCACAGCGACCTATGATCAGTAATAAATGCGAACAAGCGATTGATACTACACTCATACATTTCCATCATGTCGGCAGCACATCTCTCTGTTTACACAGGGAGATGTGCTGCTGACAACAATAATATTTTCTGCTAAACAGTACGATCAGCTGATGAATGAACGTTTGCTCATTCATCGGCTGTTTGTTGCCCTGATTGCACAGGGCAATGATCATGAATGGGTTTTCATATGAACGCTCGTTTGCCCGATCATTAGCCCATGTATAAGGGCTTTAAATGTTCAAGGTGTTGACTTGGCCCCACTGACCGCTAGAATGGGGGTCCCAAGCCCCTTGTTCCTCATCACTGCGGTCAGAGTTTAAATAAAGTGGTGACCGCAGTGTTTGAGCATGTGCCCAGCCACTCCATTCAAAGTCATTAGCCAAGTACCGTACTCGGCTGTCTCCACCGGTCCCATAGTCATAGAGTGTAGTTGCAGGGCACATGCTCGCCCACTGTGGGCACCACTCTATTTAAACTTTGACTGCAGTGATAAGGAACAAGGGGCCCGGGACCCCCATTCTAGTGATCAATGGGGTTCCAGCATATCACACTGGACCATTAAGCGCAACTAGTGCCTTAGTAATTAATTTACAGTCTGTCTTCTTCCTAGCTCCTTACCATCAAAGTGCAGGGCGAGCGGGTCAGGACTACAGCAGACAGACCCTCTAAAGCCACACGAATGAAGAAGAGGTGGAGCAAGCAGTTCTTCCACCTCTAGCTTGCCACACCTCCCTAAGCTGTGGCTAACCTGGTTAGTGCACGGAAACATGCATAGCCACAAGTCCCGTCCGCCCAAGTCCTGCCCAGCAAGTGTCCCATAGCAGTAAGCCCATCCCCCCCGCAATCAGCACTTTCAAAAGCAGAGAACTCAGTGCAAACACTCAGTGCAAACACCCAGCTCCCCCACCCTGGTGGCTCCTTAAATACAACTTGACCAGGTCATGATCTGGGCGGGTTAGCATCGCTGACACCCACCCCCATCGATACTGTCTGGGACTGGAGTTGAGATCCTGCCCATGTTCCTCCTCTCGTCCCTCCCCCTGCCAGACATCACGTTGCTGGGTCTTAGAGACCCATCGATGCAGATGGAGCGTACGCAAATTTGCTGCACTGCATTGTACTGTGTGGTACGGGGACCTGTGGGCCCCCCTGGCTTTGGGTCTCAGTCGCAACTGCGACCCCAATAGCTACACCGGATAAAGACATACAGTACACAGATTGAATTATTATTATGATTTTTAGGTCAGTTATGATGCATAATTTATGTACTGGAGGCCAAAGTCAGACTTTTCAGTTAATGCAAAAATTTGGCTTTAAAAGTTACAGCTGCAGTAATCTTTATCGTGACTTTTGTTGTGTAATGTCACGCTGCATCAAGTTTTTAGAGTCAAGTTTAACTTTGCCACATCTGTACATTTTTATGAAAACTTAGACATGTGGAACCCCTGAAGTAATGGTTGTTAATAATTAAGGTGACATCATTACTTTACCTGGAAAAACTATTGCATCTGAAATTTTCTAAAAGGGGAATTAATGCATAATTATAAATAAAGGTGTCATTTCAACAAATATTACGGCATTGTTTAAGGCAGGGAATAACATGTTCTATTTAATCAAAAACAAAAATCCTATCTAAGCAGACAACTTGTGATATTTATAATATTTTATAAATTTTTCTCCCACAGCTAAAAAAGTATACTGTACATATATGGTATTGTAGTAAATCTCAAAATATTATGATTGCAAGTGCATCCTCTTCTTAAGTCTTCTTTTCCTCACAATGCACTGAGGTCACCCTATTGTAATTACATTTTGGCAAGTTTTCAGCAGCTGTCACAGTGATAGTAGGAGTGTGCCTGGTGCCAGTCTCCGTAGTCACGACACGAGCAGTGGTGTAAGGAATAGAACCTGCAGGATGCAGGACAATACTGGGAAGGAAAAGGAGGGAATCCTCGACCTTGGGATGTGTTCTTGCTGCAGCAGACCACTGAACCTAACGTCTCGACAACCAACATAGTTAAATTCTTGGAAACTGGAGACGCAGCAAGTGAAAACAAAAGATTCAATCATGAAGGAAATAGAAAAAAATAAAAACAGCCAGAATAATTGATTTGTTTTCAGAGATAAAATAAGAAAAAGGGCAGACGAACGCTACTACACAATATCGAAACGCATAAAAAAAAATATTCCTCATAGCTGCCAAACCTTTATAGAACCAACAAACTATATATTCTATTCATAGCTTTTCTGCATGGTATTTTTATCCACAATACAAAATAGATACATCACTACAATACTGAGCCTATAGATAGACAGATGTTGTATATATTTAAAGTAGGTTTGTTATTCAATATTTAGGATGTACCGTACATGTGTTATACTGTAGCTTTTCACCATAGTGACTTAGCAAATACTATTTTTGGAAAACCTATAGCTATCATTGTCTATTATACAACTCAGAAATATTCACAATTTGGATACATTTGGCAGACTTAATTGAGAATTTTTTTTTTAGAGATATGCTCATCTCCAGTAAGCAAACAAAAGTGCTTAATTTGCATGGCGTCAACATGTTGCCACTAACAGGGACTCTAATATTACATACAGGTCGCTTTCTTGCTTGTTTCTAAAGTTGGCCCGAACCCACGGATTTCAGGGATAACGGTCAACATTCTAATGTTAATGGAGACCAACGGACAGATGGATCGGGCAGCGACTTATTCCACTCCCCCCATTGAAAAAGTGTGCATGTTTATGGTAGAGTCAAAGAAATAGCTGTGGGCGACAGCTATCTCATGTGTAAGCCTTGTTTCTCCGTATTAATTTAGTACCATTCACTGAACAGAATCGGAGAAATTTCCAACTGTAATTTATTATGTGTCTTGAGTTCCAAACTTGTGGTCCAAGATAACAGGCACTGATGTGACTCTTTACATGCAGCACTAAGAGACTCATGAGCAGGGATGTACAGTATGTAGGTAACCCTTGTAATGGATAGGCTGCATGTAAATAGACGAAATTAACTATATTCACATACACATGAATAAAAAATTGAAAAGTTAATTCAGTACATCCTGTTCTCAGTTTGCAAAAGTATATTCATCTAGTCCTGGATATCCTCTTTTAGATGCAGCTGCACACTTTGGTATTTGGCTAAACTCATTGTGAAATGATGATGTGTTATCTGTGGTTTTTAACTGTTTAATAGTGTTTGTATGTCTTGAACTATACACGCTAAAAGCTTTGTAACAGTAAAGTTTCTACATACCGTGTTTCCCCGATAGTAAGACACCCCCGATTGTAAGACGTATCGGGGGTTTCAGGGGGGTCGGCTAATATAAGCCGTACCCCGAAAGTAAGACATATGTCTTACTTTCGGGGAAACACGGGGGTATTGCCGCCTCCTGCCCACTTCCGCGCCGCCCCCCTCTCCATACGTCACCGCGCCGTCCCCTGCACTTGCTCCTGCTGCAACTGCCGGAATCGAAGCGCGCGCCGATTCCGGCAGTTTAACCCATTAAATGCCGCTGTCAATAGTGACAGCGGCATTTAATGTGTTTGACAGAGGGGGGAGCTCCCTCTGTCACCCGATCGGCGCCCCCGCAAACAAATCGCGGGTCGCCGTCGGGTTTCCATGACAGCCGGGGGTCTAACAAAGACCCCCAGGTCTGCCTTCAGCATCTGCCTGTTAGGCGATGCCGGAGGCATGACCTAATAGGTTGCCTGTCAGTTTTACACTGACAGGCAATAATGCTTCGGTATACTAAGTATACCAAAGCATTATATATGCGATCGGCACATCGCATAGTGAAGTCCCCTGGTGGGACTAAAAAAAAAAATGTAAAACAGTTAAATAAAAAAAAAAAAAAATAAATTCGACAATTTTTTTACAATATAAGACATACCCCGAAAGTAAGACATAGTGGGGCTTTTGGGGATAAAAAGAAAGTAAGACACTGTCTTACTTTCGGGGAAACACGGTAGTAACAGATCATAACTGTTATCTCCATGGCACATTTTTTTCCCGCACACCAGGAAATGTGTTAGCAGTATCCTGCTTTACACAATTGTCTGTTGTTAGGAGCCCATATTCATGTGACAGCTACGCTCCTTCCAGGGTAGAAAAGACTTTAAAGTGTACCTCCAATTACAAACAACTTTCCATAAATTAATAGAACTAGCAGAGATAAGAAACTTTGTAATGTATCTTATTTCTTCTTTCTCAACTTATCATACTTCTTTTCTCCTCTCCTTCCCCCGCACCTCCATAACTGTTCACTTACTCAGAATTCAACCATATATTCCGCAGAGAGCACCCATAGCTCGCGTGAGAGATCAGGTTACATACAGGATTCTGAAAAGCTACCTGAACCGATAGATGTAGTTTAAAAGAGACAGTTAACAGTAATGACCTAACTACTATAAAAATATTGATTAATTCGTGTTCATTTTACAATTTTCAAGCCCTTGTCATTATAGGATGAAAAATGAATGACAAATCCAGTTCTGTGACATTTGTATATCCACATATTATATGGTATTTTATTATATCATATATCTACAGTTCTGTGAAATAGTATCTGCCCCTTCCCAATTTCTTCTAGTTTTGCAATTTGTCACACTTGAATGTTTTATGTATCATTAAACTACTTTTAATATTAGACAGAGGTAGCCAAAGTAAACACAAAATATTGTTTTAAAATGATGATTTAAGTTATTAAAGTAAAAATACTATTCAGCCCTATCTGGCTTGGGAAAAAGTAATTGCCTTCTTAGCTACTAAATTAACCAGTTATCTAAATTCAATTCACAATTGGGTTCAATTTCACTAGCCACACCCAGACATGATTACTGCCGGACCTGTTGAATCTAAACATCACTTAAATAGAACCTGTCTGGTAGTTTGAAGCAGACTACAAAGTCTCATAAAGAAGCACATGATGCCACATTCTAAAGTAATTTAAATACGGATGACAAACAAAGTCATTGAAATCTACCAGTCTGGAAAGTGTAACAAAACCATTGGTAAGGCTCTGGAACTCCAGTAAACCACAGTGGGAGTCATTATCCACAAATGGAGAAAATGTGGAACAGTGGTGAACCTTCCCAAAAGTGGCCTAACTACCAAAATTTCACCAAGAACGCATTGACGACTCATCCAGGATGTCACAAAAGAACCCAGATGAACATCTAAAGAACTGCAAGCCTCACTTGTCTTAGTTAAGGTCAATATACACGTTTCCACATTAAGAAAGAGAATGGGGGCCAACTGCATCCATTGGAGAGTTGAAAGGCGCAAACCACAGCTGACCCAAAAGAACACAAAGGCTCATCTCAAATTTGCCAAGAAAACATCTAGATGACCCCCAAGACTTTTGGAATAATTTTCTGTAGACTGATGAGTCAAAGCTGAAACGATTTGGAAGACATGGGTCTTGTTACATCTGGCGTAAAGTTAACACCACATTCCACCATAAGAAGGTACGGGGCTGCTTTGCTTCTGCGGATCCTGGATGACTTGTCATAAATGATGGAACCATGAATTCTGCTCCCTATCAAAAAATCCTGAAGGAAAATATCCGTCAGTTTTTGACATAAAGCTCTAGTGCAGTTGGGTTATGCAACAGTATGATGATCCGAAGCACACAAGCAAGTCCACCTCTGAATGGCTCAAAAGAAGCAAAATTAAGGTTTTTGAGTGGCCAAGTCAAAGTACAGACTTGAATCCCATTGAGATGCTGTGTCAAGAACTTAAACAGGGAAGTTCATGTTAGAAAACTCCCCCTATGTAGTTGAATTAAAACAATTCTTCAAAAAAGAGCGGGCCAAAGTTCCTCAAAATCAATGCAAAAAACTCTTTACAAGTTATCGCAAACGTTTGATTGCAGTTGCTACCGCCAAGGGTAGCACTTCCAGTTAGTAGGTTTAGGGGTGCAATTACTTTTCTACATGGGTGATATGGGTTTAGAATAAATATTTTTCCTCAATATATGGAATGATCATTTAAAAGCTGCATTTTGTGTTTACTTGTGTTGACTTTATCTTTTATTAAAATTAGTTGGATGTTCTGAAATATTTCAATACGTCAAATTAGCAAATTTTTAGCAAAAACAGCACTGTACGATAATTTTACATACATCAATCCTTTCTTAATTGTTCGAATAAAGAAGATGTAGAGTAAGGCTGGATTCACACGAGCGTTGCGTTTTTGCGCGCGCAAACAACGCAGCGTTTTGCGCGCGCAAACACCATTTGACAGCTGCGTGTGTCATCCGTGTCTGATGCGCGGCTGCGTGATTTTCGCGCAGCCGCCATCATAGAGATGAGTCTAGTCGACGCCCGTCACTGTCCAAGGTGCTGAAAGAGCTAACTCTTTTAGCACCCTCGACAGTGAATGCCGTGAAAAAAAGAAAAAGTTCATACTTACCGAGAACTTCCCGGCCGTTGCCTTGGTGACGCGTCCTTGGTGACGCGCCTCTCGACATCGGGCCCCACCTCCCTGGATGACGCGCCAGTCCATGTGACCGCTGCAGGCTGTGCTTGGCCTGTGATTGGCTGGAGCTGTCACTTGGCCTGAATTGTCATCCCGGGAGGTCAGACTGGAGGAAGACGCCGGGAGTTATCGGTAAGTCAGAACTTCGTTTTTTTTTTACAGGTTCATGTTTATTGGGATCGGTAGTCACTGTCCATGGTGCTGAAACAGTTTAACTCTTTCTGCACCATGGACAGTGACTATCTCCTGACGTCGCGTACCGATAGTTTTTTTGCCGGGTTCGGCCAAATCGAGTTCGGCCGAACCCGGTGAAGTTCGGTTCGCTTGTCCGGCTTCGCTAATCGCAAAGACACTCCGTTTGGATGTTCGGAAACAGAAAAGCACGTGGTTCTTTTCGGTTTACATTCATCCTTTTGACAGCTGTTGCGCAAACACGCAGTTCGCACGGAAGTGCTTCCGTGCGACATGCGTGGTTTTCACGCACCCATTGACTTCAATGGGTGCGTGATGCGTTGAAAACGCTGAATCAACGGACATGTCGTGAGTTTTTTGCAACGGAGCAACGCTGCGCAAAAAACGCTGCCATGTCTGCACGGCCCCATTGACTAATATAGCTACGGGCAACGCACGTGAAAATCACGCGCGTTGCACGCGCGTATTTTACGTTCGTCTGAATAAGCCCTAAATAAGAGAAAAACTGTGTGCCTATGTATATGCTAATACATGCAATGTCTCTCAGTGAATCCGCTCCATTGTATCTAACAGTTTTTGATTGTGATTTATAGGGTAAGACAGTTTAGAGTGATGTTCCCTATATTTCCTATTAAACTGTGTGATTTGTGTAAATTAAACTGGATGAGAAAAATAATCTGTAGGTCTGCGGGACTGGATTATCAACAAAGAATTTACAAGATATTTCATCCAGCTTTTTCCACCATTCCTGTGGCCTTTGTAAGAATCATATCGCCATGATCTCATCATTGTGGCTAATATGCTGTCCTAGCAGCATTCTTCCAGAAACCAATATCTGTACTTCAGCTAAACGACACTAAATATAAAACACTAAAGCTTTTAGAACTAATATGAGACCATGAACAACATTTTCTTATACATGTCACACTTTGTAACTTCGAACCAGGGATTCTAGAAGTGACCAACTTACCATTGGGGCATCAAGCTCATATGCATGTCTTCCTGGATAGCCAGTCACCCTGGATAGCCAGTCACCCTTCACATGCATTATAATAACACCTCCAGTATAGCAGAAAATACTAATAATGCGATCACACATTTTAACTGCCGAAATGCCTGATCTGTCAAGGGAGTTATTGCATATTAGGGGAAATAGGGGGTGTCTGTTCATTTGTAACAAGTTTTAGTTAAAGGTGTTTATAAAACCCAATCAAACATATGATCCAATATTTAGTCAATATAATATTGTTTGTCTAATCACCCCATATATGTGAAGATGCATGAATATGTTCCCATAGAAAATCTTTCCATTCATATTAAAACTAATTATTCTAACATATAGGTCCATCAAATTTACAGACTAGCGGAAACAGTTTCCATCAGTCTAAATGTGGCCATACACCTTAAATAGCTGTTGGATGAACACTCATTTGTCCGACAGCTATTTCTCATGATCCCCCCATTAACTATAAACATGCCCATTCGGACAAGCGTGCATGTTTTCTCATTGGGGAGAGGGTAATAAGCTGCTGCTGGACACCTCTGGTGGCGGATTTATCTACCATGAGAACAAAGAATCAGTCACGTTGAAAGCCAATATGCCCAATCCCTTTTACCCCGACATCCCGAGAGAGTCGGGACCCTCCCCCCATCACATATTAGGGAGTCGGCCGGTCCTGCAGAAATCGACATTTTGGCCGATGTTCATTTAATGTGTATGAATACCTTTAAGGGGCTTCTGCACTTTGGACAATCCCTACTTGTTAGAAGGGTCTCTTGACAACAAGCAGATCACAATGTGTTCCCCTGCTGGACTACCCAGGGATCAGTTGTAATCTGTGTTAAAACCTGGCAGTAAAGGCCCTCTTACACTGGGCAATTATCGGGCAGACCAGCTTTCATAGAACACTTTGTTGCAGATAATTGCCCTGTGTAAACAAGGCAGCGATCAGCAGATGAACGAGCAAATGCTCGTTCATCTGCTGATTGTATTATTTTAAAAAACTAAAATAATATTGTTGTCGGCAGCACATCTCCCTGTGTAAACAGGGAGACACGCTGCCGACATGAAAATAATGTTTGGGACGAGCGATCGGAATAACGAGCACAGTCCACATATATAGCTCCTTGTGACAGGGGCAAACGAGTGATCAGCGCTCGTTGCAGTAGCCGAAATGGGCCATTGTAATAGAGCCTTAAGTGCTCATTTTCCCTGCAGCATTGCCACAGGGTAAATTAATCATTACAAAGTTCTTATTTAAAACAATGGGTTGTCTGTGTGATGCAAGACAAAACAGGTCCTCCCAAGCGGAAGAACATTCTTGATACCTTCACCAAGAGATGAGGATCCTGAACAAAGGACTCCCATATATTTAAAAAAATTCTCTAATCGTGTATATGAAGATGAGTTTTCTAAACTGAACAACTCCTTTTAAAAAATTACCACCACAAGCAAAGATCATAATTCATTAAACACTGAAGTGTGTGAGGGAATTACAGTCTACCACCACCAAAGGTTTGATCCAAAACCTGAAAAATAATCCACAACAAATAACATTTTGGCTTTAATGGCCTTTCTCAAGGGGCTTGTGAAAGATCTCAGCTCAGCCGACATGTTGTTATTGATGGGGGAATAAAGATCATTTTAATTTGAAACGACTAAAGGTGCCCCAAAAAATTAGATGAATGTTGGCCAAACCTGCCGATTTTGATGGGAGCAGCCGACCATCTAATGTGTAGGCAGTGTTCCAACTCTCCTCCTGATGGCAGATGGCGGAGGAGAGAAGAATCTGGCATGTTGGATTTCAACATGCCCGTTTATTGACAACACATTCACACTCGGCCGACCGTGCATGTGTATGGGAGGGGTCAGGATCAATAGATGTTCGGCTGACAGCTATCTATAGTGCATGACCAGCTTAAGTATTGCAACCTTTTCTATTTGTTAAGGATCATTATCTTTTTATGCATTAAATTGAGGTTATATTAGTAAAATTATCTCTGCATTTTTAGCAGTCTTGGGGAGAAACTTTATAGAAGTGGTAATTGCAAAAAACAAAAACAAAAAAAAAACACATAACAAAAATCAGGTTTCCTTCTCTTGAATAACAGTGTAAACATTTTATATTACAGTATATATTTTAAATTAAATTTAAAGGATTTCTTAAAATGCATGTAAAATTGCAATTATTCATTTGAAGTAAACGTGCTCTCACTATTTTGACCCTCTTTTTTTCCAGATGATTCAGTTTCCTCCTAGAGTTCTCATTCTAGTGGTTTCTCAAACAAAGGTAGTAAAAGAGTAATATAATAATCTATGTAGAATATAGTGAAGAAATCATATTACTCTACGTTACTGCACCAATCTACTATTCCTTTAAGTCTCTGGGTTGAGAAATGAGCAATACTTACAGGAACATTTAGATGGAGTCATCATTCTAGAATAAAGTGCTCACCTCTAATTTATTGCATGGGAAATAAGTGCCATTACAATTAAATGAAATAGGATAGATCTGGTAAATTAATCACTTTTTTGGTAAAATGTTTTGTAAGAAGGTCATGAAAACTTTGCAGGAGACTTGCACCATGTTTGTTTAAAACTACAAGGGAAAAGTCAAAGTTGTCGCTTCAGGACCACCAGCCAGAATACTCACAAGCTGCCCTTTCCATCTGTCACAGATAAGGCCCAGCCACAGTAGGGCCCCTTACAGATTAAACCTGTCTGAAGCTATCCGTTATGATATTCATCTCATGATGTTCACAACCTTCACCACTGTGGCTAGTTCACTGTTAAGGCCCTTTCCACGGGCCTATGATCGGCAAACGAGCGCTCTTACGAACATTTATTCCCGATCATTGCCCTGTGTAAACACGGGAGCTATCAGCCGATAAATGAGAAAACACTCATTTGTCAGATGATCGCATCTTTTATGCAGCTAAATAAATGTTTACTTGATGGCAGTAGATCTCCTCATGTATATATCATACACACACACCGAATGACCACTTTATTAGAGTCACCCATCTAGTAGCGCATTGGACCTCGTTTGGTATTTAGAACCGCATTGATTTCGCTAGGTGTTAAATTTGTTCTGCAGGAATATTGGCCCATGCAGATAGGTTAGCTGCTTGCAGTGGCCACTAAAGTGTCTTTCAGCCATAGGATAAGCAACTGCAATGAAGGGATGAACTTGGTCGGCCACAATGCTTAGGTAAGCCCTACTGTTAAAATGACCATCCACAGGTATCATAGGACCCAGGGAAGCCAAGAGAACATTCCCCACACCATTACTCCAACTCCACCAGCCTGAATTGGGGACACCTGATAGGAAGGGTTCATCGATTTAAGCTGCTTGTGCTAAATTATGACACTTCCATCAGCATGGTGCAATACAAATCTGGATTCATCTGACGAGGCAATGTTTTTGCATTGCTCAGTGATCCTTTTGCGCTCTTTTGCCCACTGGAGTCTTGCCTTTCTGTTTCCTTAGACTGCACTGGCACTCGAACTGGTCCTTTGCCAGAGGCGTAGCTAGGTTCTCCAGCACCCGGGGCAAAGATTCATTTTGGCGCCCCCCCCCCCCCCCCAACCTCTTTCCCGACATCTCCTTCCCCCTCGCCGTGTTTGTTTTCTCTACCAATCGACGTGTCATTTCTTTTTATGTAACGCGAGCATAAAATTATTTGTACATTTCACAAGCAATATGGTTCTATACACAACACCAGAGCCAAGCTCGGTACATATATACAGCCCCAGAACAAATACAGCTCAATTTAGTGCAACCCCTGCTGTATAGGTGTGTACGGCGTAAAACTACAGCTCCCAGCATGGCCCGAACAATGGTAAGTATATGCTGGGAGATGCCGTTTCACAAAAAATAAATCCTATCATAATCATATCACCCATCATCTCGCTGCAGATCATACAGTGACCACATACAGTGACTACATTACTGATTAGAGGCAGAGTGAACATTTACATTAAGTGACTCACCGGTGACGTCTCAGATTCTAGTTATTTTTCTCCATCCGGTCCAGACCTCTATGATGACTTCTCCCGGTCCATTTCTGCAGTTTGCCGCTCACATGTCTTAAGCTTCTCACTTTTCCAACATTTCTGCACCTATAAATAAATATAAAGTTCTCATTATACCACACACTACGCCCCTAAATATAATAGCGCCAAACACAGCACCTCTAATTATAATAGCACCATACACCGTGTCCCACACACACACTGTGCCCCCTGTAGATAGTGCCTGCCATAGAGCCCCTGTAGATAGTGTCCCCATATAGACCACCCCTGTATATAGTGTCCCACAAATAACTCCCCCTATAGTGCTCTACAGATAGCCCAACCATGTATGTAGCCCCCCTGTAGATATAGCCCACCCCTGTATATAGTGCTCCACATATAGTCCACCCCTGTATATAGTGTTTCACAGATAGCCCCCCCTTGTACATATAGTCCACCCCTGTATATAGTGCTCCACTAGATAGTCCACCCCTGTATATAGTGCTCCACAGATAGCCCACCCTTGTATATAGTATATACAGGGGTGGGCTATCTGTGGAGCACTATATACAGGGGTGGACTATATGTACAAGGGGGATATACAGGGGTGGGCTTTCTGTGGAGCACTATAGGGGGGAGCTATTTGTGGGATACTATATACAGGGGTGGGCTATATCTACAGGGGGACTATATACAGGGGTGGGCTATATCTACAGGTGGACCATATCTACAGGGCTGGGATATATACAGGGCTGGGATATACACAGGGGGGCTATATCTACAGGGGTGGGCTATACACAGGGGGGCTATATACAGGGGGAATATATCTACAGGGGGCTATATCTACAGGGCTGGGCTATATACAGGGCGACTATATCTACAGTGGGCTATATACTGGGGTGGGCTATCTATGGGGCACCATATACAGGGGTGGGCTATATCTACAGGGGGCTATATACTATATAGCCCACCCCTGTATATGGTGCTCTATAGACAGCCCACTCCAGTATATAGCCCCCCTGTAGATATAGTCCCCCTGTATATAGCCCCCCTCTAGATATAGTCCCCCTGTATATAGCCCAGCAGATATAGTCCCCCTGTATATAGCCCAGCCCTGTAGATATAGTCCCCCTGTATATATAGTCCCCCTGTATATAGCCCCCCTGTAGATATAGTCCCCCTGTATATAGCCCAGTAGATATAGTCCCCCTGTATATAGCCCAGCCCTGTAGATATAGTCCCCTTTATATATAGTCCCCCTGTATATAGCCCCCCTGTAGATATAGTCCCCCTGTATATAGCCCAGCCCTGTAGATATAGTCCCCCTGTAGATAAACACCCCCCGTAGACAAAGTCCCCCCCCCCCCCCGCAGATACAGCCGCACACTTATATTACAATTAAAAAAAATAAAAAAAACATTTCAAACTCTCCTTATTCCCGCTCCCACACCGTCCGGCAGCCATGGAGACCTGCTCTCTTCTGCGCAGGTCTCCTGGGGGTTGAACGTGGCGTCTATGAAAGGCGCTGATTGGCTGGGCAGGATGACTTTCCCTGCCAGTCAGTCAGCGCCTTTCATCGATGGAAGCGTCACTGGTACAAAAGGTACCAGTCGCTTCATTCGTGGAGAGGCGCTGAATGGCCGGGCACGGAACGTGCCCGGTCATTCATTGCTTCTAATTGTACCTGTGTCCTTGCGACACAGGTACAATTATAGTGCAGGAGGAGGGGGCTCTGGCGCCCCCCTCTGAACTGCGCCCGGGGCACGTGCCCCGCTTGCCCCCCCTAGCTACGCCCCTGCCTTTGCTGTTATAGCCCATCCGTGCTAAGGAACAACGAGTTGTGTGTTCTGACACGTTAGTTGGAGTACCAGCGTTGTATTCGGGTGCAAATTGCTTGACTGTCCACCATCTGTTCATCAGAACGATTAGGCAAGGCATTATAATTATGGATAAATGTGGCAATTTACAGTAATGTTAATAAACCAGGTAGTGTTGAATGCCACAAGGACAATGTCTGCACAAAAGCTTCTACGGTCATGCATGTGAAAGGGGGAGGAGGGAAATGCATGGAGTACCTGTTTTCTTATTCATTATGAAGTACCTTAATATATGGAAATCATTCATGATAATACTTTTATTTAAAAAGGGCCAAGAATTTCCTCAGCGTTGTAAAATAAGTTAAAGGGTAACTAAACGTTTGACAAACTTCTGACGTGTCATAGTGGCACGTCAGAAGTTTTGATTGATTGGATAAGAGCTATGAGATGCTTGTGTGTGCGCTCAGCCGCTTCGTGTCTGTTCGGCTTTTTCCAGAAATCAATGTATCGGAGTACGGGCTCAATAGGAAGTCGGCTTTTCGGAAAAAGCTGAAAATAAATTAAGCGGCTCAGCGCTCACAAGAGATTCTAACACTGATTCTAATTAAGCGGCTGAGCGCTCACACTGATTCTAATTGTATGTCACTTTACCCTTTAATGGGTAACTAAATGTTTGACAAACTTATGACATGTCATAGTGACATGTCAGAAGTTTTGATTGGTGGGGGTCCGAGGAGACCTCACCAATTGCTAAAACGAAGCGGCAGAGGTAATGTTTCAATATAAATATAAAGAGAGAGGGCACTGCCTGCAATCTTACAATCTACAAAGAAAACTGACAAGCTACAGAGAAATCTAGATATATGATCTACATATATAAATGTATATGAGGCTGCATGTCTGCGGGTCAGATTAATGGGCTAAAAAAAGGATCTATAGGTTGACACTACCACTGACCACAGGGTTAAAAGTATCACTTAACAACAGAGACTGGGATCCTGTTCCAAAGACAACAAAGACTGAACAGTGGGTGTACCCACTGACCAGTAGGGATGAGGTGCTTCCTTTTGTTGGTTCAACTTAGGTAGTACACATCAATCCTCTTATACCGTATATTATAGGAATAAGATTACATATACAAAAGCATGTATTCTGCCTATGTTAACATTTTCTCAGCTTTCCTGCGAATAATGGCCATTATCACTCTTGTTAAATAAAGAATTATAATAAGAATATATAAAAGGGACATTCTAGACAAAACTGATACAACCAGTTGATCAACTTTAATTTGATCATAATTGGGCTTTGGTGAGCAATTAAGAGAAGGCATGAGAAGTCACAGAGTCAGCTGTCAGAGGGCCGTCTGACAGAATTGATGCTAAAGGGCACTAAGCAGCTTGTTATGTAATGGAATACATGCAAGCTGCAGAAGAGAAATGCTGAAAATATTTTTATAAAAACCAGTTGCAAAAATGTTTTGTTTTTTTTAGCCTAAAATGGATTAAATACTATTTAAATATAAATGAGTTTCAAGTTGTTCATAGCCTTTAAGCCCACAGGCAGCCGGGATTTAAATCAATAAATTACAAGTTATACTGAATCTTTTGGCACAAAGCTATATATTGTATCAATTATGTCAGCTCCTCCTGCTCTACAAAATGTTGCCAGCTGATCAGAGGGCACGTTCAATATGTCAGTTTCCCTTTAAATGCATGTGTCATGTGCAGCCTCAGGTCCTGCAAATCGTATCACATGGTATATACCTTTTGCTAATTTTTTTCTTACATGATGCATTTAAAGAGGCTCTGTCACCACATTATAAGTGGCCTATATTCTACATAATGTGATCGGCGCTGTAATGTAGATTACAGCAGTGTTTTTTATTTAGAAAAACGATCATTTTTGACCAAGTTATGACCTTTTTTAGCTTTATACTAATGAGTTTCTTAATGGACAACTGGGCGTGTTTTACTTTTTGAGCAAGTGGGCGTTGTAGAGAGAAGTGTATGACGCTGACCAATCAGTGACCAATCAGCGTCATACACTTCTCCCCATTAATTTACACATCACATAGTAATCTTACTAGATCACTATGTGCAGCCACATACACACACATTAATGTTACTCAAGTGTCCTGACAGTGAATATACATTACCTCCAGCCAGGACGTGATGTCTATTCAGAATCCTGACACTTCGGTAACGTTTGTGTGAGATTTACAGCAAGATAAGAGTAATCTCGTTTTAAATGACAGTTTACAGTCTAATCTCGCAAGATTACGCTTGCCTTGCTGTAAATCTCCATGCACACGGCAGAGAAGCATAAAGAAAATGTCATTAGCCTATGGAACATTTATTTACAAATAGCGTACATGTCAAATATTTTGTACGTGTGCCAAATTGGTAC
The DNA here is from genome assembly GCF_050947455.1 of Rhinoderma darwinii. Taxonomy (NCBI): domain Eukaryota; kingdom Metazoa; phylum Chordata; class Amphibia; order Anura; family Rhinodermatidae; genus Rhinoderma; species Rhinoderma darwinii. The sequence continues at coordinate 91,328,772 of NC_134691.1, forward strand.
GTTCTTCCCTACTAGTGCTTTATTGCCACCGGATTGTTACTTCAGCCATGGAAATTTTTAGGTCCCCCTGCAAATTCCTAGTGTACATTACTGTTGCATGATATTAGCGTTAAGATAAAGTTAAAAAAAAATAAAAATAAAACAATAGATGTAAAATATATTTTCTCTGCTGAAATAAAAAATCTTATCAGATGTCAAAATTCTATATATAATTCTTGGACGTAAACTGCACAGCTATAAAAACTATTTCAACTACTTTTAAAGCTTCATAAACCACTTGTAGATGGAATATATATTTCCAAGGAATGCAGTGCCTTAACATACAGCATGGGAAGAGTTCCTGGAAAAGCCACACGAGTTGTAATCATACATTAAGCAACTTTATGAGAATAATTTTCAGGTTGGCTGGGAACTTTTTGATTAAGCCAGCAGTCTTGTGGTCATTATGTATAAGTCATTGTGAAGCTTATTTTTTTTTTCAGTCCAGTTTCTACCGGTCATTTCGTGGAGGGATAACCTCTGCATTTTTAGACTATGAGAAATTGAAATAGATATTACTAACATTACCGGTGTTTTTAGTCCAGATTTTAATTATATTTGGACAATTTAAGAGATTAATTCACACATATAAGGCTTTAATAATTATTGCTCTGAGAAATTGCGTAATTGTTATGATGCAGTTAAACTCTATTAAACTAACACGTAACAATTCAGAAATCCTGCTAATCTGGCATCAGTTACAAAATAGACCCAACATCAGTTTTGGACTGATGTACCTTGAAGCCACCAGAGAAAATATTTTTGAGGACCTACTTGACAACTATACAGGACATGAACATATCCATCTCTAATTCTATTGTAAATTCTGCTAATACTCTACAGTGTTGCACAAAGGTCATATCAATAAAAAAAAAAAAGTCAATATATGATAGTGAGCTTCATTTTCAGCCAGGAAGGGCATTTGTGGCTCAGTGGTTGGCACCATTGCCTTGCACCACTGGAGCCCTAGATAAAAACAGCCAAGGACAACATCTGTATGACGTTTGTATGTTCTCTCAGGGCTTGTGTGGGTTTCCTCCAGGTACTCCAGTTGCCTTCCACACGCCAAACACATATAAATAGGGAATTTAGATTATGAAGCCCACTGGAATATGTTGCTGCTATATAAGCAACATAAATAGATAAATCCTTAACTGTATGGGTTCTTCAATGCTGATATTCCACAGTAGGTATCATAAAAAACCATGTGGCTCTTTCAGACCAGTCTACCTATACAGTGGCCTCAGGCCTGCTTATATGTAAGTCTCAATATTATGTTACTGTAGAAATAATAAGAGGGAGAAGGAGAAAATCTAAGCATTGACTTTGGTTCATCTTATCAACCCTTTACATCGCCAGATATAATAGAGAAGGCAGTCAGGTAATAAGCTGAAAGTAGGTCACCATATTACAACTCTGTAGAGCTAAACACAACCCAGTTCTTAAACCTGTAAGGGGTCTAATTGTTTTTAATTGTTGAGAGCAGCTAAGGGGGATCAAAGTGGGTCACATGATAAACTACAAATAATGTACAATTTATTGTAACACATAGCATAAGCATAATAATACATAGTAACATATTAAGGTTGAAAAAATACAAAAATGTACTTAACCTGTCAGGTGACTTTTCAGAATAAGCTGTCAAATGTGTGTACATGAGGAATAACACTGTTTTTGACAATTATATGACTTGCATTTTTAGCAGTTTTCCCATCTGCAGGCTCTCTCTCTAATTCTCATTTTCCCTTTATCTAGTGGTTGGAGCCTAACTGCTATCATGTCTTCTATACAGTGCACACATAGGAGAATATCCTGCTCTCCTGTCCCTATCTATCACATATATATAAAAGCTGCAACAGAATGAAGGAGATTATACAGCAGTAATGAGCAGTGTAGCTGTGAATCCAGCACTGGGGTGAGATGTAATACTTACTAGGAAGCTGCATCAGCGTCTGTGTTTCCTCCCCCTCCCCTCTCCATAGACTTCTAAGGGCAGCTTTAATCTAATCGCTCAGTGAACTGCTAGTCCTTCTTGTCATGAGGAGACAGAAAAAGCAGCAAATTCAGAGTGAATGAACAGTTAGGAGGGGGGAGTCTGATAAGTGGAGGGAGAAGGCATTTCTTTATAATAAGATATATTACACAGTTTCTTATATTCATTTGTACTATTGATTTATGCAAAGTTTGTTGAAAAATGACCATATAAATTCACTCATTTATTCAGTGTTGATTCAGAGGAAGGCAAAATAACCCCTATGGCAGAGCTGCTAATTGCCCTCATTACCAATAATATTGATAAATCTTTATATGCTTTTTAAGCATCTTTTCAAAGTATCAATTTTTAAAGCTACATTGCAATCCATTATTTTCTATAATACTGCATATAACCCATCCAGCTCTTACGATCAAGCCTCTAGATAAATCATTTTTCCTACATACATATTCTAAGCAAATGCATTATGTACTACAAAGTTGTTTCATAAGAGGAATTTGTATTATAATTGGTAACCTAACAACAACAGTGATAAACCAGAAATAAATAAATCTCAGTATAATACACAGGACCCAAGAGAAAAATCTCAGCAGGAAAGCGTCTCTGTGCTGTATGACCCTAGATCTATAAATCTTTTTTAAATCAGTCTGAGTGGTGTGAGTGTTAGGGGCTGCACTGCCAAAAATAGCTCTCTTCCTGCAAGATGTTGAAAAGATTACAGCTGCAGAAGAGAAGGGGGGTGGAAAAGACTGGCTGTTAAAGGTATCTAATAAAAGTCCCATTTTGTTGGAAGGCTAGAGGAAGTAGAAGCAGCTTTGGCACACGTGTCTATGGTGCTAAATTAACTGTTAACACAAATAATCAAAGTGCAAGGCCCATCAAGGAGCTGGCGCCAGTGAAATGAGGGAGAGACTAGGTCAGCACTACCTCCAGAGCCGGCATAGCAGGTGGAGAGCAACCAGGGACTTGACAGGATGGAAGTGCTTACAAAATACATTGACCAACTGACAGAGGAAAACACCACTGCACTATGTTTTCCAGCTATTGTATGCTCGACAGTAGACTTGTTTTCTGCTAGTGTTTGTATGTGTGAGTTATTTTTCATGTCTGCAGATGTCATGATTTCAAGATGACAGGATAAGTTGACGATTGTTCCTTTTTTGGCAATATTCTTGTGCAGTCCCAGTGCAGGTCCGCTACCATTGACCCCATAACATTACCCAAAAAAGAAGCCATACAATGTACCGTGTATGCTTGGCCTTCTATATATGAAAATATTTTATTTTACTGCTTGTAGTGATGATGAATGTAAAGAAAATGATGATTGTATTTATTTATTAATGATATTACTATAATCAATTTGTTTTTCTTTACAAATAACATTGCAATGTTATAAGCATACAATATGTTTATCATGCACGTCATGCTCCTAAAATTGAAATAAGGAGTACATGTTGTACTAAAAAGGCACAATAACGCCTGGACAAGGACGCTTAAAACATAATTTTAATATCATATCCTTAAAACGGGGTAAATAAGCCAAAAATTACCTATAGATACCAGGCTAACCGGATAGGTAAGACTAGATAAGGGTGCCAATATTGAATAATAATCTGTCTAGGACTAAATTATTATGGAACTACTCCAAATATCTAGTTTAAACATATAAAACCTGTCCCTACCTGGACTAACTAGCAAAGTGTGCATTCACACTGAGTAAAGATCTGATACCTAGCAGAGTGTGCATGAACACTCAATAGTGGAAACGCAACACCAACGACATAGTGTGCATTCACACTGTAATAAGCCACAGCACATAGATTATTTATACATAGGTACTCATAGATAAAGTGCAGCATCTATAGTGGTAGTATGCTTTCGCACTAACAAGGGACTGTACATTTAGGCAAGAGTGTGTATTAACACTAAATGATTATGATAAACTAAGTGTGCATTCACACTCAATGGCGAAGCGGCAACACCTACAACACAGTATGCATATCATTGAAACGAGCACCAGAAATACAGGTAGCACTACTACTATAGGTGCTGCACTGTTACTGAGGAGGGTGAATGCACACTACTACTATAGGTGTTACGCTGTTACTGAGGAGTGTGAATGCACACTACTACTATAGGTGCTGCACTGTTACTGAGGAGTGTGAATGAACACTACTACTATAGGTGCTGCACTGTTACTGAGGAGCTTGAATGCACACTACTACTATAGGTGCTGCACTGTTACTGAGGAGTGTGAATGCCCACTACTACTATAGGTGCTGCGCTGTTACTGAGGATTGTGAATGCACACTACTACTATAGGTGCTGCGCTGTTACTGAGGAGTGTGAATGCCCACTACTACTATAGGTGCTGCGCTGTTACTGAGGAGGGTGAATGCACACTACTACTATAGGTGCTGCACTGTTACTGATGAGTGTGAATGCACACTACTACTATAGGTGCTGCGCTGTTACTGAGGAGGGTGAATGCACACTACTACTATAGGTGCTGCGCTGTTACTGAGGAGTGTGAATGCACACGAGTACTATAGGTGCTGCGCTGTTACTGAGGAGCGTGAATGCACACTACTACTATAGGTGCTGCGCTGTTACTGAGGAGTGTGAATGCACACTACTACTATAGGTGCTGCACTGTTACTGAGGAGGGTGAATACACACTACTACTATAGGTGCTGCACTGTTACTGAGGAGTGTGAATGCACACTAGTACTATAGGTGTTACGCTGTTACTGAGGAGTGTGAATGCACACTACTACTATAGGTGCTGCTCTGTTACTGAGGAGTGTGAATGCACACTACTACTATAGGTGCTGTGCTGTTACTGAGTGTGAATGCACACTACTACTATAGGTGTTACGCTGTTACTGAGGAGCTTGAATGCACACTACTAGTATAGGTGCTGCGCTGTTACTGAGGAGCTTGAATGCACACTACTACTATAGGTGCTGCGCTGTTACTGAGTGTGAATGCACACTACTACTATAGGCGTTACGCTGTTACTGAGGAGTGTAAATGCACAATACTACTATAGGTGCTGCGCTGTTACTGAGGAGGGTGAATGCCCACTACTACTATAGGTGCTGCGCTGTTACTGAGGAGTGTGAATGCACAATACTACTATAGGTGCTGCGCTGTTACTGAGTGTGAATGCACACTACTACTATAGGTGTTGCACTGTTACTGAGGAGTGTGAATGCACACTACTACTATAGGTGCTGCGCTGTTACTGAGGAGTGTGAATGCACAATACTACTATAGGTGCTGCGCTGTTACTGAGTGTGAATGCACACTACTACTATAGGTGCTGCACTGTTACTGAGGAGTGTGAATGCACACTACTACTATAGGTGCTGCGCTGTTACTGAGGAGGGTGAAAGCACACTACTACTATAGGTGCTGCGCTGTTACTGAGGAGTGTGAATGCACACTAGTACTATAGGTGCTGCGCTGTTACTGAGGAGCGTGAATGCACACTACTACTATAGGTGCTTCGCTGTTACTGTGGAGTGTGAATGCACACTACTACTATAGGTGCTGCGCTGTTACTGAGGAGGGTGAATGCACACTACTACTATAGGTGCTGCGCTGTTACTGAGGAGTGTGAATGCACACGAGTACTATAGGTGCTGCGCTGTTACTGAGGAGCGTGAATGCACACTACTACTATAGGTGCTGCGCTGTTACTGAGGAGTGTGAATGCACACTACTACTATAGGTGCTGTGCTGTTACTGAGGAGGGTGAATGCACACTACTACTATAGGTGCTGCACTGTTACTGAGGAGTGTGAATGCACACTAGTACTATAGGTGTTACGCTGTTACTGAGGAGTGTGAATGCACACTACTACTATAGGTGCTGCGCTGTTACTGAGGAGTGTGAATGCACACTACTACTATAGGTGCTGTGCTGTTACTGAGTGTGAATGCACACTACTACTATAGGTGTTACGCTGTTACTGAGGAGCTTGAATGCACACTACTAGTATAGGTGCTGCGCTGTTACTGAGGAGCTTGAATGCACACTACTACTATAGGTGCTGCGCTGTTACTGAGTGTGAATGCACACTACTACTATAGGTGTTACGCTGTTACTGAGGAGTGTAAATGCACAATACTACTATAGGTGCTGCGCTGTTACTGAGGAGGGTGAATGCCCACTACTACTATAGGTGCTGCGCTGTTACTGAGGAGTGTGAATGCACAATACTACTATAGGTGCTGCGCTGTTACTGAGTGTGAATGCACACTACTACTATAGGTGCTGCGCTGTTACTGAGGAGTGTGAATGCACACTACTACTATAGGTGTTACGCTGTTACTGAGGAGTGTGAATGCACACTACTACTATAGGTGCTGCGCTGTTACTGAGGAGGGTGAATGCGCACTACTACTATAGGTGCTGCGCTGTTACTGAGGAGTGTGAATGCACACTAGTACTATAGGTGCTGCGCTGTTACTGAGGAGCGTGAATGCACACTACTACTATAGGTGCTGCGCTGTTACTGTGGAGTGTGAATGCACACTACTACTATAGGTGCTGCGCTGTTACTGAGGAGGGTGAATGCACACTACTACTTTAGGTGCTGCGCTGTTACTGAGGAGTGTGAATGCACACTACTACTATAGGTGCTGCGCTGTTACTGAGGAGGGTGAATGCACACTACTACTATAGGTGCTGCGCTGTTACTGAGGAGGGTGAATGCACACTACTACTATAGGTGTCACGCTGTTACTGAGGAGTGTGAATGCACACTACTACTATAGGTGCTGCACTGTTACTGAGGAGTGTAAATGCCCACTACTACTATAGGTGCTGCGCTGTTACTGAGGAGTGTGAATGCACACTACTACTATAGGTGCTGCGCTGTTACTAATTATTAAATGATAACTTATTTTGACAGCAAGCTAATGAGCATGGCAACAAATCAAGTAGTCCTTATTCCTTGAGTAATGTGAGAACATTATTATTAATGATAATTCATAACAAAAATGTATTCATTTATAATATATAAATAAGAAAGAATGTTCAGATTTGTTGCAAAACAATGCAAATTTGAAATGTTTGAAAACCTGTGGCTTTTTCCACTGCAGGTTTGAGGCTATGCTGAGGTTTTTCAAATCCACTGAGTGTCTATTATGTCAAGTATTTCCCCCGGATGTGGGCAGTGAATTTCACCCTTTGCAATTCAAAGGGTAATTTCCATGCCAAATCCGTGGCAAAATCTGCATTAATTTTTTAGTTAAAATGTGCCTAAAATTGTGAATGTTAGGATTTAGTTTACTGGTCCCAGGCATTCCCAGGGGCAAAACAAATTGGTAAACAAAGCTGCGGCTGGGTTCACTTATATCAGTTGATTCCAGTTGTTTTATGCCTGCGCTGGACATAGCTGATGACAAACTGTGGTCCACCGTCCATAGCCGGATAGAAAAACGCTGCATGCAACATTTTTCTGTCCAGTCCAAACAGATGCCAAGATATGAGAAACCAATTTCAAAACTTTATTTCCATCTTAATAATACAAAAGCATTTAACAGGCAACGTTTTGGCTATGCAAGGCATTCCAAAAGTACCCACCACCACCACCACAACATAGCAATTAAAATCTTGATGTCTTTCTGGCGCAGGGAGAAGCCCGGATTCACAATTAATGCCTGCAGTGGCATACTCACCACAGGGGCAGTTTCCGCCACTGCTATGGGGTGCAGGGGTGTGAGGAGGGCCCAGCTCTTAACTCCTCCTGCTTCCTGATAGAGTCATAGCACTTTCTGGTAGCCACCACTAGGGGGAGCTCCGTGCATAGAGATATTTACAGCTTCCATTTCTTTCAATGGTAACTGTATACATTTATATGAGTTCCCCCTAGTGGGGGCTTCAGGCAGTCCGTTTTATCTTCTACTGTGTAAAGGGAAAAAGGGGATTGAGCTTTATGAGGGAGATTTATCAATGTATTTCTGCCAGTTGTCTGGTGTAAATACATTGAAAAATATAGTTTTCAGACTTAACTCCATACTTATGAAGCACCTGTTTCACTTTTTTCGAAAATACGAGTTGGGTAAAGTTGGCGAGGTGTTCAGATTTGTGTGAAGCGCAAAATTTCTCCACTTTTTTTACTCAGAAAAGTGTTGGAAAGGTCCGACATGGCATTTTTAGCCTAAGTCAGATTGATCAACAGCGCACGCATCCTGTTCATAAATCTAGTTTCATTCTTCACAGGGGAAAGAAACTGGCACGCTACTCGCACGGTGCATCAGTATCAACGGAGCTCTCCCTCCAAAGATCTATTATAAAATTACGGTAAACATTAACTTAATAAAAAAAATTATAAATTTGTCAGAGCTCCCAGTAGGGGAGTATATGGACTTTTTAATATATTTGGAATAAAGTTGGAATATTACTTCCTTTTAATCCCAGCGCTGGATGAAGTTTCTCTTTTTGTGCTTTGGTCTTCATCGTGTGACGCCACGAGGATCCGTGTGCTGTCCAGGCTCGGACATAGGACCGTTGAACTGCAGGATTCCTCCACCATTTACTTCTAGGAGGCCTATATTAAGTTTTGCTATGGGGCCCTATTATTTCAGGTTATGCCCCTGGTGCCACTGGACACAAAAATGTTCCCAAAGGAAACTAGTTTTGTCACCAGTTTCTCTCCAGCATTTTTATTTTTATTTTTCGATTAAAAAAGCAGCAGCATTGTCAAGATCTTTGGAAATGTGAACCAGAGTTCTACATTTTATTCATAGGCCAATACAAGACAATTCCCACATCTAGCCTGCTGCAGACAAGGCACAACGTGATAAAAACAAGATTTCACTGCAATGCAATATTATAATGGTTCCAATAAAAGAAAACAACAAACTTTATCACCCACGTTGTATGTGTTAGGGGAGATTTTGTAAATGGTCAGCAAAGGATTTGCACATAAAAAAAAATGAAGGACCTTGAGTGTCAAACTCTTACATTTAAAGGGGTTTTCCAGCCACTAAAAATTGATGACCTATCCTCAGGATAGGCCATCAATAGCTGATGGGTCGGGACCCCCCGCCGATCAGCTGTTTTGAAGGGGCTGCAGTGTACGCACGAGCGCTGCTTCCCCTTCATTTCTTCTTTCTCACTGTAAGTCGTCAACATGCATTTAGCGTAGACTCACAGGTATTGCAGCCTTTTCTCCTATTCCCGTCAATGGGAGAAAAGGCTGCACATTGGGCTCCTTTTTGTACATGCATTTGTACTATACTGGAAAGCAAATTTCTATGTACACATTTTCTCCATTTAAAAATACATAAAATGCATAGCACATAAAGCCGCCGATGTAATTAAAGTAACTAACTCCATGAGAGAAGCTAAACGTAGAACCAATTCAAAGAAGTTCTTAGGCACTCGATTTTTCCAATTCTCCCTTTTTAAACTTGGGCTAGCTGATATATTGATATATTCAGTGCAGTCTATAGAGTCATACGAGTGTAAAGCATAACTTTGTTGTATTGTGCAATGTGTGACTTTCATTATCTGGGCCTATAAAGCCTGTATATAGCTGTATATAGAATTATAAATAGGTTTAGCTACAGGGTACTAGGCATAGCAACTAAAGGCAGGTCATCTCCACTCAGAGGTAATGTGTAGTTAATGGTGACTATGAACTATGGAGGAGAGCTTCGAAAATGCAATGAAGCACCGTTCCATGTCTTGCTGTGGAGTTACATTTTTGCTTTTTACATCCCTGCTGTTTGCGTATCCCTCTAATGTGGCATCATCTTTTTCTTTATTCCTCTGCTATGACAACCCTATAAGCATTATCCCGTACTGTGACATAATATTGTGCATTGTACCTGCAACGCGACATCATAATTTGTATTTTTTTCCTGTGATGTGATCTTATGTGTATGATGACATTTTCTATGCGTTATTCCTTTGCTATGATATCATTGTGTACATTATTCCTTTACTGTGACATCACTATGTATATAATTCTTATTCTGTGAAATTTTTGTGTGAATTAACCCTGTAACGTGACATCACTGTTTGTATAATTCTTGTGCTGTTACTTCACTGAGCAGATTATTATTGTACTGTGACATCGCTGCGTGAATTATATCCTGTCTATGTCATTGTGCGCATAATCCCTGTACTGTGACATCAATGTGTACATATTACCATTACTGTGACATCACTTTGTTCATTATGCCTATACGGTGACAATACTATGCACATTATCCTATTACTGTGATATCACTGTTTGCATTATCCGTTTACTGTGACATCATCGTGCACATTATTCCACAAGTATAACATCACTGTGCACATGATTCCTAAGTTGTAACCTAATTGAGTTAATTATCCCTTTACTGTGACATTACTATATGTATTATATCCATGCTGTGACAACACTGTGTACATTATCCCAGTATTATGACCACATTGTCCATTATACCTGTGCATTAGGGATAGACACATAGCACAGAGTGCTAATCATAAGCTTTTCATGTCCTGAACTTACTGCTGAAGGTAATCATGGAGGAGTTTTCTATGGTTCTGTAATGACGGGGGTGGGGAGACAGACAAGTGAGCCCTAATCTATCCGCCACTCAGTCCCTGCCTACTTGCAACGACCCGCCCTAGGCGACGGGGTACAACTGGGCGACGGTCCCTACGCTCAATAAGTGCATGACAGACAAACAGACAAGGGTACACAGAGCTAGGGGGAGAAAGGGGCAGTTGCCCACGGCAACACCGTGAGCAACAAGAGAAGTGAACAAGCCGAGTCAAACCAGGAGAGTACGAGGTGCCAAACGCAGAGCAGGAGAGTAGTGAACAAGCTGAGTCAAACCAGGAGTGTACGAGGTACCAAACGCAGAGCAGGAGAGTAGTCAGCAAGCTGGGGTCAATATGAAGCAAGGACAATAGTACAAGAAGCTGCAGCAGGGCCAGGAAACCAAACGAGAAGAATCACAAGCAAAGGAGGAACAGGAAAGGCAGGTATAAATAGACAGAGGGCGGAAGCTAGCTCCGTCTGGCCAGGCTGTGATAGGTTCTCCCACTCCTAAGCCTGCCACCCTGAGTGGTGGAAGATGGAGTCAGTCTCACAGACATAGAAGCAGGTGCAGACTGATTATCTATGTGCGTTAACCCCGAAGCTGTGCCTGGCAGATCCTTTACAGGTTCCCCATGGTTGCATGTTACACTCCTGGTACTATGTAATCACTGCTTAGACGTTATTTACATCACGTTTATAGGCGATGTCAGAAGGATACATTAAAAAATGCCACCATAGACTGTACACACAACCCCTGACAAAGCGCGAGCGAAACGCGCGTCGGGTTAAGCCGAGGTCCCCTCTCCCGGTCCTGGTCTCCTATTTTCATCTCCTGCTACGTAGGTGTAGGTATACTATATTGCCTTGCATGTTATGTATACTTAGGACTGCACTTTATATATACTTTTTTATATAGCACTTATGTGTCCATCTGTGCAGGGCGTACCACGCCTAGCACCTGCTCAGTAATATATATGTATGCACTTTAGCCATTTATAGGAGGTATTGGACCATTTGTACATCTGGGGGGCCACTCTTCTTTCATGTTCGGATTCCGTTTCTGTTCGAGGGTCTATGGTATTTTATTATGTATAACTGTTATATGTTGTTTTTTTCTGTGTGTCTAATTGACTTTAATAAAGATTGTTTGTATTTTTTCAATTACCTGGTCGTGACTTGTTCTTTTTTCTGTTTTTTTTACATAGAAGCAGGTGCAGACTGATTATCTATGGGCGTTAACCCCGAAGCTGTGCCTGGCAGATCCTTTACAGGTTCCCCATGGTTGCATGTTACACTCCTGGTACTATGTAATCACTGCTTAGGCGTTATTTACATCACGTTTATAGGCAATGTCAGAATGATACATTAAAAAATTACACCATAGACTGTACACACATAATGCTGCCATATACTGTTCAAACTTATAATACCGCCATACACTGTACACATAAATAATGCTGCCATATATTGTATACACCAATAATGATGGCATATATTTTACATGTGACAATGCCAAAGTTATTAAATACTGCCATATACAGTGTGAGGGTTTAGCATCAGGAGAGGTTGGTACAGCGGTTTCTTAGTAGCCAGAGACAGGGACACCGTGCATTAAAGTTCATAACAGGGCTTTGCCTGTGTTTTATTCTTGTCAAAGAAACAGCCTCTTGTACAACACTAACTAAACAAGATATTATCTAACTATACCAAGTGCCTTCCTACCAGGCACTATACACAAAGTAACACAGGTCTTTACTCACATAGAATACACAGAACCGATAAAAACACAGGGACATATACAAAAACACCGAAAAAGGCCATACTTACAAATGGACACAGCCAGGTCAGAAATGCTGATGAAAGGGCGAGCAGGTGCTTTAAATAATAATAGCCACTCCCACTAGTCTTGAGGGGAGTGGTGTGTGGTGCATGGGATGTGTAGTAAGAAATAATAAATGAATAGTGTGTGTGCAAGTGTAATACTATAAGTGAAATATAGTGGGCAGTAATGAGTGAAGTGCCTCAATAGAAATAAATGGATAATGGGGTGCAAGTGAGTGAAACATGGAGGGATAGTGTGTACGTCATGAGGCACAACGTGTATAGCCAGGTAGAAGCCTATTTGTGACGCCTTGATAATTCATAGAGCGGGCTACCCTGCTTGCTATGCCAAACAACAACACACATAGAATACAGGCTACTCCAGACTTAGGGTATGTGCACACACACTAATTACGTCCATAATTGACGGACGTATTTCGGCCGCAAGTCCCGGACCGAACACAGTGCAGGGAGCCGGGCTCCTAGCATCATACTTATGTACGATGCTAGGAGTCCCTGCCTCGCTGCAGGACAACTGTCCCGTACTGTAATCATGTTTTCAGTACGGGACAGTTGTCCTGCAACGAGGCAGGGACTCCTAGCATCGTACATAAGTATGATGCTAGGAGCCCGGCTCCCTGCACTGTGTTCGGTCCGGTACTTGCGGCCGAAATACGTCCATCAATTACGGACGTAATTAGTGTTTGTGCACATACCCTAAGTAGTCTCCGGTCTGAGTCAGGGGTGAGACTCACACACACTGTGTCTGCACCTTTTTATACACAGGCTGCAGGTGCAGCTAATTGAGCAGCAGCCTTGTCCTACAAACAGAGATGGACTAGGGATTGGGGAACCCGCCCTGCTCTTCCCCAATCCAACTCCAGGCCCTTTTTCCGGCTTTTCCTTAAGCCGAGATTGGAAAGCTAGAGCTTTCTATTGCAAAAAATACTAAATCCCTGGAGCCTAGGATAAATATGACAGGATTCTAGGGGAAATGTACCTTCCCTCGATGACTTTACCTGTCACTGTCTCACATACCCTCTTCCTCTGTTCGAGCCCGTGGGATCGGACACATTTAGCTACAAGGCAGTGTGTCCTAGACAAAGCGTCAGCATTGCCCTGCAGTTTTCCTGCTCTGTGTTCCACAGTATATTTGAAGTTCTGCAAAGTAAGAAACCACCGTGTAACTCTTGAATTTCTCTCTTTGGCTTGACACATCCACGTAAGAGGAGAGTGGTCTGTAACCAACCTAAACCGACGACCCAATAAATAATATCTCAGGGACTCAAGTGCCCACTTAATGGCCAAGCACTCCCGTACACATACACATCTGGGTTAACACTATAGGGGGTACTTACTGCCACGAGGGTCTCTCTTTCTTTCCATGGCTTAATTAAGTTTACATGGTATAACTGCACTGTCTTCCTTTTACCTGGTTGGTAAACTTTATAATTTACATCCCCCACCTTTTCAATTATCTCATACGGCCCTTGCCATCTAGCAAGAAATTTGCTTTCTGCGGTTGGCACTAAGACCAACAATCGATCACCAGAGTTAACATTTCTAACTTTAGCAGTTCGGTTATACACCCAGCTCTGAGCATCCTGAGCTTGCTCCAAGTGTTCCTTAACTATCGGCATGACCGCAGCAATTCGGTCTTGCATCAACGTGACATGCTCAATTACACTCCTATAAGGTGTGGACTCTTGCTCCCAGGTTTCCTTGGCTATGTCCAGGAGACCACGGGGTTGTCTGCCGTATACAAGTTCAAAAGGAGAAAACCCTGTGGATGATTGAGGAACTTCACGTACATCGAACATCAAATAGGGCAGAAGACAGTCCCAATCCTTCCCATCCTTACTAACCACCTTCCTCAACATGCCTTTTAATGTCTTATTGAATCTTTCGACAAGACCATCAGTTTGAGTGTGATATATAGAGGTACGCAGGTGTTTAATTTTCAGCAGTTTACATAATTCCTTGGTGATTTTGGACATAAAGGGAGTTCCCTGATCGGTAAGGATTTCCTTAGGTAAACCAGTACGGGAAAACATGTAAAACAACTCTCTTGCAATGGCTTTTGAAGAGGAATTTCGCAAAGGGACTGCCTCAGGGTAGCGTGTGGCATAGTCCAACACCACTAGGATACATTGATGTCCTCTAGAGGATTTGACTAAAGGGCCGACCAGATCCATGGCAATTCTTTCAAAAGGGATCCCAATGATAGGCAAAGGCACCAGCGGACTCCTAAAATGTGGCATAGGAGCCGTTATCTGACACTCCGGGCAGGACTCGCAATACCTCTGAACTTCCGTATATACCCCCGGCCAGAAGAATCGTTGTAAGATACTCTCTCTGGTCTTTTCGCAACCTAGATGTCCACCCAGCACGTGTTTATGAGCCAGGTCCAACACCGTTCTACGATACGGTTGGGGTATCACCAGCTGTTCAACCACCTCCCCACGTACGTTATCTATCCGATACAGCAAATCCTGGTTAACCGCCATGTGTGGAAACACCTTATCAGCCCCTGGATGTTGAGGCACTCCATTTAATACCTTAGTATTTTCCCTGGCTTTTACCAATGTGGGATCGCTAAGTTGAGCAGTCCCAAAATTGTTACGTGATACATTTAACTCTGGTATCTCAGAAATTTCCTCCTGCTCATCTGTTTCACCAGCAAAAACAGCCAGCGGAAATTTATCAGGCTCAGTGGTCACCCCTACTGCTGGCACCTCAGCATCCTCGTTAAAGGGTTCTGGGCTAATCACAGTGCACACATTAATACCATCATTAACATTTACAGTGGAGGTTACATCTTTCTTCCTCCACAAGTCCCAGAACACTGGGAAGTCTCTCCCCAGGATGACACTGTGCATCAGGGACTTGACCACACCCACTTCATGGCAAGCGGTTCCACAGGAAGTCTCTAGAGTGACCAAAGCGGTGGGGTATTCTTTAGTGTCCCCATGAATGCACAGGACCCCTATACTATGTCCTCTGAATGTTCCAGGGTCTATCAGGCTGGCATGCACCAGGGTAACCAGACTCCCAGAATCCAGCAAGGCACTCACAGTACACCCTTCCACTTTTACGACACACATTTGTTGCTCAGTCTCGTAAACCGTCTCAGCAGAACAAACAGGACGTGCAAACAAGGATATTCGCCTTGCTGCATCACACTCCATTGGCTCAGTAGTCAGGGGACAATTGGCAGCAATATGCCCAGGTCCATAACACCGCCAGCACTGTATGCGGCCCCGGTCCCCAACTTGAGACCCTGGTCTGGCCTTCAGTGTCCCTCTGGGATTTCTTCCCTCCGTCTGCTCCCCTTCTGAGCCACCTCCCTTAAAGACATTTCTCACCCCTCTAGTAAATGGAACAGTCTTACCGGGTGCTCCGCACGATTTGCTGTTCCTGGGGTTAGAACATCCAGGCGGTACTTCTTGGATTAGATCCTGAGTAGCTCTGTACCTTTCAATCAGGTTCACCAGCTGTTCCGCATCTGTAGGATCTCCTTGACCGACCCAACGCTGAACCTTCGGTGGTAAGGAGCGGATGTATTTGTCAAGCACCACTCTCTCCACGATCTGCGCAGGGGTTGATTCCTCTGGCTGTAGCCATTTCCTTGCAAGATGGACAAGATCATACATTTGTGATCGGGCAGGTAGGTGTTCCACAAAAGTCCAGTTGTGCACCCGTCGAGCACGCACATTCATATTAACACCCAGACGGGCAAGGATCTCACCCTTCAGCTTGGAGTAATCCTTGGCATCCTGCTCATTGAGATCAAAGTACGCCTTTTGCGGCTCTCCGGTTAGGAAAGGTGCCACCACTGCTGCCCACTGATCTGAAGGTAACTTCTCTCGTTCTGCCACTCGCTCAAACACCATGAGATAGGCCTCAACGTTGTCGGTGGATGTCATCTTCTGCAGAGATGTCTGTACCGCTGCACGAGTGGTTTGGCGCAAACCATGAGGCCCCGCTGACCTCTCCACTGAAGCCTGAATTTGGTCTTGCAAATAGCGATTCATTTGCTTCTGTTCTTTTAAGGCCAGTTTGTGGGCTTCACGCAGCAGAATATTGGTTTCAGCCTGTGCATGCATGGCTTCCTCATGCACCATTCGCTGAGTCGCGCTGGCTTCTTGCAGAGCTGTGCTTATCTTCCCCTGGTTGATATTAGCCTGAATCAGCTGTTTAAGTATTTCATCCATTTTAACAGTCTCTTTTTCTAGCCCTGTTGCCGCCTTCACCCAAGACATACACTTCCAAGCACTCTCGGGGAGAAAAAAATTTGTGTTGTTGCCCCTAGCAACGATTTTCCGCTTGGAGCAGCAAAAAGTCCTTTTAAATAGGTGTATGTCTCTTTAAGATATATTCTCCACCATATGTGAGGGTTTGGCATCAGGAGAGGTTGGTACAGCGGTTTCTTAGTAGCCAGAGACAGGGACACCGTGCATTAAAGTTCATAACAGGGCTTTGCCTGTGTTTTATTTTTGTCAAAGAAACAGCCTCTTGTACAACAAGGCAAAATACAAAATAAATCCTGCTCGTCTGAGCACTAACTAAACAAGATGTTATCTAACTATACCAAGTGCCTTCCTACCACACACAAAGTAACACAGGTCTTTACTCACATATAATACAGGCTACTCCAGACTTAGTAGTCTCCGTTTTGAGTCAGGGGTGAGACTCACACACACTGTGTCTGCACCTTTTTATACACAGGCTGCAGGTGCAGCTAATTGAGCAGCAGCCTTGTCCTACAAACAGAGATGGACTAGGGATTGGGGAACCCGCCCTGCTCTTCCCCAATCCAACTCCAGGCCCTTTTTCCGGCTTTTCCTTAAGCCGAGATTGGAAAGCTAGAGCTTTCTATTGCAAAAAATACTCATTCCCTGGAGCCTAGGATGCATATGACAGGATTCTAGGGGAAATGTACCTTCCCTCGATGACTTTACCTGTCACTGTCTCACAACAGATATGTGTCAAATAATGTGAAAGTACAACGCTAAAAACAAACATAGATGATAACAAAATATTTCAATTTAAAACATTTATTATAAATTACTTCAATCACAGTGCGCTATGAATCAGCTTAATTAGGATTGAAAATATACATATACACCTAACGAAATACATGCACACACACACACACACACACACACACACACACACACACACACACACACACACACACACATACATATATACAGTATATATATATATATATATACAGGGTGGGCCATTTATATGGATACACCTAAATAAAATGGGAATGGTTGGTGATATTAACTTCCTGTTTGTGGCACATTAGTATATGAGAGGGGGTAAACTTTTCAAGCTGGGTGTTGAAAATGGCGGCCATTTTGAAGTCGGCCATTTTGTATCCAACTTTAGTTTTTTCAATGGGAAGAGGGTCATGTGACACATCAAACTTATCGAGAATTTCACAAGAAAAACAATGGTGTGCTTGGTTTTAACGTTACTTTATTCTTTCATGAGTTATTTACAAGTTTCTGACCACTTATAAAATGTGTTCAAAGTGCTGCCCATTGTGTTGGATTGTCAATGCAACCCTCTTCTCCCACTCTTCACACACTGATAGCAATATGACCAGCCAATTTTAGACCTTAATGACCAAGCAATTTTTTACATTTTTCCATCGTCTCATTCAAAGAGCTATAACTTTTTTATTTTTGCGTCGACATAGCTGTATAAGGTACTGATTTTTTGCGGGACAAGTTGTAATTTTTAATAGCATCATTTTGGGGTACATAGAATTTTTTTTGGGGGGAATAGAAATAAACCTTCAATTTTGCCACACTTTTTTGCATCCTTAATTTACGACGTTTACCGTGTGGCAATAACCAAGCTCAGTACATATATACAGCACCAGAACAAAGCTCAGTACATATATACAACACCAGAACCAAGTTCAGTACATATATACAGTGCCAGAACCAAGCTCAGTACATATATACAGCACCAGAACAAAGCTCAGTACATATATACAACACCAGAACCAAGCTCAGTACATATATACAGTGCCAGAACAAAGCTCCGTACATAAATACAGCAACAGAACCAAGCTCAGTACATAAATACAGCAGCAGAGCCAAGCTCAGTACATATATACACCAGAACCAAGCTCATACATATATACAGCACTAGAACCAAGCTCAGTACATATACACAACACCAGAACCAAGCTCACTACATATATAGAGCCCCAGAACCAAGTTCAGTACATATATACAGCACCATAGCCAAGCTTAGTACATACATACAATAGCAGAACCAAGCTCAATAAATATATACAACACCAGAACAAAGCTAAGTACATAAATACAGCACCAGAACCAAGCTTAGTACATATATACAGCTCCCGAACCAAGCTCAGTACATATATATATAGTGCCAGAACCAAGCTCAGCACATATATACAGTGCCAGAACAAAGCTCAGTACATATATACAGTGCCAGAACCAAGCTCAGTACATATATACAGTGCCAGAATCAAGCTCATTACATAAATATAGCACCAGAACCAAGCTCAGCACATGAATACAGTACCAGCACAAATACTGCTCAATTTAGTGCAACCCCTGCCTTATAGATTTGTACGCCATAAAACTACAGCTTTCAGCATGGCCAACAATGGTAAGCATAGGCTGGAAAGTTCCTGTTTCATAAAAAAATAAATCATACCACCATCATGTGCTTTTCTTCTCCATCCAGTCCAGACCTCTATGATGACTTCTCCCGGCCATGGCCCTTTTTTGAAGTTTTCCACTTAGATGTCTTCAGCTTCTCACTTTTTATACATTTCTGCACCTTTAAATGGAGATAAAATTCTCATGATGCCCCACACTACGCCCTAAATATAAATGTAATAGTGCCATACACTGCACCTCTAATTATAATAGCGCCATACACTGGGTCCCTGATTATAATAGCACAATACACTATGTCCCTGATTATAATAGCACCATACACTGTGTCCCTGATTATAATAGCACAATACACTGTGTCCCTGATTATAATAGCACCATACAGTGTCCCTGATTATAATAGCACTATAAAATGTGTCCCACACACATACAGTGTTCCCTGTAGATAGTGCCCCTATAGATAGTGCCCTACATAGATTGCCCTGTAGATAGTGCCCTACATAGATTCCCCTGTAGATAGTGCAGGACATAGATGCCCTGTAGATAGTGACCTAAATTGATTCCCCTGTAGATAGTGGCCTACATTTATTCCCCTGTAGATAGTGCCCTACATAGATCCATCTGTAGATAGTGCCCTACATAGATTCCCCTGTAGGTAGTGCCCTACATAGATTCCCCTGTAGATAGTGCCCTACATAGATCCCCCTGTAGGTAGTGCCCTACATAGATTCCCCTGTATATAGGGCCCTACATAGATTCCCCTGTAAATAGTGCCCTACATAGCTATCCCTTTAGATAGTGCCCTACATATAGCCCCCCTGTAGATAGTGCCCTACATATAGCCCCTTGTAGATAGTGACCCACATATAGCCCCCCCCTGTATATAGTTCCCTACATATAGCCTCCCTCTGTAGATAGTTTGCTACATATAGCACCCTCTATAGATTGTGCCCAACATATACCCCCCCCCTGTAGATATTGCCACACATCTCATCTCGCCTCATGGACGGCGCGGCCCTGGTCCGACCGCATAATTTACAGTAGACTGTGGACTAACCGCAGTGCTTCGAGTATAGAGTGTGTGCACAGTCTATGGCTGTATTTTATAGGCACCGTATGCTAGTCTTAGTGGGGTACTTTTATAGCATTGTTGTTTGGCCACTTATTCTGGCACAGTTTTTCTTATACAGTATTTTATGAATGTGTTTTATTTATATGGTAATTATGGAAGTGTAGCAGTATTATTTGGGTATGTGTAAGGTGGTATTATGTGCGAACTCTTATGTTAATTGCATCATATATGTATTTATGTTGTGAATGTGTCGTTTACTGTATGGAATTATTTAGAGAGTATGTATGTAGTCAGTTTAAAAATACGTGTGTGTGTGTGTGTGTGTGTGTGTGTGTGTGTGTATGTAGTGAGCATGGCTTTTGTGTATGCAGTGTGTGTATTGTGTTTGCGTATTAAGCCTGTGTTCTGTGTGTGTTTGTGTATGTAGTGTGTGAAACAAGACTGGGTAATAAAAGATAGACAACGAAGTAAGAGTGCCCTGTTTGCAATCTTACAATATTTAACAGTATAGAGAAGGGAGGAAACCTCCAGCTCACCGGTTCTGAGTCTCCAGATATCTTGCTCGGATCCCCGCGACGGCGTGTAATACAAGAGAAAAGGAGAGATGAACCAGAGCTGAATGGAGTTTAAAAGGGAAAGATTGTTCCCACTTTTATTGAAAAAATAATTAAAAATGAAACAGAGACGCAGTCTCAAGGCAGAGAGTAGTGCGGGTAAATACCCGGGCCTACGCGTTTCTAACACGTACGGTGTTCTTAATCATGGCAAAATATTTAGCTATGCCCTGGTGCTGGCCGTACCGCCACAACACTAACCACCAGCCTGGTGAAGCCCCTTCTCACATGCACACACTACAGCAGGCTGTTTCCACAGATATATGTCCCAGCATTCTGCCTTTTATCAGCAGGCCCATCACTCTGCAGAGCTTCAGAAACAGTGCCCATACTCAGCTCCCTGTCCTCCCCCTCCTTTTTTCTGTGGGGAATTTTCCCTCTATCATTGAGCAGCATATAAAGGGCCCACAGATAGGTCTCCCCACATATACAGGCCGGGTATACATACACAGTCCAGGCAGTGGTGGATCATCATTAGGGTGGTTCGGGTGGCCGCCCGGGGCCCAAGGCTCCCAGGAGGCCCATGGACGCCCGAACCGCAAATGACCGCACGGGCCCACTCATGCCCGGTGGCGTCACTAGTACCGGAGGGGGCCACGATGCTAGCGACAGCCACATTCACTTGTATCTGCGTCCTCAGGAATTTAGGGGTCTGGTCTGGGGTCTGATAAACTTAGGGGTCTGAACTGTGGTCTGATTATTTAAGGAGTCTGGGGTCTAAATTATTTAGGTATCTGATCTAAGGTCTGATTAATTTAGGGGGTCTGGTCGGAGGTCTAATAAATTTAGTGGATCTGGTCTGAGGTTTAATTCATTTAGAGTCTGATTAATTTAGATATCTGGTCTGGGGTCTGATTAATTCAGGTGTCTGGTCTGGGCTGTGAGACTATTTTGGGGCTTGGTCTGGGGTCTCATGAATTTAGGGGTCTTGTTTGGGGTCTGATAAATGTAGGGTCTGGTCTGTGGTCTGATTATTTAAGGAAAAACACCGAAAAAGGCCATACTTACAAATGGACACAGCCAGGTCAGAAACGCTGATGAAGGCGAGTGAGCAGGTGCTTTAAATAATAATAGCCTCTCCCACTAGTCTTGAGGGGAGTGGTATGTGGTGCATGGGATGTGTAGTAAGAAATAATAAATGAATAGTGTATGTGCAAGTGTAATAATGTAAGTGAAATATAGGGGGCAGTAATGAGTAAAGTGCCTAAAAAATAAATGAATAATGGGATGCAAGTGTGTGAAACATGGAGGGATAGTGTGTAAGTCACTAATACCCCAGGTATTTTTCATTATTACTTATATTCGCTTCTTTTGGACACAGCCAGGTCTTTGATGCTGGGAGAGCATGGTGTGTTGTTGTTTGGCCTAGCAAGCAGGGTAGCCCGCTCTATGAATTATCAAGGCATCACAAATAGGCTTCTACCTGGCTAGACACGTTGCGCCTCATGACTTACACACTATCCCTCCATGTTTCACACACTTGCATCCCATTATTCATTTATT
The DNA here is from genome assembly GCF_050947455.1 of Rhinoderma darwinii. NCBI lineage: Eukaryota > Metazoa > Chordata > Amphibia > Anura > Rhinodermatidae > Rhinoderma > Rhinoderma darwinii. The sequence goes on from NC_134691.1 coordinate 91,351,040, forward strand.
TTTTAGGCACTTTACTCATTACTGCCCCCTATATTTCACTTACATTATTACACTTGCACATACACTATTCATTTATTATTTCTTACTACACATCCCATGCACCACATACCACTCCCCTCAAGACTAGTGGGAGTGGCTATTATTATTTAAAGCACCTGCTCACTCGCCTGCATCAGCGTTTCTGACCTGGCTGTGTCCATTTGTAAGTATGGCCTTTTTCGGTGTTTTTGCATAAATGTCCTTGTTTTTATCTGTTTTGTCTGTACATCAGGAGCTTTTCGCTCCAGTTAGGGACTCGCAAGTCTGGGGATCCTTGTCGTGGATTGCGAGCTTGCGTCCTTTTGGCCAAAATGATCACTAATACCCCAGGTATTTTTCATTATTACTTATATTCGCTTCTTTTGGACACAGCCAGGTCTTTGATGCTGGGAGAGCATGGTGTGTTGTTGTTTGGCCTAGCAAGCAGGGTAGCCCGCTCTATGAATTATCAAGGCGTCACAAATAGGCTTCTACCTGGCTAGACACGTTGCGCCTCATGACTTACACACTATCCCTCCATGTTTCACACACTTGCATCCCATTATTCATTTATTTTTTAGGCACTTTACTCATTACTGCCCCCTATATTTCACTTACATTATTACACTTGCACATACACTATTCATTTATTATTTCTTACTACACATCCCATGCACCACATACCACTCCCCTCAAGACTAGTGGGAGTGGCTATTATTATTTAAAGCACCTGCTCACTCGCCTTCATCAGCGTTTCTGACCTGGCTGTGTCCATTTGTAAGTATGGCCTTTTTCGGTGTTTTTGCATAAATGTCCTTGTTTTTATCTGTTTTGTCTGTACATCAGGAGCTTTTCGCTCCAGTTAGGGACTCGCAAGTCTGGGGATCCTTGTCGTGGATTGCGAGCTTGCGTCCTTTTGGCCAAAATGATCACTAATACCCCAGGTATTTTTCATTATTACTTATATTCGCTTCTTTTGGACACAGCCAGGTCTTTGATGCTGGGAGAGCATGGTGTGTTGTTGTTTGGCCTAGCAAGCAGGGTAGCCCGCTCTATGAATTATCAAGGCGTCACAAATAGGCTTCTACCTGGCTAGACACGTTGCGCCTCATGACTTACACACTATCCCTCCATGTTTCACACACTTGCATCCCATTATTCATTTATTTTTTAGGCACTTTACTCATTACTGCCCCCTATATTTCACTTACATTATTACACTTGCACATACACTATTCATTTATTATTTCTTACTACACATCCCATGCACCACATACCACTCCCCTCAAGACTAGTGGGAGTGGCTATTATTATTTAAAGCACCTGCTCACTCGCCTTCATCAGCGTTTCTGACCTGGCTGTGTCCATTTGTAAGTATGGCCTTTTTCGGTGTTTTTGCATAAATGTCCTTGTTTTTATCTGTTTTGTCTGTACATCAGGAGCTTTTCGCTCCAGTTAGGGACTCGCAAGTCTGGGGATCCTTGTCGTGGATTGCGAGCTTGCGTCCTTTTGGCCAAAATGATCACTAATACCCCAGGTATTTTTCATTATTACTTATATTCGCTTCTTTTGGACACAGCCAGGTCTTTGATGCTGGGAGAGCATGGTGTGTTGTTGTTTGGCCTAGCAAGCAGGGTAGCCCGCTCTATGAATTATCAAGGCGTCACAAATAGGCTTCTACCTGGCTAGACACGTTGCGCCTCATGACTTACACACTATCCCTCCATGTTTCACACACTTGCATCCCATTATTCATTTATTTTTTAGGCACTTTACTCATTACTGCCCCCTATATTTCACTTACATTATTACACTTGCACATACACTATTCATTTATTATTTCTTACTACACATCCCATGCACCACATACCACTCCCCTCAAGACTAGTGGGAGTGGCTATTATTATTTAAAGCACCTGCTCACTCGCCTTCATCAGCGTTTCTGACCTGGCTGTGTCCATTTGTAAGTATGGCCTTTTTCGGTGTTTTTGCATAAATGTCCTTGTTTTTATCTGTTTTGTCTGTACATCAGGAGCTTTTCGCTCCAGTTAGGGACTCGCAAGTCTGGGGATCCTTGTCGTGGATTGTGAGCTTGCGTCCTTTTGGCCAAAATGATCACTAATACCCCAGGTATTTTTCATTATTACTTATATTCGCTTCTTTTGGACACAGCCAGGTCTTTGATGCTGGGAGAGCATGGTGTGTTGTTGTTTGGCCTAGCAAGCAGGGTAGCCCGCTCTATGAATTATCAAGGCGTCACAAATAGGCTTCTACCTGGCTAGACACGTTGCGCCTCATGACTTACACACTATCCCTCCATGTTTCACACACTTGCATCCCATTATTCATTTATTTTTTAGGCACTTTACTCATTACTGCCCCCTATATTTCACTTACATTATTACACTTGCACATACACTATTCATTTATTATTTCTTACTACACATCCCATGCACCACATACCACTCCCCTCAAGACTAGTGGGAGTGGCTATTATTATTTAAAGCACCTGCTCACTCGCCTTCATCAGCGTTTCTGACCTGGCTGTGTCCATTTGTAAGTATGGCCTTTTTCGGTGTTTTTGCATAAATGTCCTTGTTTTTATCTGTTTTGATTATTTAAGGAGTCTGGTCTGGAGTCTAAATTATTTTAGGGATCTGTTTAGGGATCTGGTCTAAGGTTTGATTAATTTAGGGGGTTTGGTCTGAGGTCTGATAAATTTAGGGGTTTGGTCTGGGGTCTGAATATATTTAAGGGTCTGATCTGGGGTCTAATTAATTTAGGGGTCTGGTCTGGGGTCTAATTAATGTAGGGGATCTGATCTGGGGTCTGATTAATTTAGGGGGTCTGGTCTCGAGTCTGATTTATAAGGGGTTTGGTCTGTGGTCTGATAAATTAAGGGAACTGGTCTGGGGTCTGATAAATGTAGGGGTCTGGTCTGCAGTATAATTATCTGAGGTCTGATAAACTTAGAGGGTTTGGTCTTTGGTCTGATAAATGTAGGGGTCTGGTCTAGGGTTTAAATTATTTTAGGCGGTCTAAATCATTTAGGGGTCTGGTCTGGCATCTGAATAAGTTAGGGGGTCTGATCTGGGGTCTGATTAATTTAGGGATCTGATAAATTGAGGAAGTCATATCTGGGGTCTGATTATTTTGGAATTTGGTCTGTGGTCTGATTGACTTAGGGGGGCCTAGTCTGAGGTATGATAAATTTAGGGGTCTAGTCTCGAGTCTGAGTATTTAAGGAGTCTGGTCTGGGGGTTTGAATTTATTTGTGTTGCTATAGAGGCTGGAAATGGCTGCAGAAGCAAGGGCCAAAGATGTCTCTGCAGTATACTCAGCAGTTGTCAGTAAAAGTCGTTATAGCAATCTGGGCCGGATGGGGAAGAAAAGAAAAGACGTCTACAATCAGAGAAGACGTACTTGTGAGTCACTGAATTTAACTGGTCAAAATCACTTAAATGACCTGCAGCGTGCTTGTGTTAATTTCAGATGTTTTTCTAGAACACTGAAAAGGCTACTAACTCCATATATATAAAATAATAAAATTTCACAAACATAATAAAAATTTCTCATCTTAGTCCTTTTTAACAGAGGTTCATCTCAAAATGACATTATTATGAATTTGACTATCCCATTCATTCTTTTTTGATGGTTTAGACATATCAGCAATCAGGTATATAAACATTGAATGAATAGAATCGAAAATGTAGCCAAAATAACACGAGGACGGAAGGCTGTGTGAAAACAAGGAACAATGAAGACAGAATGTCTGCCTGTAGTTTTGCTTAGCTAGTTAAAATGTAGAATATAGAAATGAGCTAAAATAAAGCAAATATGAAATGAACACCTGTATGAATAATAAAACCAAATACAACCCTGTGATTAGAACAACGTATAGATCTATGTGCAGGAAATCATATTTTTAGCTTCTCATTCATTTAGGCTGATTAGGGTTTATCCTGGGATAGATAAGTTATGGATTATCAAAAATTATCGAAGTAAGTAAATATGAATTTTAGTTATTTCATAACAACTATTTATTACTTCTAAACTAAGTCCTATCTTACTCAGACCTTTTAAAAATGACATACAATTATATTTAAAGACAGATGATGTAAAGAGCAAATAAAGAATATATTGACAGCTAAAAGAATAAACCTGACCAAGCCACAAACCTGTATAACTCAATGAAAGGTCACATGTGTTGACATCTGCCTGTGGGATGAAATGAAAATGCTAATGTAAGTTGAAAAGTTCTCCAAACCGACTGATGGTTTTGTTTGCTTAGCATTTGCTTATTTTCTGGTAAGCAGTCTCCAAGGTGCCAAATTATGTTAAATCAAGTCTACTAGTAGTGAACTCTCTAGTGACTAAACAGGTTTCATTAAAGAGGCTCTGTCACCAGATTATAAATGCTCTATCTCCTACATAATCTGATCGGCGCTGTATTGTAGATAACAGCAGTGGTTTTCATTTTGAAAAACGATCATTTTTGAGCAAGTTATGAGCTAGTTTAGATTTATGCTAATGACTCTCAATGGACAACTGGGTGTGTTTTTACTTTTGACCAACTGGGTGTTGTACAGAGGAGTGTATGAGGCTGACCAATCAGTGACTAATCAGTGTCATACACTTCTCATTGTTCCAGCCCAGCATGATCCACAGCACAGTGTGATTGTGCAGTGAAAGAAGTAAACACGCCCAGATGTAACAAACACAATACACGCCCAGTTGGAAATAAGAGAAAACACGCCCAGTTGTCCATTAGAAAGGCTCATTTGCATAAATATAAAATTGCTCATAACTTAGCCAAAAATGATCGTTTAAAAAAAACCAAAAACGTTACGGTTATCTACATTGCAGCGCCGATCACATGCAATAGGAGATAGGGATTTGATAATCTGGTGACAGAGCCTCTTTAAGCAGCTAGATCTGGAAAACTATTTGTGTATACTTCAGTACAACAAAGCAAAAACATTAAGGGTATGTGCACACGAGAAGTGGCTTTTACGTCTGAAAAGACAGACTGTTTTCAGGAGAAAACAGCTGCCTCGTTTCAGACGTAAAAGCTCTTCCTCGCATTATGCGAGGCGTCTTTGACGTTCGTAAATCTTGAGCTGCTCTTCATTGACTTCAATGAAGAACGGCTCAAATTACGTTGCAAAGAAGTGTCCTGCACTTCTTTGCCGAGGAAGTCTTTTTACGCGTCGTCGTTTGACAGCTGTCAAACGACGACGCGTAAATGATAGGTGGTCTGCACAGTACGTCGGCAAACCCATTCAAATGAATGGGCAGATGTTTGCCGACGTATTGTAGCCCTATTTTCAGATGTAAAACGAGGCATAATACGCCTCGTTTACGTCTGAAAATAGGTCGTGTGAACCCAGGCTAAGAGTTTGTTGTATTTTTTTCTTTAATTTTATTTTGTCACATTAGTGGGAACATTCACTGGATATTTTATATATTAAAAAAAAGGGAAAAGTTTTGGAATGGTGGAAATCACAGGATCAATAGACATGTTAATGAAATGCAAATGAAAAACAATGGAAACAAAATATTCCAAACATCTTGATTTATTCAGTACTGAGTATGAGCGTCATGCGCAGAAATACACGCACTTACACACCTTGGCAGCTATCAATGGGATTATTAATGTTTGTCTGAGGAATGTTATGCCACACTGAATGCACTTGGGCACGCAAATCATCAAGATTGCCTGCTGGCAGCTCCCTTTACAAATGCCGACCAAAGATGTCCCAGATCTGCTTGATGGGAGACGAGTCCGGAGACACTGCAGACCATGGTAGCACATTTAGGCCAGGCAGGCTGCTCACAGTAGCATGAGCAACATGCAGCCTGGCGTTGTCCAGTTGAAAAACGGCTTCTGTGACACTTTGGAGAAATGTCTGTATCACTGGCTCCACGACCAAATCAATGTAACACCGAGATGTTAGTGTACCCTATAATGAAGACTAGAGGGATCCGGCTCCGTACATTATGCCACCCCACACCATAATCCCGGGAGTAGGACTGGTGTGACATTCCCTTGTGAAGGCATCTTCATGGCTTTGCCCACGTGGTCTCCAGTTGGATTTTCTGCTATCATTGCGTCCAGGACAAAAGTTGGACTCATCGCTGAAGAGGATAGACCTCTATTCCAGCAGCCTTTGCCGTCTTGCTGTGCACCATGATAGTTTTTGAGAGTGGTGCCATGTGGTCAATGGAACACCTGTAGCAGGACGTCTGGCTCGTAGCCCAATGTCGTGCAAACGCCTTCTGATGGTTTGTGTCGACACTAGTTGTTGCCCTAGACTTAGGATGTGACGTCTAATTTCACTTACAGTAGAGAATGGATCACTATGTGCCATTCTTCATATCAGACGATCCGTCTGTGCAGAGGTTCGCCTCCGCACATCTCTTGCTTTCATTCCTATTAATTATGGTTCTCCCAACCTTCGGGACACGCAATGTTGAACAGTGCTGACATCTCGGCCTAGGCCTGTAGCGATCTTCGGGACTGATAAACCAAAGTTTCTCAGTTCAAGAACTCTGTCCCTCTCAGTTTGCAAAAAGTGGCGATAACTGGCACATCTACGAACAGGAGGCATCGCACAAACATCCCACACCACTTTATCCAATTTTAGAGGTTTCATGTAGCTAAAAAACTTTGCTTTCAATCTAGATTTTATGCCCATCCCACAAGCAACAGATTGGAGCTCAGGGCTTCAAAATTTGAGCATTTGCAGATCTTAGCGACAGCTCAATTTGCATAACCTTACAGCTTGGCCTTCTTGGTGTTGCAATTTCAATGTTGAGGAGTCCATCTACAGTTAGGTCTAGAATTATTTGGACAATGACACAAGTTTTGGTATTTTAGCTGTCTACCAAAATATATTGACTATACAGTTATATAATCAATATGGGCTTAAAGTGCAGACTCTCATCTTTAATATGAGGGTATTCACATCCTAATTTCAGGAAGGGTTTAGGGATTACAGCTTTAATATGTAGTTGCCTCTTTTTCAAGGGACCAAATGTAATTGGACAATTATCCCAAAAGCTATTTAATAGGCTGCATGGGCTATTTCCTCATTAATCCATTATCAATTAGGCAGTTAAAAGGTCGGGAGTGGATTCCAGGTGTGGCATTTGCATTTGGAAGCTGTTACTGTGAACCCACAACATGAGGTCAAAGGAGCTCTCAATGCAAGTGAAACAGACCACCTTTAGGCTGAAAAAAATGAAGAAATCCATCTGAGAGATGGCACAAATGTTAGGAGTGGCCAAATCAACAGTTTGGTACATTCTTTAAAAAAAGGAGCGCACTGCTGATCTCGTGAACTCCAAAAGGTCTGGACGTCCACAGAAGACAACAGTGGTGGATGATCGCAGAATCCTTTCCATAGTGAAGAAAAACCCCTTCACAACATCCACCCAAGTAAAGAACACACTCCTGGATGTAGGTGTAGTAGTATCTAGGTCTACCATAAAGAGAAGACTTCATGAGAGCAAATACAGAGGGTTCACCACAAGGTGCAAACCATTAATCAGCCTCAAAAATACAAAGGCCAGATTAGACTTTTCCGAACAACATGTAAAGAAGCCAGACCAGTTCTGGAACAGCATGAAACTAACATCAACCTGTACCAGAATGATGAGAGGAAGAAAGTATGGAGAAGGCTTGGAACGGCTCATGATCCAAAGCACACCACATCCTATGTAAAACATGGTGGAGGCAGTGTGATGGCATGGGCATGCATGGCTGCCAAAGGCACTGGGTCACTAGTGTTTATTGATGATGTGACTGAAGACAGAAGCAGTCGGATGAATTCTGAAGTGTTCAGGGATTTACTTTCTACTCAGATTCACCCAAATGCAGCAAGGTTGATTGGACGTCGCTTCACATTACAGATGGACAATGACTCAAAAAATACTGAGAAAGCAACCCGGGAGATTTTTTTAAGACAAAGAAGTGGAATATTCTGCAATGGCCAAGTCAATCACCAGATCTCAACCTGATCGATCATGCATTTAAATTGCTTAGGACAAAACTTAAGGCAGAAAGACCCACAAACAAGCAACAAATGAAGACAGCAGCAGGAAATGCCAAGCAAAGCATCACAAAGGAGGAAACCCAGCGTTTGGTGATGTCCATGGGTTCCAGACTTCAGGCAGTCATTGCCTGCAAAGGATTCTCTACACAGTATTAAAAGAAAACTATTTTATTTATGGTAATGTTAATTTGTCCAATTACTTTTGAGCCCCTGAAATGAGGAGGCTGTGTAGAAAAATGGTGGCAATTCCTAAATGTTTCACAGGATATCTTTGTTCAACCCCTTTAATTAAACCTGAAAGTCTACACTTCAATCGCATCTCAGTTGTTTCATTTCAAATCTAATGTGGTGGCATGCAGAGCCCAAATCATGAAGATGATACACCATGAAGAATACTACAGTACATGGTCAAAAGTATGTGGACATCCCCTCCTAATTATTGAGTTCAGATGTTTTAGCCACATGCATTGCAAACAGGTACATAAAATCAAGCACACAGCCATGCCATTCCAATCTGAAATCTTGAGGAAAGCCTTCCCAGAAGAGTGGAGATTCTTGTAGCCACAAAAGAGGGCCCATGTACATTTTTTATATATATATATATATATATATATATATATATATATATATATATATATATATATATATATTTATATATCAATTTGCTTTTAGTGTTTTATTAAAATAAATTTTATTTATTTGTGTGTTTGTGTTTTACTTTTTTTCTTCTAACTTTTACTTCACTATGGGGGCTGCCATTTTTTTTTCATCTCTGTATGTGTCGATTAACGACACATACAGAGATGGAATACGGCACATGCATCCCCATAGAGAATGTGAACGGGAGCCGTTCCATTCACTATGGTGTACGCCGTCTGTGTGGGAACGGCACATGCGCCGCTCCCACACAGTCCAAATGGAAGGTCTTCGGCCGAGCGACATCTGGCGCCATTTCTTGTGGACCGTAAGAGACTACTTCCGGTCGCGGCTTCCGGACATGTGTTCAGAAGCGAGCGGTGGGAGCAGACGGACCGGAGGGAGCGGCGGCAGCGGCAGGAGCAGGTAAGTTATTTCTGTGTATGTACGTGTTTTAGTGTGTGATTACCACTGTATGTAAGCCTACTACACTGTGTATTCGCTCAAAAAATGGCGACACACAGTGTAGGAGGTTTGAACATGCAATCCCCTCCTTTCTCCTGGCACTAGCCAGGATAAAGGAGGGGGGATTGTTTGAGGCCGCTAGAGCGAGTGTGTCTTCTCAAATTTTGCAGCATAAAGCAATGTGGTTGCTTTACCACATGCCAATGCTGCAATTTTGGGAATTGCTCCCTCTAGTGACCAGCACAGGGAAATGTTATAAATTAGAATCTAATTTATAATATTTCCTGACCTGTTGAAAAAATTAAAAAAATTAGAACAATGTCTAATCATGTATTTACTAACTGTTTAACTAAAAAAAATAAAAAAAAATTCTAGCGACACATTCCCTGTGACGTCTGAGAAGCTCATGTAGGTACAATGGCCAGTTGTACACATATTTTTGGGCCATATAATATATATATATATATATATATATATATATATATATATATATACACTACCGTTCAAAAGTTTAGGGTCACTTAGAAATGTCCTTATTTTTGAAAGAAAATCACAGTTTTTTTCAATGACGATAACATTAAATTAATCAGAAATACACTCTATACATTGTTAATGTGCTAAATGACTATTCTAGCTGCAAACGTCTGGTTTTTAATGCAATATCTACATAGGTGTATAGAGGCCCATTTCCAGCAACCATCACTCCAGTGTTCTAATGGTAGATTGTGTTTGCTAACTGTGTTAGAAGGCTAATGAATGATTAGAAAACACTTGAAAACCCTTGTGCAATTATGTTAGCACCGCTGTAAACAGTTTTGCTGTTTAGAGGAGCTATAAAACTGACCTTCCTTTGAGCTAGTTGAGAATCTGGAGCATTACATTTGTGGGTTTGATTAAACTCTCAAAATCGCTAGAAAAGAGAGCTTTCATGTGAAACTAAACAGTCTATTCTTGTTCTTAGAAATGAAGGCTATTCCATGCGAGAAATTGCCAAGTAACTGAAGATTTCCTACAAAGGTGTGTACTACTCCCTTCAGAGGACAGCGCACACAGGCTCTAACCAGAGTAGAAAGAGAAGTGGGAGGCCCCGCTGCACAACTGAGCAACAAGACAAGTACATTAGAGTCTCTAGTTTGAGAAATAGACACCTCACAGGTCCTCAACTGGCAGCTTCATTAAATAGTACCCACAAAACGCCAGTGTCAACGTCTACAGTAAAGAGGTGACTCCGGGATGCTGGCCTTCAGGGCAGAGTGGCAAAGAAAAAGCCATATCTAAGACTGGCTAATAAAAGGAAAAGATTAATATGGGCAAAAGCACACTGACATTGGACAGAGGAAGATTGGAAAAAAGTGTTATGGACAGACAAATCGAAGTTTGAGGTGTTTGGATCACACAGAAGAACATTTGTGAGACGCAGAACAACTGAAAAGATGCTGGAAGAGTGCCTGACACCATCTGTCAAGCATGGTGGAGGTAATGTGATGGTCTGGGGTTGCTTTGGTGCTGGTAAAGTGGGAGATTTGTACAAGGTAAAAGGGATTTTGAATAAGCAAGGCTATCACTCCATTTTGCAACGCCTTGCCATACCCTGTGGACAGCGCTTGATTGGAGCCAATTTCATCCTACAACTGGACAATGACCCAAAGCACACCTCCAAATTATGGAAGAACTATTTAGGGAAGAAGCGGGCAGCTGGTATTCTATCTGTAATGGAGTGGCCAGCGCAATCACCAGATCTCAACCCCATAGAGCTGTTGTGGGAGCAGCTTGACTTGGTACGCAAGAAGTGCCCATCAAGCCAATCCAACTTGTGGGAGGGCCTTCTGGAAGCATGGGGTGAAATTTCTCCCGATTACCTCAGCAAATTAACAGCTAGAATGCCAAAGGTCTGCAATGCTGTAATTGCTGCAAATGGAGCATTCTTTGACGAAAGCAAAGTTTGAAGGAGAAAATTATTATTTCAAATAAAAATCATTATTTCTAACCTTGTCAATGTCTTGACTATATTTTCTAGTCATTTTGCAACTCATTTGATAAATAAAAGTGTGAGTTTTCATGGAAAACACAAAATTGTCTGGGTGACCCCAAACTTTTGAACGGTAGTGTGTATATATATATATATATATATATATATATATATATATATATATATATATATATATATATATATATATATATTTATACATATATATATATATACATACACTGCTTTTCATTTAGATTGCTAGCCTTTATGAGCAGGGACAACTCTCCTTTTGTATCATTGCTTGTTTAGTTGCATTGATTACTTGTCATTGTACCTGTTTGTTACTTCCCCAATTGTAAACCTCTGCAGAGTGAGTTGATGCCATATAAAGATTATTACTATTATAGTATATATGGCTCAGACCAGCTACCAGAAACTAAATATGTCTGTACAAAATAGCCCATGATGCTGCCATGTGTAAGGTTGCTTAACCTGGTCTGACTATGTCATCTCTCCCATCTCAAATGAGTAAGAATGTGACAAAATAAAACCATTACAGGTTATTTAGTTCAATGTGGTGTATTTTATCAAGTGTGATTTTAGCTATGTAAAAGCAAGCACATCAAATACTAAATAAAAAAGCTGTACTTCATTTTATAGTTCACAGGAACAGGCAGGGTGAGAACTGGACACTGTACAGCAAGTAACCATCAAGCTCCAACAGCTTCCCACTTAACTCAAACCCTGTGCTACGTTGATGTAAAAATATACACAGGCATATAGAATATTGGGAAGAATGAGGCTTACAAGGTGAAACACAATATTATACTTAAGGTTTGGCAAGTGAACCCCAAATCTTTGATTTCTATGCAATTAACCAGATCTCAGCATCTCTGGCTCCAGAGAGCCGCAGAGTTTTTGGTTTTATTAGCTATTTCCTTTCCCAGCCGTCAGCAATGCCTTCAATCCTTAAAATGGAAGTGGGGGTGGAAAAGTCTCCGATAATGTTATGGTGCCATAGAAAGACCACAGCAAAACAAGTGCCAGCCAGTCTATTTTCCAAACTGAACACAGAGCTCACATAAACCAGCCTCACGCTTGAATTAAACACGTTGTTGTATTCAGTCATTTACGTGTGGCATAATTAAAAACATCCATCAGTAATTCATTGGATCCCGTAGTGCAGAGACACAAAGTCTAGAAATGTTCCCTCTGTAAGGTTTAACCTCTCAGGAAATATAGGGAGCTCCATCTTTCGAGGATTTATATGGGGAATTAGTTCTCTCTAAAAAAAAAAAAAAAATCAAATTATGAGTAAGAAAAGGATCATATTTTAAGAGTTACAGTGTATCAATCTGTTCTCAGCTGACTATACACGGTGTAACCTGTCAGATATAATGAAATCCTGGTGTATATCTGTAGGTATTACATACATTTACACAAAAACAGATTATTTTTATATTATTATGTTCTGTGTACTGGACAGATGTACTGCAAGTTGCTAGTTTTAATAATGTTGGTAATTTTTCTTACATATTTCCTAAATACCCCTTATTATACTGTTTTTTATTTTACATGTGTATTTGCTTGTGGTAAACTCTTACTCTTATAACATTTTCAGTTTATTACGCACTGATCCATCAAGTAATGGGTCTGCCATCTTGCCACCATCTGAGCATTGTTTTTACATGCATGCATTTTGGATCTTAACCCCTTCAGGACTGAGCCTATTTTGGCCTTCAGGACGAAGCCGATTTTTCAAATCTGACATGTGTCACTTTATGTGGTAATAACTCTGGAATGCTTTTACCTATCCAAGTGATTCTGAGATTGTTTTCTCGTGACATATTGTACTTTATGTTTGGGAAAAAATTTGGTCGATAAATTCAATATTTATTTGTAAAAAAAACACCAAGATTTAGAGAAAATATGCAAAAATGTGCATTTTTCTCAATTTAAATGTATCTACTTGTAAAACAGATAGTAATACCACACAAAATACTTACTAGTTTATATTTCCCATATGTCTACTTTATGTTTGCATCATTTTTATGAACATCCTTTTATTTTTCTAGGATGTTACAAGGCTTAGAACTTTAGCAGCAATTTCGCATATTTTCAAGAAAATTTCAAAAGGCTATTTTTTCAGGGACCAGTTCAGTTGTGAAGTGGCTTTGAGGGCCTTATATATTAGAAAGCCCCCACTAATCACCCCATTTTGAAAACTGCACCCCTCAAAGTATTCAAAACAGCATTCAGAACGTGTTTTAACCCTTTAGGCGTTTCACAGGAATTAAAGCAATGTAGAGGTGAAATTTACAAATTTCATTTTTTTTTGCCAAAATTCATTTGTAATACATTTTTTTCTGTACCACAGAGGGTTTTACCCAAGAAACGCAACTCAATACTTATTGCCCGGATTCTGCAGTTTTTAGAAATATCCCACATGTGGCCCTAGCGTGCTAATGGACTGAAACACTGGCCTCAGAAGCAAAGGAGCACCTAGAGGATTTTGAGGCCTCACGTTTTTAGAATATATTTTAGACACCATGTCAGGTTTAAATAGGTCTTGTGGTGCCAAAACAGTAAAGACCCCCCAAAAGTGACCCCATTTTGGAAACTACACACCTCAAGGAATTTATCTAGGGGCATAGTTAGCATTTTGAACCCACAGTTTTTTTGCTAAATTTATTTTAATTAGTATGTAAAGATGAAAAGCTTCTTTTTTTCTGAAAAAAAATAGAAATTTTTAATTTTTACAAGGAATAAAGTAGAAAAAACACCCCAACATATGTAAAGCAATTTCTTCCAATTATAGCAATACCCCATATGTGGTAATAAACTGCTGTTTGGACCCACAGCAGGGCTCAGAAGGGAAGGAGCGCCATTTGGATTTTGGATTTCTGATTTTGCTGGAATCGTTTTCAGTGCCGTGTCGTGTTTGCAATGCACTGGAGGGATGAAAACAGTGGAAACCCCCCAAAAGTGACCCCATTTTGGAAACTACACCCCTGAAGGAATTTTTTTAGGGGTAAAGTTAGCATTTTGACCTCACAGTTGTTTTGCTGAATTCATTGGAATTGGTCTGTAAAGGTAACAATCCACTTTTTTGCTGAAAAAACATAGACATTTTTACAAGGAATAAAGGAGACAAAGCACCCCAACATTTGTAAAACAATTTCTCCCGATTACGTAAATACACCATATGTGGTAATAAAGTGCTGTTTGGACCCAGAGCGGGGCTTAGAAGGGAAGGAGCACTATTTGGCTTTTGGAGCTCAAATTTAGCTGGAATAGTTTTTGGGTGTCATGTCGCATTTGCAACGCCCCCGAGGGACCAAAACAGTGGAAGCCCCCCAAAAGTAACCCCATTTGGAAAACTACACCACTTAAGGAATCAATCTAGGGGTATTGTGGCCATTTAGACCCCACAAGTCTTTTGCAGGATTTATTAGAATTAGGCCGTGAAAATTAATATCAACATTATTTCAACTAAAATGTTGAATTTTTTCAATTTCACAAAGGATAAAGGAGAAAAAGCTGCCCAATATTTGTAAAACAATTTCTCCCGAGTACGGCAATACCCCACAAGTGGTCATAAATGCTTTTTCATTAGAAAGTAATTAACCCTTTCTGTACTGATCCATGTTTTGCTTTTTCTTTTTAATTTTTCCCTCTCCGCTTTCCGAGAGCCACAACTTTTTTATTTTTCCGTCCATAGAGCAGTGTGAGGGCTTATTTTTTGCTGTAGTTTTTATTGGTACTATTGTTTGGTACATACAACTTTTTTAGCACTTTTTATTACATTTTTTGGTAGCGCCAAGGTGACCCAAAAAACAGTGATTTTGCCGTTTTAAATTCATTATTTTTCACGGCGTTCACCGTGCGAGTTAAATAATGGTATATTGTAATAGTTTTGGACTTTTACGGACGCAGCGATACCAATTTTGTGGGGTTTTTTTTGGTTTTTTTACATTATTTTAGAGAAAAATGTGAAAAGTTTTTGTTTTTGGACTTTAAATATTTATTTTATTTTTTCCACTAATAATAACTATTTACTTTTGTTTTTACACATTTTATTAGTCCCCATAGGAGACTTGAACCAGCGATCATTAGATCACTGGTGGAATTCACTGCAATACAAATGTATTGCAGTATATTGTCATTTATACATGCTCCTGTAACAGCGCGATCGCTGTTTCTGTCCATTAGTCCCGGGTGTCCGCTGTAATATACAGCGGACACCCGCAGTGTATGGCGCGGGCTCAGTGCGTGAGACGCTCCATACATCACCTCCCACACCACGACATGCTATTAAGTGGTGGTGCGCAAAAGGTTTCATGCGCAGCGGATGGTGCAAAATGAAAATGACAATTTTCCACTGATGTGCCATTTTAGTGCACTATATGTTGTGCCCAGTTTGTGCCACAAATATTACAAATAAAATATTAACCGGGTTCTCCCGGGTATGGTGATGCCATATCGGTGGATGTAATCAGCTGTTTGGGCACGCTGTAGGGCTCAGAAGGGAGGGAGCGCCATTTGGCTTTTGGAGCACAGATTTAGCTTGGTAGTAGCTCTGGCGTTTTGCTGGTATTTCAGTTTATAATGTGGGGGTACATGTAGGCTGGGCAGAGTACATCAGGGGCATAATAAGAGGGTATAATAATGGGGTAAATAAATAATAATTCGCAGATATGTGGCCAGTGTCGCACTGATAAATGGCGCCCAATCTTATCTGCTTTTGGAACACTGCACATTTTGCATCGCTATATTCTGAGTCGGAACTCTTTTATTTTTTCAGCACTAGAGCTGTGTGAGGGCTTATTCTTTGCGGGACAATCTGTAGTTTTCATTGGTACCATTTTGGGGTACATGCGACTTTTTGATCACTTTTTATTGTATATTTTGTGAGGCCTGGTGACCAAAAAATAGTAATTCTGGCATTGTTTTTCGTTTATTTTATTTGCGGTGTTCACCATGCGGGAAAAATAATATTATAGTTTTATAGTTGGGGTTGTTACGAACGCGGTGATACCAAACATGTGTACTTTTTTTTTACGTGTTCATTTTTTTTCCTTTAATAAAAGACTTATTATAGGGAAAAAAAGCAGTTCTTGTTTATGTCACTTATAACTTTTATTTTTACACTTTTTTAAAATATTTTTATTCTTTTTTTTACTTTTTTTTACTTTTTTTACTTGTCCCACTAGGGGACACTTAGACTTGCAGCTCTGATCGCTGCTGGAATACATTACACTACCTACATAGTGTAATATATTCCAACTGTCATTGTGACGTGACAGTCACACTGACAGGAAGCCTACGACGAGCAGCCTCCGGCTGGTCCTCATAGGCTTCGGTACATGCTAGCCCGGAAACCATTTTCTGGCGTCCGGTTGCTATGGGTACCATCGCCAGCCCCCGTGATTTCACGTGGGGGCTGCCGATCTCCGCTAAACTCCTTAAATGTGGCGATCGGAATCGACCGCTGCATCGAAGGGGTTAACTGCCTAAATCAGCGGCGATGGGCCTCTGATCGGCAACAGGGAATGCAGGGCAGACACCCTGCACAGTTAACCGCTGCTGCGGTGTAGCGCCGCGTGGCGGTTAACTGTCAAAGCACTGACGTAACTGCACATCGAGGTGCGCGAAGTTACTGCTCATCTCGACGTGCATTAACAGCAAGGTGCGGGAAGGGGTTAATGCAGTACACAAAACGAAACCATATTAGGCCCCGTTTTGTAGTTGATTAATTCAGATTTAGGCTTCTTTATATTGATCGAGGCTTTCTCCAGAGACCATGAATTCAGTGCTTCTAAGAGAGAACTTGACCCAGTATATGACATTCAATGAAACATGTTGCAATTTATTTTATGCGGACTCCGCATGTGTTTACCACTATACTTTGATACAGTTTTATGCATGGTCCCAATGAAATGCAGTAAAACTCTATTTGGGATCCATGTTCGGTTGGTGTTACCAGAGCTGAAATCTGCTGTGTAAGTTTTTCCAAACAATGTAATCACATTCATCATACTACAGCATTCACATCAAACAATATATTGAATGGTATTATCAACAGAAAGTTTATAATACCCCCAGGTCAGGATAGCGTATACTTACGGGGTAATGTGCTCTAAAAGTGTCCAGCTACTAAATCACAGAGACGTTCCAGAAACACTTTCCTCAGTGTGGTTCAAAGTGGCTGCGATCCTTGGGTCAGCTCAAATCATGCTGACCGGGTGGCCATACAATATAGCAGCTATTAGCAATTGCTGTGGGAGTGGCGCACAGCACTCTCACTGCTTGCGCTGGACTTAGCGATAGTGCAGGGGAACAGTTGACACATACCATTTATAGTATAGCATGTGACTGTGATCACGTGTCAAATTCCAATACACCTGTAAGGGGGTCGAACACTGTACTTCCCCTTACGTAAAAGAAATGAGTTTATGCTTTTTATTAAGTCTGTTCCATTGTCTATTTGTTTTGCCTTGTATGTATTGCATGAGTATCTGCTATAATAATTTACTTTGGCCACTAAATGGCTCCATACTGGCAGGAAGAGATAGAAAGCAGGAAGGAGGAAGTGACGCAGTGTGACTGGAGAAAGACTCAGAGGTGCCGCTCAGAGTGTGTGAGCGAGGAGGCCCAAACACTGACACCATGGAGTAAGCTGGTGAGCTGCAATATACACACATGGCAAGAGCTTGAGTGAGGGACCTGAAAACCCTGAGTACTGAGTGGTGCTGTACAACTAGGTCCAAGTAACGACAAGGAGATTCAAGACAGTTTATGGAACATATGGAACGGTGAGCAGTAAAGACTTGTCCTCCCCTTTTGATAGCCAATGACTGTCTCCTGAGGACACGAGTAAAGTAAGTGACCACAATAGATGGCCACCCGGATCACAGATAAGGGTCTGTGTGCAGTGCCTAGATATGCCAGGTGGGGCGGGAGCCACCAAGGACTGTAAATACCCAGATTGCTAAGCGTGGCATAAGCCACAGAGTACTGCTTGAAATGTATGCCAGACGGGGCGGTAGCCGTCAAAGGCTGTAAACAGCCGGATTGCCAAGCGGGGCGGTAGCCGCTGAATAGGCCTAAGTCCTGCATTGCCAAGCGGGGCGGGAGCCGCTGAATAGGCCTCAGTGCTGGATTGCCAAGTGGGGCGGGATCCGCTGAATAGGCCTAAGTGCTGGATTGTCAAGCGGGGCGGGAGCCGCTGAATAGGCCTAAGTGCCTAGATTGCCAAACGAGGCGGGAGCCGCTGAATAGGTCTAAGTGCTGGATTGCCAAGCGGGGCGGGAGCCGCTGAATAGGCCTAAGTGCTGGATTGTCAAGCGGGGCGGGAGCAGCTGAATAGGCCTAAGTGCTGGATTGCCAAGCGGGGCAGGAGCCGCTGTATAGGCCTCAGTGCTGGATTGCTAAGCAGGGCAGGAGCCGCTGAATAGGCCTTAGTGTTGGATTGCCAAGCAGGGCAGGAGCCGCTGAATAGTCCTCAGTGCTGGATTGCCAAGCGGGGCGGGAGCCGCTGAATAGGCCTCAGTGCTGGATTGCCAAGCGGGGCACAAGCCATCAAGGGCTTATAATGACCAGGTTGTCAGCCAATGAATATAGTTGCATTTATTAAGAGACGGTGTTATTGCATTTGTAACGTTCAAGAATTCTGCCTCTCCAAGACAGTTTATCTCCAGTAAAGTTTGGACATTGAATCAACTGTATCTGCGACATCCTTGTACCTGTATAAAGGGGGCCTGCAATTTCTCCTGGTGTGGACTATTTAGTTGCAAACCAGACTTGATAAGTTAGCCACGTGCGACTGTGGCCCCCCCCCCCCATGCCCCCTCTAACACACCGACCAGACATTCACTTTTTATAGCTGCTAACATTCTAACTATTGCAATAATGGCACTGAACACTTATTTGTTTGGGAGCCGTATATAGTTATACTATAGGGTGTCACTATAATAAATACACCGTTAAGTTTAGGATGTTCTCTGTTTAGCGTTTGGGAGGGGTTACCCTTTACCCCTACAACAGTTCAATAGACACAAATGACTTACATATCCACACTGTAATCTTACATGTTATTAGCTGAATAGTATTGGTGCAGTATTTATGTGGACCTCATGAATTAACATATGGGTATAAGGGGTCTAAAATTGTCTACCACTTAATCAAGAAAGTACTGAGTTTCCTAATGTTATTAGTCATTTATACTTAAATAAGAGTTTTTGTATGATCTCAACTATAAGTTAGGTTTTACTCCATCACGTCGCTATTCCCCCTGTCATCTCTCCTCACCACTTTTTCCTTCATTTTAAGAAATTAATGTAGTCAGAACACTACAATTAGCATGCAGCAGCACAAGGTCAGGCCTCATGAAAAATTACTATTCTTTTTCAATGCTCGGTCCTACAGTACTGGGTTTTCCTGTAACCCCCATGAGCCATATTTTATATATTTATTTTTTTTGCAGTTGACAGAAGACGACCAGATCATGTCAACTTGGATTAGATCTTGTACGTGAAAAATTGTTGTATTAAACTGCTATTTAACTAGTTGTGGTTTCTCCCTGTTCAATTCCCGTCATCTTCCTTTGACCTATTGCATTAACAAGGTGGTTTAACCACAGGAATGCCACTTAGTGGGTGCTCCTAGCCGACTGAAATGGGATGATAAACTTACCAAACTGGCCACTGAGGGTAGCATTTTATAAGGCATTACATTACGTAAAGTGTAGCAGAAATTAATAACTGGCCTCTGATTTATAAAGCAGAAAAATTTCAGTTAAAGCTGATTGGCATATAACAATTAATATATATACACACCACACACACACACACACACACACATATAGATAGATAGATAGATAGATAGATAGATAGATAGATAGATAGATAGATAGATAGATAGATAGATAGATAGATAGATAGATAGATAGATAGATAGATAGATAGATAGATAGATAGATAGATATTTGAAAAACATTTTATTATTGTTGACATTTTTTTTTCAAAAATAGAAGCCCCCTAATGGAGCAAAAACAATGTAGAAATAACTAAATACATATTTAGACGCAACAGGAAAAAATACACAATTGTTTGAGAATAAAGTTTGTTTTGAAAGTCAATAAACAGGAAAAATATACACATCTTTGTTATCCCCGTACTCATAAGAAAGTGTACAATAAATGTATGGCATCTATCAACATGAACAGCAGAGGTCGTAAAAAAAACAATGGTGTAATTGCTTTTTTTTGCATTCTGCCATTCTAAAAAATTAAAATAAATTAAACACTACTATACATGAACTTGAAAATAATGCCTAAAAATATGCAACTCAAAAAAGGCCTTAAATAGCTATGTAGCCTTTAAAATAAAGACGTTATGACTGACGGAGTGCGAAGAGGCAAAAACGAAAAATTACTTTTGTCCTTAAGGCCAAAATTGGCTCAGTACTTTAGAGGTTAAAGAAGTTGTTAGGTGAAATAAAAGTGATGGCCTATCCTCAGCTGTGTAAGAAATTAAAGGGAAGCAGCGCTCGCTGGAGCATTGCTGTCCCTTCAAAAAACTGAGCGTCATGGGTGCCAAGGGTCGTACCGCCACCAATGAGATACTGATTTTACCGGACAGCTCCTTGAAGGGAAGATAGCAAGGATAGGCATTTATAACATATCTATGGCAATATGTTATAAATGTTTGATGGGTGGGGGGTCTGACCTCTGAGTTTAATGGGGACTTTACTTACTTCCCCTCCCCTCTGCTGGTGGATTCTAATGAGGTGACACTTGACCTCATTTTCATGAACAATAGGTTATCTAGAGGTCAGACCCCCACCAATCAGACAATTAATAATAATAATAATCTTTATTTATATAGCGCCAACATATTACGCAGCACTTTACAATTTAGAGGGGACATGAAACAAACAATATCAGACATTACATAGTGACAAAGTTCATTTACAATTCAAACCTGAGGAGTGAGGACCCTGCTCGCAAGAGCTTACAATCTATGAGGACATAAGGGAGACACAAAGTGTAACAGTGTTTGTTCTGTACAATGGTCCGGCCATTTTTATACACATGCGGTGGTAACATAAAGCTGCATAAGCCGGTCACCAGCCAGTATCCGTGTATGACGGACATGAAGAGGAGTGTGAGGGAATCTTATTCTGATGACTAATCTAAAAGGAGGGCCATGGAAAGGAGTCAGATTAGGGATTGTTATAGGCCTGTCTAAATAGATGTGTTTTCAGGGCACGTTTAAAACTGTGGATATTGGGAATTAATCGGATTGTCTGGGGTAGCACATTCCAGAGGACTGGTGCAGCACGAGAGAAATCCTGGAGACGGTAGTGGGAGGTTCGGATTATGGAGGATTTTAATCTAAGGTCGTTGGCAGAACGTAGAGCCCGAGTAGGGTGGTAGACAGAGATGAGGGAGGAGATGTAAGGAGGTGCAGCACTGTGGAGAGCTTTGTGGGTGAGAGTAATAAGTTTGAATTTTATTTGGAAGGGGATGGGCAACCAGTGCAGTGACTGGCACAGATTAGAGGCGTTGGTGTAGCGGTTAGTCAGAAAGATGAGCCTGGCTGCTGCATTGAGGATAGATTGGAGAGGGGAGAGTTTAGTGAGGGGAAGACCGACTAGTAATGAATTACAGTAGTCAAGACGAGAGTGAATCAGAGCAACAATGAGAGTTTTGGCGGTTTCCTCTGTAAGACAATTATACCATATCCTATAGATAGCTTTTACAGTTTACAGTAAATCCTGATAATGTGCTCATATTAGTAATTTCAGCTATAGACATTTATAACTGAGAATTGTTATGCTTAATTTTAATTTTCCAATTTGTATATAAAAATGCTGACTGAGTTTTGGAAATATTTTCAGCTATTACTAGTTTAACTATATGTCTAGTTTTACAGAAATCAATCTCATGGCCGGCATACCTGCAGTTAAAGGGGTTTTCCCACAAAACACATGTACCCCTATTCCCTATGACAGCCAGCACGGTTTTACTAAGGACAGAAGTTGTCAAACTAACCTGATTTCTTTGTATGAAGAGGTGAGCAGAAGCCCAGACAGAGGGGCCGCTGTTGATATAGTGTTTTTGGACTTTGCAAAGGCATTTGACACTGTCCCCCATAGACGTCTAATGGGTAAATTAAGGTCTATAGGTTTAGAAAGTATAGTTTGTAAATGGATTGACAATTGGCTCAAGGGCCGTATCCAGAGAGTTGTGGTTAATGATTCCTACTCTGAATGATCCCCGGTTATAAGTGGTGTACCCCAGGGTTCAGTGCTGGGACCACTATTATTCAACTTATTTATTAATGATATAGAGGATGGGCGTGGTCTCGGCATGTGAGGAAGAAAGACGCAGGGCTTCGGAGCTCCCGTCAACCGTGATTAGTAACGAGATATTCAACATACCAACGACTTGCAAGAGCCTGATTTGTCGAGCTATGCCCCGAGGGAAGTCCCTCAAATCTTCTGAAAAGGTTACCCCGGCATCTTCACTATCCCGCTTCTTGCGGCCACGCATTTCACAAAGACAGGAGGAATCCATCATTGCGTCCGCTGTACCTGGCTCGTCTTCACAGCGGCAGGCTGCGGTCTCTCCTCACCGCTCAGGCGTTGTATCAGGTGCACCTACACCCTCGGATCCACTAGTCACTCCGACTGCTAGCCCTGGTTCTGGGGAATCCCCTATTAGGGCTGAGTGGTCACCTGGCCCAGTTTCACAGGCCTCCATGGACGAGACTCCATTGACTAGACTAGACCTGTCTGAGGCCCTTAAACATCTTCCGACCAGAAGTTTTTTTGCTAACATGTTGGACAGAATGGAGAAAATACAACGCACATGTTTGGAGGAGTTGAACCGTACGGTGGAACAAATGTGTTCTCGTGTCTCAGCCATAGAGCAGCAAACATTTTCTCATGGAGACAGGCAGGTCAGGTAGGAGATTCAACTTCGTTCTCATCAGTCGTTGTTACAATCTATGGCACTAGAACATGACGACTTAGAGAATAGAAATAGGCGCAATAATGTGCTTATACGGGGCTTACCAGAAGCCAAGGAGGGAGACAATCTCTGAGCCATGGTGACGGAAATGTTTAACAAAATTTTAGGGGAGCCACCGGACAATCACATTGAGCTGGACAGAGTTCATAGAGCATTGAGTCCCATGTCACAAGACCCGGATAAACCTCGGGACATTGTATGCAGAATTCATTATTTCACTGTAAAGGAACATTTAATGCGCAAGATGCGTAACATGGGTCACTTGGAATATCAAGGTGCTGACACTCATATTCTCCCTGATCTTTCGGCTCGTACATTACTAATGAGATGCATGATGCGTCCATTGCTGGACATAATCAGAGAGGCTGAAGCGACCTATACATGGGGATTTCCGTTTCATCTCATTGTTAAGAAACAAGGGGTTGTGCGCACGGTACATTGGCCACAAGATTTGCCTGCTCTTTTTACCTTTCTTGATGCTCCACCGAGTGACATTCCAGACTGGATTGCTGCTTCCCTGAACAATCACCCATCTAGAAGAATAGAGGACCATCCTATGGTTCCGAGCCAGCCAAGACAGTGTAGCGACCATGGCCACGGGCCGTTGGGTTTACTCACCTCCCAACGCCCGCAGCCATGGATCCTTGAGTGCTGGCCCCATCTCCTTCCTAGGAGATGCCAGCGCTCACTTCCGCTCTGGTCTGCTGTGTCCCGTAGGGTGCGCGTGCACCCTCGTGCCTGGCCTTAAAGGGCCAGTGCGCGCACAATAGGAAATCATCATCCTCAACTGCCCATGATTTCATGGTCTATAAGAAGGCCCCAGCCCTTCTGCCACATCCAGTGTCTTCTGCCACGTCCAGTGTCTTCTGCCACGTCTAGTGTCTTCTTCCACATCGGATACATCCCGCCACGTCTGGCGCTACCTGCTGAACCAACTTCCATCCGTACTTAAGCCACAGCCACTGCCTGGACTAGTTCAGGTACCCTAGTGTTACTACTACTATAGACTTTCGTATAGACTGTGACCTGGTCAGCTGCCTCTCCGCTACGGCGGAGTGGCCTAGTAGGTCCACATACCCTGTGATCATGACAGACAGCAATGTCTCAGACCTGTGAGGCAACAACTTCCATAGAAGAGACACTTCTTTGTTCAACTTTCTGGATTTACATGTGCTCATGATTATATCTGGGAACTGACCTCATGTCCATATTGGCTATTCCTCACTGTATGCTATTTGAATGACTATGTGAACTCATTAGTTGAATGATCTTGGCTTATATGGGGTACATCTTATGGGGCAGTTTACGATTTTTGTACTTGCAAAAGTGTCGGAATCATCTCACTTAAAGAGGGTTTTAGAGTTATTTGCAAACTAATGGTGAGATGTTTAATGGTTCTTTTCCTGACCTTACATGATGTCATATCCTTATCTGAGAGGTGACCACATATTCAAGCCAGTTGTCAAAATGCGCTATTTGTTTGGTTTATTAGTGGCTGATAAGAGGTCACTAGTTAAATTCTTATACTTGCGGTGTTTTGGACTTGTCCCACTGACAAAGGGGGTTTGGGCTACTTGCAAACCATTGCAGGGATGCTTACTGGTTCAATTTACTGACTTTATAGGCAGTTATTTCCTTATCAGAGGGTTTGCCTCATGTTCATGTCGGTGGGTTCTGCCAGTGTATTTCTTGACGTGGTTTACTGGTGGCTACTATGATGTCCTTAGTTTATTGTCCAATGACTATATTGAGCTCATTTTGTTGGACGGCCTATGCACGTACAAAAGAGTGGTAGAGTTAATTACAAACCATTGCAGGGACGATTACTGGTTCAGTCACTTAGCTGTGCATGCAGTCATATTCTTGTTAGTGGTGTAGACTCATGTACATGCCGGTTGGCTCTAACAGTATTTTTTTTGCAATGGTTTACTGGTTGCTAATATGATGTCACTAGTTATATGTCCATTGCTTATACGGAGCTCATTTGGCTTCGCAGTTTATGATTATTATCCTTGCAATGTTTTGGGCTTTTCACACTTACAAAGGTTATTTGTGTTACTTGTACATTACTTAGTGGGGTAACTATCTGTCGTTGGTAGTATTTTCAACAGCTTTACGGGAGGTGGTCTCCACTTCCTTGGGTGTCTTACTTACTCTCCCCCTAGGTTTATTCCTCCGGAGTATCTCGCTGGACGAGCTTCTCCGGTTTCTTTTGATTTCCCTAGCGTATTCCCTACTCTTCTTTTCCATTTCAACCGTTAATTTCTTCTATTTTTTTTCTTCTTTTCTTCTCTCTTTCTCTCCTTGCAGCGCTCAGCGGCCATGCATACTGAAGTGAAGTTCCTTTCTTATAATGTGAGGAGCTTGCGGACTCCTGAGTAGCGTACCATGATTCTTAATGATCTTTGGCGTCATAGAGCCCAGGTGACATTTCTCCAGGAGATGCACTTCAGGAAAGATAAGGTACCTAAGCTATCCAATAGACGCTTTCCGTATTGTTATCATGGCTGTTCAGAGGATTCTCGTTCTAGAGGTGTGAGTATACTTATTGCACAAAATGTTCCATGATCATTCACTGATTCTCAAGCTAATCCCCAGGGTCGATTTTTGTTTGTAAAGAGCACTCTATTTTCGCAGGTTGTCACGATGGCCAATTTGTATCTACCAAATACGGGTCAGCCAGTTTCACTTGCTCACTACTTGGAACAACCTCAGTCTTTTGGTCAGGGCATTATTATAGTGACTTTAATGTAGCTTTGGAGCCTCATCTGGATGTCTCGAGAGGTGCTTCTCATCTTTCTTTTTCACAGCTCCGATCCCTTAAAACCACTATACATGAGAACCAATTGGTGGATGCATGGAGGGCTCTGTACCTAGGAACTCGCGATTATTCCTATTATTCAGCTACTCATGATATGTTCTCCAGAATAGACTATTATTTTATAAGCCACTTTCATCTTGATAGAGTAGTGAGAGCAGATATACATACGTCTCCTTTATCAGATCATTCGCCAGTCTCACTCTCTCTTTTGCTCCGCCTTCCGTGACACGGGGCCACTGGAAACTTAATGAGATTCTACTTAATCACCCTGAAGCTCAGTCCGAAATAAAACGAGAGTTGGAAATGTATTTCTCTACTAACTCCGGATCGATGTCGAACCCACTGATTGTCTGGGAGGCTCACAAATGTTATATACGCGGGTTTTTCATCAAGTGGAGTGCGAGACTCAAGAGGGAGAGGACTGCAAAGGCGAATGGCCTGTTAACACGGATTAGAGAGGTTGAAACCAAACATAAACTATGTCAGTCACAGGACACTGGGAGTGGTTTGATGTCTCTTCGGGAGGAACTTAGATCACTTTATGAAGTGAAAGCTAAAGCGGCATTGGTCAAATGCCGTAGAATATTCTGAGTGTAGAAATAAACCAGGGAAAATTTTGGCCAACGCCTTGAGAACACAGCGAGCCTCAACATATGTTCCTCATATCACTTCTTCTGCGTGCACAAAGGTTACTTCCCTGAGAGATGTCGCCCGTTCCTTTCGGGAGTTCTATTCTTCTCTTTATCAGCTAGAGCCACGTTCTCCACCCACTCGTGTAGACATAAATTAATACATAGCTTCATCGGGTCTTCCTCAGTTATCAGCGGAGGCTTGTTCTACATTGGATCACCCCATATCTCTCGATGAACTTTCAAGGGCATTGAAAGATACCAAATCGGGGAAAGCTCCAGGCCCCGATGGACTGACTGTTGGCTACTATAAAATGGTTATTGATCAATTATCGGATGGGTTCTTGGGGGCCCTTAATGCAATAGCGTCGGGTAGTTTGGTCCCTTCGGACTCTTTGAAAGCAACTGTAGTGGTTATCCCGAAGGAGGGCAAGAATCCATCCTCCTGTGATAGTTACAGGCAAATATCCCTGCTTAATGTAGATTTAAAACTGTTCTCAAAAATTTTAGCAAACCGCCTAGCTCCGCTGATGACTACTGTAATTCATGAAGACCAAGCCGGTTTCATTCCATCTAGGGAAGCATGGGACAACACGACTAATGCCCTTAATCTCATCCATTGGGCCAACTCACAGAAGTCTCCTATCGTGATTTTATCTACAGATGCGGAGAAGGCCTTTGATCGGGTTGGGTGGCCATTTCTCTTTGGAACTCTGGAACATCTTTGTTTGGGACCTAATATGCAGGCGTGGGTTGGTGCTCTTTATTCTTCGCCTTCGGCTTCTGTAAGGGTTAATGGTACTTATTCCTCGCCTTTCTTGATTCATAATGGTATGAGACAGGGCTGTCCCCTGTCGCCTTTGCTTTTTGCTTTGTCCCTAGAACTTTTTCTCAGTAGGATTAGAAGTAATGTAAATGTGGGGGGTTTAACTATGGGTGGTAAGTCATTTAAAGTTGCCGCTTATGCAGACAATTTATTATTTTTTGTGTCCTCTCCATGTATCTCTATTCCCAACCTTATGGACGAATTCCGGAAATATGGCTCTTTGTCCTACTTTAAAATTAACTTCCGGAAGTCAGAGGCGATGACACTAAATGTTCCACATAAACAGGAGAGTCCCTTAAGTGCTAGTTTTCCTTTTCGGTGGACACGTGGCTCGATCAAATATCTAGGCATCCAATTAACGAGTTGTATAGACCAGACATTTCAAATCAACTTTCTACCTCTGCTGCACTCGGTGAAGAGTAATTTTGTTCGATGGACGAGAGGGACTTTTTCTTGGTTTGGCCGGGTGGGGATTCTTAAGATTAATGTTTTGCCTTGTATCTTATACCCAATGCAGGCCTTGCCAATTAAGATACCGTCTTATTTCTTTAGAACTATGTACCAATGCTTTACTTCCTTTGTTTGGGCCAATAAACATCCCAGACTGCAGAGGAAGCTTCTTGTTCTTGCTAAGAAGAGTGGTGGGATTGGACTGCCTGATGTGGAACACTACTATCATGCAGTTAATTTGTCTATAATAGTGGATTGGTGCAGACATGAGCCCTTCAAGGCCTGGATAAAGGTGGAACATGGTTTTACAGACATTCCCTTGAAGTGTTTGCCTTGGATAGCTCCGGATCATTGGAGATCTCTGGCTGATCATCCCACTATATGTCCGACTTTGCAGGTGTTTAGAGCCTTACAGAGGCGAGATGGGATATCACCTCCACATTCACCTCTCACGCTGGTCCTGGGCAACCCGGAATTTGGCCCGGGCCTGACTGATCAGACATTTATGGTTTGGTTAACTGAGGGACATTTCAGGGTTGATCTCTTCTATAGGAATGACAAATGGTTCAGTGGGAGGGAGCTTTCAATGCCTGAGGATCTACCTGTGGCTTCCCAGTGGCAGACTCTACAGCTAACTCATTACTTGTCTCGTCTTCCTGTGCCCGCTAGGTATACTCGCACACACTCCTTTTGAATTATTGTGTTCTCAAAAAGGCCACGTGAAATGCACATTATCTGATATTGATAGCGTACTACTCACACCTGCTGAGGACTTTACACCTCCATATGTTACGAAATGGGAAAGGGATCTTCAGATTTCACTAACTTTAAAGCAAAAGGAAAAGATCATGATCCTTTCTCATAAATCATCTATCAGTAATGCATATCAAGAAACTAACTTTAAAATTCTATCTCGCTGGTACAGAGTCCCGCATGTTCTGCATAAAATGTTCCCTGATGTTTCTCCCCTTTGTTGGAGGTGCAGCAGGGAAGAAGGGACACTTCTGCATATTTTTTGGAGCTGTGATAAACAGAAATTTTTGGTCTGAGATTCAAGATGTCATTCTTGAGATTACTGGGTGTTCTTTGAGGGATGAGCCAGCTTGGATCATTCTGCATCACCATAGCATGCCTATAGAGAAATATAGGAAGTCGTTGCTGCGACACCTGTTGAATGCTGCAAAGGCCTGTATTCCGGCTTGTTGGAGATCCTCTGAACCCCCATCTATTCGACAATGGCTTGAGCGTGTTCATGAAATTCTGAGGATGGAGGAATTAATTCACCCCTCAACATTTAGTACAATTTCAGAAAACCTGGTTTTATTGGTTCTCTTTCTGTGACTCAGGCAGTTGTCAGAGGCTTTTGGATGCGTCTGCTGGAGATGGATCTGCAGGTGTTTAGGATCTTGCTGGTTTGGGGCACTGAGGGAGAGGATTGGGAGGGAAATTTCTTTTTTTTTATCTTTCTCTTCTTTATTCTTCTTCTATTGCTTTGGTCTGTTCTTTTCTGGACTAGTTCTTTACCTTCAGTTAGTGGGGTTATAGGTCATATGGATGTATGCCAATAGGTATGTGTTCATATTTTTCTCTTTAGATTTCCAATGTGAGTCTATGGTATTCACACAAGTTGGCTGTATTTGACTAACTGCATTATACAGTTGTCATACATTCTTGTGTGTTCTGTCATGAGAGGAATGTATTGTGTCCCTATCCCTAATTTTTTCTTTTGTATCCTTACTTTTTCTTTGTTAAAATTAATAAAAATTTGAAATAAAAAAAAAAAAAAAACTGATATAGAGGATGGGATTAATAGCACTATTTCTATTTTTGCAGATGACAGCAAGCTATGTAGTAATGTTCAGTCTATGGAAGATGTTCGTGAATTGCAAGCGGATTTAAACAAACTAAGTGTTTGGGCGTCCACTTGGCAAATGAAGTTTAATGTAGATAAATGTAAAGTTATGCACCTGGGTACGAACAACCTGCATGCATCATATGTCCTAGGGGGAGCTACACTGGGGGAGTCACTTGTTGAGAAGGATCTGGGTGTACTTGTAAATCATAAACTAAATAACAGCATGCAGTGTCAATCAGCTGCTTCGAAGGCCAGCAAAATATTGTTGTATATTAAAAGAGGCATGGACTCGCGGGACAGGGATGTAATATTACCACTTTACAAAGCATTAGTGAGGCCTCATCTAGAATATGCAGTTCAGTTCTGGGCTCCAGTTCATAGAAAGGATGCCTTGGAGTTGGAAAAAATACAAAGAAGAGCAACGAAGCTAATAAAGGGCATGGAGAATCTAAGTTATGAGGAAAGATTAAAAGAACTAAACCTATTTAGCTTTGAAAAAAAGACGACTAAGGGGGGACATGATTAACTTATATAAATATATTAATGGCACATACAAAAAATATGGTGAAATCCTGTTCCATGTAAAACCCCCTCAAAAAACAAGGGTGCACACCCTGCGTCTGGAGAAAAAAAGGTTCAACCTGCAGAGGCGAAAAGCTTTCTTTACTGTGAGAACTGTGAATCTATGGAATAGTCACCGCAGGAGCTGGTCACAGCAGGGACAGTAGATGGCTTTAGAAAAGTCTTAGATAATTTCCTAGAAGAAAAAAATATTAGCTCCTATCTGTAGAAATTTTTCCCTTCCCTTTTCCCATCCCTTGGTTGAACTTGATGGACATGTCTTTTTTCAACCGTACTAACTATGTAACTATGTAACATGTGTGATCGCTGGGGGTCTGACCGCATGCTTAACCAGCTCTCCATTCATTTCTATGGTACTTCCAGGACCGCTGTCTCTGGCAGCTCCATAGAAAATAATGGAGCGCTGGTCGAGTATACGCACCAGCGCTCCATTCTCATAGAGCACTTCGAGGGACTTTCTGTTACCTGTTCTCCTCATCGCTGGGGGTCCCACCGGTCAGACCCGAGTGATCACACATGTATCCCATATCCTGTGATCAAACCTCCAATGATCACACATGTATCTCTTATCCTGTGGATAGGGGATACATGTGTTTGTGGGAAAACCCATTTGAGGTTCTTTTTAGGATCTTTTTTTAAGCCCCAAAAGTTGAAGCAAACATGTACTCCATTGGAATCTGTGATGCTAGACAACACTAGCTAAACCAGTGTCATTTGTTTATGGCCTTTTACAAAACCATGAGAATATGGCCCCGGATCCTTTTATGGGTTCATGGGAAAAAGACATGGTAATACAACTTAAAAAAGGAGGACTGGCTTACACATAAGTTACCTCTGACTTGTCACGCACAGGAAAAAACTATAAAATTGTCACCAGGTGGTATGGCTGCCCCATTCTTTTACACAATATCTCTCCCTCCGTCTTGAGAATTTGGTGGCCTTGTGGCAATGCTGTTGGTTCCATATGACATATTTGGTGGGAATGCGCAACTATTTATAGACTTTGGGAGAGGATATTCTCGTTGTTCAAGACTGACAAAAAAACATTTTGACACCTCACCCCAAAATCGGCCTTTTATCAGTAATACCGGGTGCTTTTTCCTTAGTAAGGAAGGTGATTTTGCACCACTTTCTTATGGCAGTTAGAATAATCATTCTAATCATTGGAAATCGACTGTGGCTTCATCTTTAAGTGAATGGGCTGCAGAAGTAAATCACCTTATACATATGAAGAACCTGGTGACTTTTGATAATGATAGGAATACGGAGTTTACTCGTACCTGGGGAGTCTGGATGCAATATAGGAAGAGCAGATAGATGGTGGATTGGATGCAAACATTGTAAATTATAAGTTCGATTTTTTTTCTCAGTTGTCGATATATTTTTTTTCCTCCCCTCCTTTTTTTTCTCTCTTTTTCTTCTACTCTTCTTTTCTTTTACTCCTGTGGGGTAACGCATTATTGATATAACGTAATGAATAATAAAAAAAATGTGAAGTGGTCAAGGTAACAGTACTTACTTTTATGCAGAAAACTCCTCTTGACTGTATAATTGTAAATGTTTTACAATTTTTACAATTTGTTTTCCAAGCAGGAGTGCTGAGAATTTTTACTGGACTTATAGCCTATTAGCCCTCTGAGACTTGTAATTGCCTTTAGCCTGTTAATAAGAAGCTTATATTAAGTCTTCCCCTGTGCATTAATGTATTTGTCCTGAGTGATTTCTTGTGTCTGATATCTGGAGAGTTAACTTGTTTCAAGAAAAAATATTCCTTTGTTATACAGCTCAAGACCTTGGAGCAAAAGATAACAGCACAACTCATATTTCAGTACAGATTCAATCTGTTTCTTGTTTCACAGGTACTTTATTTAAAATAATGAAAATAATAAAAATAATTAATGTTATACATTTAAAAGATAAGAATATAGGAACCACTGTAAGACAATAACTCTCCAGTAAAATTGTAGGTTACTAATCGTGCATTGCGGTAAAAGTGCTTAACAACATTTTAAATATGATGGGGTATATGGAGTAATATTAACTAGCGCCCTCCAGTTGTGCCCTTCTGCCGTGGATTCGCCAATTAATGGTCCCCTCTGTTCTGTCCCAAAATGGCTGCAGCGCTTCTTATACAATGAGTCTGAAACACTGTCACTGTACTCGGATTGGCCAGAGCTGCTCACATGAACAGTTCTGTTAAATTCGTGCACAGAGGGAGTGTCTTAGACTGTCTCAGAAGCGCTATGGCCACTTTGAGAGAACACAGATGGGACAGTAAAATGGTGGATCCACAACAGAGGGGCACAACTGGAGGGCACAGGGTAATATTACTCCATATACCATATCACATTTATAATTTTGTCCTGAGACAAGAGGCTCGCTTTAACTTTCTTTACTGCTAAACTCCTGAAAGGGGTTGTTTGACAGATATTAATGGCGTATAGCTAGAACATGTCAGCAATATCCGATTGGAGTTGGACTGACCACGTAGACCCCCGCCGATTGCTAGACTAATGTGAAAGCGCTGTGTCACTTCCTATCCTGTCCACTTGGCTTTTCTCCAGTGAGTACAATATCTGTGCAGTGCTGTAGAATATGTTGGCGCTTTATAGTCAACAGGAAATAAATGAACAGGCAATTGGTTTTCGAAGTCACATTAGTCAATGCTTGATCAAGGCTTATACACCCAAACTTTTTATCACCAGGTGAATAAGCACTATTGATGTTGATTCCATGTTCTGTGCTGCATTTTCCTTCGTGTCTGTTATTTGGCAAAGCCAACACCATTAAGACAAAAGAATACTAAAACAACTGATATCTACAGTAAAGCTACGCCTTTGATTAAAATTTGCAAAGACTATGGTATAGTTGTAAACTTGCCTAATGTAGGCTTTCCTCAAAAAATAACTAAACCTCTATGCTTGTTGTGCAACTAAACATTGCACACCATGAGAAACACACCTTCCCATCTTATAAAAAAAAAATAGGGGCAGCAGAATCATCCTGTGTGGGATGCATCTCTTTAGCAGATGCTGAAATTAGGTTCCTTATGTATGATAAAATAGAAGTAGATTTTGGAGGAAAACCAGCTGCTGTCTGCAAAAGAACTGCAACATGGAATATTTATTTTTTAGCAACACAATAACCCAAAAAATATCGTTAAATCAAAACATTAATGGCTTTAAAGGGTTATTCCCATATTATGAAGTGACTAGGACATGCCATCAATATATGATCGTGGGGGTCTGACCCCTGGGACGCCCAATAATCCTGAAAATAAAGGGGCTGCAGCACTGATTCATAACATGGTAATGTAATAAAATGGCCAATTCAAAGTCCAGACCTCAATCTAATCTGGGTCTCCAGGAAGATTGCAATGTAAACATGTTTTCCATATAGACTGTAGACTATAATTATTGCCAAAGGTACCTCTACTAAATACAGATTTTAAGAGGAAAAATATTTTTGCATCCCATTAGTTTGTGTATAATAAGTGTAATGAAGGTACATCACTTTTTATAAATCTGTTCCATTATGAAAAAGCTTTTTCTCCTGGTCAGCGTAAATTGCCTTATTAAAGGGTATATTCAGGATTAGAAAAACATGGTTGCCTACTTCCAGAAACAGTGCCACACCTCTTGCTGGGTTGGGTATGGTATTGCAGCTCAGCCCCATTGAAGTGAAGAGGGCTGAGCAGCAATAGCACACACAACCTCTAGACAGGAGTGGTACTGTTTCTGGAAGAAAGCAGCCATGTTTTTGTAATTCTGGACAATACCTTTAGATCCACTGTGATTCAATGTTATAAAGTATAATAAAAAAGTATATCATATATTTGGCGACCATAGCTCCTAAATATTTTTTAGAATCAAACAGATTATCTTATAATAACTACATCCTACTGGATGTACATAAAAAAACAAAAGGATTATGTGAGAAAATAACATTTGAAATATCCATTGCTTCTTATGTGTTTTCATAGCAATTTCCAATTACAGGAAATATTTCACAACCAAGAACTAACTCTTACCAGCACGATTGCCAATCTCAAGGAAACACATTAAGTTTTTTTAGGTTTAATACTTAGGGGGTATTGGCAGACTTTGCATCAGGCTTTTATTATAAAGTTGTAAGACCTTGCTTACAAGAAAGAAAAAAAAAATACTGGCATTAACATTATTTTTTTTATTTCTTTGGATTTTGCCAAAATTTAGATCAGCACTTTTTGACACCTCATTTCACACATTGTGTTGAAATGGTATTGGGTAATTATGGGTCATTCTGTTGTATGAGTAATGTTCTTTAACAATCTATGATAGTCATGTTTCTTAGTTATGATAATAATTCTAAATATGATTCATTATTCCAAAAAGTATTAGGAGAAAAGAAAGTAGATCTGATTGTATTTGACTTAAAGGGAATGTGTTGCCAGCAAAACATGTTTTTTTTTTTTTAGTTAAACAATTAGTGTGTAGGTGATTAAACATTGTTCTAATTTTTTTAATTTTTTTCACGAGTCAGGAAATATTATAAATTGGATTCAATTTATAATATTTCCCAGCACTGGTCACTAGATGGAGCAATTCCCAAAATTGCAGCATTGCATGTGGTAAAGCAACCACATTGCTTTATGCTGCAAAATTGGGAAAAAATCCCTCGCTCTAGTGAGCCCTCAGAATCCCCCCTCCTTTATCCTGGATAGTGCCGGGAGAAACGAGGGGTTTGAACGGTCTAACCTCCTACACTGTGTGTCGCCATTTTTTGAGCTAACACACAGTGTAGAAGGTTTACATACACTAGTAAAACACACTGAAACACGAACATACATAGAAATCACTTACCTGCTCCAGTCGCCGCCGCTCCCTCTGGTCCGTCCGCTCCGTATGCTGCCGCTGCTCCATGTGCACAAGTCCGGAAACCGCGACCGGAAGTAGTAATATTACTGTCCGGCCGCGACTTCCGGTCCACAGGAAAATGGCACCGGACGGCGCGCATTTCAAATCGGACTGTGTGGGAGCGGCGCATGCGCCGTTCCCACACTCACGGCGTACACCATAGTGGATGGGACGGGCCCCGTTCGCAGTCCCTATGGGACTGGAGCTGCCGTATTCCATGTCTGTATGTGTCGTTAATCGACACATACAGAAATGGAAAAAAAAATGGCAGCCCCCATAGGGAAGAAAAAGTGTAAAAATAGAAAAAAGTAACACACAAACAAATATAAACGTTTTTAATAAAACCCTAACATAAAACTGATATAAAAAAATAAATGTTGGTGACACTGTTCCTTTAAGAAGGTTATACATGTTTAACCATTTACAAGCAATGGTAAAATTCATTGTATGCATAAAATAAATGTTTCTGTGATTCTTCTTATTCACCTCTACTATTCATAGAATGAACTTCTCAAAGACTAAACTCCTCATAGACTGAACATCTAAGGTCATAGCACTAGAAGGTCCTATCCTATAATAGCTATAGAAGTGCCGCAGTAGCAGTCACACCTGGGTCATGGTGCCTGAGGGGGCCCAAAGGACTTTCTGCCGCATATGAAGGCCTCAGTATTATAAATGGCACGTATTAAATGGTAGGCCCTGTTACAGATTTTGCTTTGAGCCAGGAAATTCAAGCCACACCTCTGTTCTGGGTGCAAGGCACAGGTGTTGTCACCCTGCAACAATGAATAGGAACAGGCACGACTTTAGTGCTCCGTGCTTTTTATTGTTTGGCCTTTTGACTGATGCTCTTCGGTGAGTATAATAAATGACTTGTTTAAATTTATTTATCTTGCACATTTACACTATGATTGTTCCTTTTCCCTTTCTTAACTAAAGGGTTCATAGCTTCATCAAGACAACACCTACACATTTATTTGATAAGCACTCAGCGGTCTGCTGGAATCTTTCAGAATACATCTTGGAAGATGATGTGGTAGTAGTGGACTGTTTTCTTTTTTCTTTATTTATCACGATTTTGGACTGTCTTTTTGGTGTCTCTTGCTCAATTGTCTAATTTGAAAAGCATGTATTTAGTTTCATATTGTAGCTTCCATAGTTAAAGGGTTATTCCCTTATAGCGTTTACATTTTTTTTTTCTCAATCAATTCCCTAAAAAAATTATACCTATAGACAGGGGTGAACTCAGCCCCTTTGCTGCCTGAGGCGAACTATGGAAAGGCGCCCCCCCCCCCCCAAATCTATCCAAGTAACCCAAGCGAACGTTCTGACTTTCTGCTGAGTTCATCGGCCCAGCGCGGATGGCATGATGCCGTGACATAATTGAGCTAGGCTGCTGACGTCAATAGCGTGTTCTTGGACTGTTGTAGACCGCAGACGTACGAGAGAAAACGGTGGGGGCAGGGAACCAACGGCCCAGAGCTGGCTGGCAAATTTTAGCCAGGAGGCAAGCACACAGCACTTGCCTAAGAGTAGCGAACTATTTTGGGGGCACTGTGCAATTGCTGAGTTTGCCCTCCCTAACACCACCCCTATAGAACTGCTACATGTCAATGGAAAAATCTTCAACCAGAGGAAAAATGTTTCCCAATGGTGGAATCTTAAAAGAAAGCATCACCTGGACCTGGGACCTGGTACTCCGCCATGTGGAAACATTTTTCCCTCTGGCGAATGACTTTTCAGTTGACAGGTAGCAGTCTTACATGATGGGGAATTATTTTTCTTTGACCTCTAGTTTCTAGTGCGTTGCAGGGGAGAAGGAAAGTGTATACTTTTTTATTTTTCATACACTTTTTTTTTCCGGTTGGTTAAAATGGACCGTTTGGACTACGCCGTAGATTTATTGGACTACTTTCACAATCTATGTATTTTTATTTATTTTTTTTAAAATAAAATGGTGAAAGTGGGTTGTGTGAGGGAGTTTATATTTCAATTAAAAAATGTTTCTTATGTCCATCTGTTTTTTTAATACATTATTACCGCCAGTGTAATGGCCGCTATCTGATTGACAGCATCCATTACTAAGGTTGGGGCTTACTGTTAACCAGTAAAAAGGCTAGCACCAACCTCCCATTATTACCCCGATACCCAACACCGACAGGGGTACCGGGAAGAGTCGGGTACGATCCAATACCTGAACATCTGAAGTGACGGCCAGGCACCGTCATCCCTTCAGATCCTGAATCGTACCCGGCTCTTCCTGGTACCTCTGATAGCGGTGGGTTCTGGGGTAATAATGGAAGGTTGGTGCTAGCCTTTTACTGGCTAAAGCTAAGCCCCAGCCTTAGTAATGGATGCTGTCAGACAGTGGCTATTATGAAGACGGTAATAAAGTATAAAAAAAAAGACATAACATTTTTTTTTAATTGAAATAAAAACTCCCTCACATAACCCTCTGACCATTTTATTAAAAAAAAATGTAGATCATTGAAGTAATACAACTAATCTATGACGTTGTCCAAATGGTCCAGCGGAACCTGCAAAACAAAACATAACCAGTATGAAAAATAAAAATACTTATACTCACCTACTGCAGTCTTCTGTCTTCTTTCTTCTCCCCTGCGCTGAAATAGAAACTAGAGGTCAATGAACTGTAGTTCTTATTAGGGCACATAGGAACTAGAGATCAGGCAGAAATATTAATCGTTATTAATAATTCTGGCGCATATGGGAGGTCCTGTGCACCAGAAAATGCTAATGCATGGACTCCTAAAGTGACAGAAGTCAGTGGCGTAGCTATAGGGGTCGCAGAGGTCGCAGTTGCGACCGGGCCCCTAAGCCTGAGGGGCCCACAGGCCCCCCCCCCGTTGCCATACAGCATGCTTCTTAAATAAATCTTCTCTGCCGTGAAGCCGGCACTTCCTGGCTACGGTCACATGGTACACTTAGTGTACCATGTGACCATGTTGTCACGTAACACGTCTTCCAGCCAGTGCAGTGGAAGAGTCGGTGCGGAGGACTCCAGGTGAGCTGCAGAGTCTGTAATCTAATATATTGTGTTGTGTTGTAATGTATTGTAATGTAATGCCTTGTAATGTATTGTGTTGTATTGTGCTGATTGCGGTGGAGAGGGGGGGCCCGTTAAATTACAGCCCCCCCTCCTCTCTCCACCGCCAACTGCACAATACAACACAATACATTACACACTGTGGTAGGGATGCACGATGCATCGAAACTTCGATACTGTTATTCTGCATCCCCAAACGGTTCGATACAGTTATTTCATGTATTTCGATACTGAGCTGTGCGGCCCCACAGCTCAGTATAGTAACAGATGACTGTATGAGAGCGGGGCTGCGGCTGTGTAATACAGTCATTGCCGCGCTCCTGAGTCCTGACATGTGCGCGCTGTCAGGATGATGTGATGCGGCCAGCGCTGCACTAATGATCTGCGGCACTGAAGACAGAACATGGCGGGCGCACTACAAAACACCCCCATGCTCTGTCTTCAGTGCCTGAACCGCCACTCATTAGTGCAGCGCCGGCCGCATAACCTCATGCTAACCGCGTCCGCACTTCCTGTCAGGAGCGGGACAATGGTTGTATTACACAGCCGTAACCCCGCTCTATAACCGCGGAGATCAGAGAAACCTCTCATCTCCGCCCCTATTCTCCTGAATGCCACGATCAAAGCGGACTGCAGCATTCAGGGGAAAATGAGAAGGGGGGATGCCCCTGGATCGCATCACAGGAATCCCTGAGACGCGATTGAGGGACATACCATATATGGGCAGACAGCCCAAGGTCCATTGAAGGACCCCAGGGCTGTCTTACCATATTTCCTGTTGTTAGGGCATACCTAGGTATGTTCTAACAACTGCCTGTGTACTGTCAGTACACAGGCTAATCTACTGAGATATAGATATATGCCTGTGTACTATCAGTATATAGATATATGCCAGTACATTAAAGAGGCTCTGTCACCAGATTGTGCAACCCCTATCTGCTATTGCAGCAGATAGGCGCTGCAATGTAGATTACAGTAACGTTTTTATTTTTAAAAAACGAGCATTTTTGGCCAAGTTATGACCATTTTCATATTTATGCAAATGAGGCTTGCAAAAGTACAACTGGGCGTGTTGAAAAGTAAAAGTACAACTGGGCGTGTATTATGTGCGTACATCGGGGCGTGTTTACTACTTTTACTAGCTGGGCTTTCTGAAGAGAAGTGTCATCCACTTCTCTTCAGAACGCCCAGCTTCTGGCAGTGCAGATCTGTGACGTCACTCACAGGTCCTGCATCGTGTCGGCACCAGAGGCTACAGTTGATTCTGCA
The DNA here is from genome assembly GCF_050947455.1 of Rhinoderma darwinii. Classification (NCBI taxonomy): domain Eukaryota; kingdom Metazoa; phylum Chordata; class Amphibia; order Anura; family Rhinodermatidae; genus Rhinoderma; species Rhinoderma darwinii. The sequence continues at coordinate 91,390,616 of NC_134691.1, forward strand.
GCAGCATCAGCGTTTGCAGGTAAGTAGCTACATCGACTTACCTGCAAACGCTGATGCTGCTGCAGAATCATCTGTAGCCTCTGGTGCCGACACGATGCAGGACCTGTGAGTGACGTCACAGATCTGCACTGCCAGAAGCTGGGCGTTCTGAAGAGAAGTGGATGATACTTCTCTTCAGAAAGCCCAGCTAGTAAAAGTAGTAAACACGCCCCGATGTACGCACATAATACACGCCCAGTTGTACTTTTACTTTTCAACACGCCCAGTTGTACTTTTGCAAGCCTCATTTGCATAAATACGAAAATGGTCATAACTTGGCCAAAAATGCTCGTTTTTTTTAAATAAAAACGTTACTGTAATCTACATTGCAGCGCCGATCTGCTGCAATAGCAGATAGGGGTTGCAAAATCTGGTGACAGAGCCTCTTTAAAGCATAAAAATAAAGTAAAAACAAAGTAATGTTAAATTAAAAAAATACACATACACATTTTTTGCAATAAATATTAAAATAAGTCTCAATACATAAAATATACACATATTGGGTATTGGTGCGGCCGTAATAACCTTCACAACAATTTTTTTGCATCATTTATGAGGTTTACGCTGTAAAAAAAAAATACTGCTTTCTATCACTTATTGTGGGGCACGAGGTGCGTTGATGAATTTAACCTCCATGTGCCTTACATTAATAGTAATTAACCCCATCATGTACCTTACACATTAACCCATTATGACTTAGAAACATGATGGGGTTAATTACTATTAATGTCAGGCACATTCATCACACCTCGCGCCTCACATTAGAAAACGAAAGAACTCTTTTTTTTATTACTGTTGGCAAAGTGTCGTGACATCCCTACACTGTGGGTCGCGTCCCCCTGGGGGTTCGTGTAAAGACCTCCATGGGGGGTCGCGAGTCACTCACCGAGGTCCTGGTTCCATTCAATGCTGGAGCAAGGAGCTGACATATCCTTGATCCAGCATTCACTGTGCCCTGAGCGGCTCGACGCAGTCAGGCGAGATGTAGCGACATCATCGCGCCTGCCTGCGCTGAGTCACTCATAGCACACACCGGAGGAAGCGAAGGATCCTCCACCCGATGTGGGAACGTGGATAGGTAAGAAATTATGCTATTTTTCTACTATGCACATATGGGGGCATTATACTGTATGGGGGGATGATATTGCGGGGGGGGCATTATACTGCATGGGGGCTGATATGGCATGGGGGCTGATAAGATGGGGGGCATTATACTGCATGGGGGCTGATATGGGGGAATTATACTGTATGGGGGGCTGATATGGGGAGCATTATAAGGTATGGGGCTGTTATGGGGGGCATTATACGTTATAGGGCATTATACTGTGTGGGGGCAGCTATGGGAGCATTATACTGTGTGGGGGCATTATACTATGGGGGCTGTTGGGCAAGGCGTCCGGACATAGGCGCGCGCATGTGTCTGATGATGATGGTGGTGTTGGGGAGTGGTCGGGGGGCCCAAGCTAAATTCTTGCACCCGGGCCCGGGGTTACTAGCAGTCACACTGAAGTGTTTTACGTAAGGCTATATTCACACGACAGGGAAAAAAAAATGTTCATTAAAAACTGGTCAACTGTCAGTTTTTCATGGCCGTTTTGCATCAGTGTGTCTAAATTTTCATCCATTTTCAGTCCGTCTGTCCGTTTTTAATGGCTGTTTCGCATCAGTTTTTCATGGCCGTTAAAAAAACGAATGAATTTCATTGGTCAGGCTTTTTTTGTCCCAAACCCCCTGAAAACACCCAAAAGAATGTCACATGTTCACCTAGACACTATTTACAGCCTCCCTGTATATGATGCCACACACCTCCCTGTATATGATGCCACGCACCTCCCTGTATATGATGCCACGCACCTCCCTGTATATGATGCCACACACCTCCCTGTATATGATGCCACACACCTCCCTGTATACGATGCCACGCACCTCCCTGTATATGATGCCACGCACCTCCCTGTATATGATGCCACGCACTTCCCTGTATATGATGCCACTCACCTCCCTGTATATGATGCCATACACCTCCCTGTATATGATGTCACACAGCCTCCCTGTATATGATGCCACACAGCCTCCCTGTATATGATGCCACACAGACTCCCTGTATATGATGCCACACACCTCCCTGTATATGATGCCACACACCTCCCTGTATATGATGCCACACAGCCTCCCTTTATATGATGCCACACAGCCCCCCTGTATATGATGCCACACACCTCCCTGTATATGATGTCACACATCCTCACTGTAGATGGCACACAGCCCCCCTGTATATGCCACACCCCTCCTGTATATGATGCCACACAGCCCGACATGAATGCCATACATACTCACCGATGCTGCGCTGTCCTCTTCGGGTAAGGTCTCTCGTCTTCACGGGATCTGTGAAGGCGACGCGATGACACTCACCGATGCAGCGCTGTCTACTTTTGGTGTGGTCGCTAGTCTCATGGGATCTGCGAAGGCGACGCGATGACGTCATCGCGCCGCCTTCGCAGATCCCGTGAGACTAGCAACCACACCAGAAGAAGACATCGCTGCATCGGTGAGTGTCTGCATCGGTGAGTATGTCATCGTGCCACCGATAGCCAGCAAGGGAACTAGTAGTTCCCTTGCAAATCCCCATGTCACAGATTCGTTTTTAACGGTTGTTACATGTATTGACAGCCATTAAAAACGGATCCATTGACTTCTATGGGGGCTGTCAGGCCGTTAAAACTGCCAAAAATAGGACATGTCCTATTTTTTGATGGCCATTATTCACGGGCTGTTTAAAAAATGGCTGTGTGAATACACCCATAGAACATGATTGTTCTGAAAATGGCCTTGTGACGGCCGTTAAAAGAACGGCCGTCACACGGCCATTTTTCACTGTCGTGTGAATAAGGCCTTAAGGCCTTATTCACACGACAGTGAAAAAAAATGTCCATTTAAAACTGATCAACTGTCAGTTTTTCATGCCCATTTTGCATCAGTGTGTCTCTAAATTTTCATCCATTTCCAGTCCATCTGTCCGTTTTTAATGCCCGTTTGACATCCATTTTGCATCAGTTTTTCATGGCCGTTAAAAAAACTGATGAATTTCATTGGTCAGGCTTTTTTTTCCCAGCCCCCTGAAAACACCCAAAGGAAGGTCACATGTTCACCTAGACACTATTTACAGCCTCCCTGTATATGATGCCACACGCCTCCCTGTATATGATGCCATATGCCTCCCTGTACATGATGCCACACCAGCCTCCCTGTAGATGCCACACCAGCCTCCTTGTAGATGCCACACCAGCCTCCCTGTAGATGCCACACCAGCCTCCCTGTAGATGCCACACCAGCATCCCTGTAGATCGTGCCACACCAGCCTCCCTGTAGATCGTGCCACACCAGCCTCCCTGTAGATGCCACACCAGCCTCCGTGTAGATCATGCCACACCAGCCTCCCTGTAGATGCCACACCAGCCTCCTTGTAGATGCCACACCAGCCTCCTTGTAGATGCCACACCAGCCTCCCTGTACATGATGCCACACCAGCCTCCCTGTACATGATGCCACACCAGCCTCCCTGTAGATGCCACACCAGCCTCCCTGTAGATGCCACACCGGCGTCCGTGTAGATGCCACACCAGCCTCCATGTAGATGCCACACCAGCCTCCTTGTAGATGCCACACCAGCCTCCCTGTAGATGCCACACCGGCGTCCGTGTAGATGCCACACCAGCCTCCATGTAGATGCCACACCAGCCTCCTTGTAGATGCCACACCAGCCTCCCTGTACATGATGCCACACCAGCCTCCCTGTACATGATGCCACACCAGCCTCCCTGTACATGATGCCACACCAGCCTCCCTGTAGATGCCACACCAGCCTCCTTGTAGATGCCACACCAGCCTTCCTGTAGATGCCACACCAGCCTCCCTGTAGATGCCACACCAGCCTCCCTGTAGATGCCACACCAGCCTCCCTGTAGATGCCACACCAGCCTCCTTGTAGATGCCACACCAGCCTCCTTGTAGATGCCACACCAGCCTCCTTGTAGATAACACACCAGCCTCCCTGTAGATGCCACACCAGCCTCCCTGTACATGATGCCACACCAGCCTCCCTGTAGATGCCACACCAGCCTCCCTGTAGATGCCACACCAGCCTCCCTGTAGATGCCACACCAGCCTCCCTGTAGATGCCACACCAGCCTCCCTGTACATGATGCCACACCAGCCTCCCTGTAGATGCCACACCAGCCTCCCTGTAGATGCCACACCAGCCTCCTTGTAGATGCCACACCAGCCTCCTTGTAGATGCCACACCAGCCTCCTTGTAGATGCCACACCAGCCTCCCTGTAGATGCCATATCAGCCTCCTTGTAGATGCCACACCAGCCTCCCTGTAGATGCCACACCAGCCTCCCTGTACATGATGCCACACCAGCCTCCCTGTAAATGCCACACCAGCCTCCTTGTAGATGCCACACCAGCCTCCCTGTAGATGCCACACCAGCCTCCCTGTAGATGCCATCACACGGCCGTTTTTCACTGTCGTGTGAATAAGGGCTAAAGGGAACCTATCACCAGCATTTTAACTATCAAGCCAGCAATACCTGGTGAAAGTGGGTGAAAAATCATTGTTATCTAACCTATAAATATGTTCTAAGTAAACTCTGTACCTTTAGAATTCCGTTTTTCAGTGGTCCCGTGCCGTATGCAAGTGAGCAGAAAAGAGTCAAATCTTCATTCGAAAAGAGTCAGATTTTCATTCCTCCAGCGTCTCAGAGTTGACTCAGCCTCCTTCTTTTTGATTGACAGCTCCTCTCACTGCAACGCACACGAAATCCCGCGCTTGCGCATTGAGACACGAAAACTGCTGTTCTTATTATTTTACTGCACGTGCTCGGCGCTCACTATGACGTCATCACCGTTGGTTCGTCTCCGAATCCAGGCCCCGTTTCCTGACAGCAGAATGGACGAAGCAGTGCAGAGGTAAGTGTTTGCTGCTGTGCTGTATTGCTCTCCACCACACTTCACTTAACAGTCATGTTACAGCTGCGTAGTGTAGCACGCATGCGTGATGTTTTGAATGAGATTTAGCCAGACAGGGCCGGACAGGTGGCGGCGGTGGGCGGGTTAAGAAGCTTCATCACAGAGTGAAAAATAATTACCATAAAAGGCGCAAAGACTTTAAACGACGATATTTACAGACAGAGGAGGACTTCAGGAGAGAAGAGAACAGGAACGAACTTTGGACAGCTTTGGCCATTGAGGGGTCATGCGAATTTAACAGGTAAGATGTTGATGACAGGATCCCTTTAAGGGTGTGGGGCAGGAAGAGGTGGCAATTCAAATGAATTGATGGGCGTTCCTGCTTTCACAGCAGGCAGGGCCTGGCAATTTAATTCAATTGACAGGCAACTCCTGCGATGACTGCAGTGGCTGTCGCTCTTAGGTAAAATGACACCCTTCTTCCCCCTAGAAGCGAGGGTGGCTGTGGGTCCCTGTGAACCGTACATGCCGCAGAGCATGCACAGTTCAAAGCTAGAACGGCTACAGCAGGAGATAGGAAAGTAGGGATGGGAGCCGACCCTATGCCCTGGGTGCGCCATATAGCACCTGTGTATGTGTCATGCAGAAACATACACAGGTGCTAATAAAGATGGCTGCCCCATCTTTATTAGTACAAATATATGAATAAATACAGTTACATTAGGGAACATATTAAAATAGTTAGAAAAATTAGGCTCATAATTAAAACACAAAAAAAAAGAACTTTCATTTAAAGTGTAATTAAACTTTAAAAAAAAACCTTTGACATGCTATAGTAAAATGTCAGAAGTTTTGATCATTGGGGATCTGAGCACTTAGCACCCCGTGATCGCTAAATCGAAACACACGGATCCGTGTAAACTACGGTCGTGTGCATAGGGCCATAGAAATGAATGGATCTGCAATTTATCCGCAAATATGCGGATAAATTACGGCCGCGAAAAAACAGTTGTGTGCATGAGGCCATACTGTACATACATACACACAAATACAAACATACAGTACACATATTAAATCCTCACATATATATATATATATATATATATATATATATATATATATATATATATATATATATATATATATATATATATATATGATCCAAAAGCAAAGGAACACAGCACTCCATAAATCAAGGAAATCAGGCCATGTGCTCGTCACCAGGGGATGAATCAATTCCCCTTCTTTTCAGATAAATACCAACATAGAACGAAGTAACGGCACCACGGACTTCAAGACGGATGAAAAACAGGGTGGATTTATTCACCTCAAGGAATCACAGCAACGTTTCGGTTCATGGCTTGAGAAAGGTTCCTGTTGAACCGAAACGTTGCTGTGATTCCTTGAGGTGAATAAATCCACCCTGTTTTTCATCCGCCTTGAAGTCCGTGGTGCCGTTACTTCGTTCTATGTTGGTATTTATATATATATACATACACACATACATTACACATACAGTACACATTACACATACACATTACATTTACCTTTCGTGCAGGCTTCTGCCTATATGGATAGGTGAGTCCATGGCAGGATTTCCCCTCAGCCTCTACATGCCGGCAGCAGTGCAGTGCAGACACGCTGCACACCACCCTCCGTCCCGCCACTGAGCAGGATCATGTTACAATAGGGACAGAAGAGTGGAGAGCAGGGGGGGCTATTAAGGTGGCACAGGAGAAATGTTCTCTAAAGGAGGCAGCACATATTGCAGCTGTTGAAAAGTGGTGGAAACGTGGGCCAGCAGCTCTGTAATGCCGCCCCCTCTGAGACTCTGCAGTGTGCCGCCTGAAGCCAGAGGCTCAACTCGCCTCATGGTAGGTGAGGCTCTGCCTATAGATTTCGTCCAATCCAAATTTCTACCTTCCTTTCCTCTATATCGACCTTCATTTCAGTATGCTCCTTGTGTAAATCAAGTGCTCTCAGTCACAGTCTGTTGGCTCCAAAGCCCAACTTGAAATCTCTATATTTACAACAAAGAGATAAGGGATCTTCAGAGCAAGTGCAGTGTTAAAGCTCTGATAAGGACTCTGCTGTAGTTGTCTGCCGAAAACAGCTGTTAAGGACAGGTCTCGAACTACTGCGAATGCCTAGTACCAGTCCTAGACCCATTCAATTCTATTAAAAAGAGCGGTGGCCGGCTAAGAACATCTGAGCATTCGCAATCGCAAGCAATGCGCCCTCCTAATATTCCAGCTAGACCTAGCGATAAGCACAGGCACATCTGCGCAAGCGCGGCCACAGATCAAAAGAAGAGGACTCGGAAATGCTGCAAAACAGGAAAAGAAGAATAATTACAAATATTTATATCTTTGCACAAGGGACAATCTTAGATTGGATCTTGGAGATGAGAATGCCCCTTTAAAGAGTGCCAGAAGACGAAAAGCTGTAAATTGTGTACAACTAAAATGGGCTAAACTTAGCAGCTGAGAACCTCAATTTTTTTTTATTATTCCTATTTATATTTAATCTTTTTTAAAACCTGTGGCCAAAATAGAGTGTCTTTTTTCTAAACAAACAAAATGGAAAATATTTAAAGGGGTAGTCTCACCTCATTAATTATGTGTCAAATGGCAACTAACCTAAATTTATTAACTTTACTAAATACCTATATTTTCCAGATGCTACTCTTCTCCAGATATTGGGTCTGGCACACCTTGGCTCCCACTCTTTGTTTTCTGCTAGTTTCCTAGCATTGCAGCCACCCATGTGGTCCTGCAGCCATGGCTGCCCTTGCGCCCTTTTCTTGGTATCCTCTGTTGTAGAGGAGGGCAGGGGTCTTAAAAGCGTGCCTCCTAGCGCATGCGCATTAGATAACCGCCACCTGGCATATGCGCATTAGATACTAGCATGAAACCTGATACACTCCGGATGCTGCTATGGGGATTGTATGTAGCAGCATTGTATGTAGTGCGCCCGTTCAGGCCAGCCATGAGATTACATCATTACATCGCCACTGGTCTGAACTACCAAGCAAACCAGGAAATGTAGGAAAGAGGCTGCCATAATACAGAGGTAAACGAGGAGATGGGCCAACCCTTTTAATACAGTAATTGTGAAATCTTAATACAGATTGTGAAATTTTACATAAAGGCTTCTAGAAACTTATCCTAAACAAGTGGATGAAAAAAAAATGCTGTTGATAATGCACTGGTAATGTTTCATATTTATTAACTGAAACATAACTGGTGATAATAGAACAAGAGAAGAAATTGGGTAAACTCTTGACTAGTAAGCTTAGCAGCAACATTTAATGCCAAGCAGCAGCTGTAAAGCAAATAACCTTTTTAGGGTGAATAAGAAGACAGATAAAAACGTATTATATAATATTACCCCTCTATAAATCCTTTAAAAATACTCATCTTGTATATAAGGTGCAATTTTGGACTTTATACTGCAAAAACAGAAACTCTGCACTGCTACTTCTAAATATGCAAAATACTGTTTAGAATAAAATTCCTTTAGTTTCGCATTCTGCTAAATATTTGAATCTTTTACCCTTGCCATTCATCCAGAGAAAAGGAGGATTATTTTCAATAATAGGGCAGATCAGGTACAATTCGCATAATATCTATCTATATAAATCCTATTATAATAAAGAACAATAAAGAAGGGTACCATTTATGTTTCTGTCTGAAAAACACAATTATTCTAAATGTACGTAAATATCATAAATGCACAAGTATTTAAATTACTGTATGTAGCTGGTGGGACACATCGTCAATACAATTAGAAATCTAAACTGGAATTTCAACTTAATAGCTTTGAACAAATATGATCGGTGGGAGGACAACTACCCTGATTGAAAGGCTTGAAATATATTCAAAGGGAGTAGGAAAAAGGGTCTGGCACTGTCAAAATTCAGACACAGCAATATACCTGCATGGAGATTCTTACTGGCCTTTGTATTTGTATATGGGGTCGGTTTTTATAATGCGCATGCGGTGCTCATCAACCAGTACAGCACGTTGAAGGTGAGAAAGCGTGTGCTCACGCGAAACGGCCATAAGCTTGCTCCACATCAAACAGACCATGATCTCAAATAAAAAGAAGTTTATTGCTACAATCGGTGAGTGCCTCGATTTCTTCTATATTTTTACTTGAAAATATATTGCTTTGAAACATAGTATTCACACATTATTTTTACTGTGTTTATTCTATACGTCAGAAGCATTGGAAATGGAAGATCGTATTAACCGCTCTAGGGGGATGTTATTTACCTTTACTATTTGCTCCTGTGTCATGGCAAAATATGTGCTGTCATTTTCAGAAAAATATAGTTTATATCTAGCAATTTTGCAAGATAACATATATCACTAGAATAATCTGTATATATTTTGCACCCATTAAAACCATGTTGCAAAGTATAATTTGCTGCACTAAAATGACTAATTCCTCCAACAATATTGTGCACCATTATATAACAATACACACCTTTGTATGATTTGTCGTCAGTTATATTTATTACTTAGGATAGGCCATCAATGTTTAGTTGGTGGAAGTCCAACCTCAGGAACCCCCGACGATCAGCACAATGAAGGGGCTATAACGCTCCAACAAATGCTGCTTTCCCTTTAATGTTTATATACAGTATGTACAGTGGCTTGTCCATTCAAGTGAATAGGACAAGCTGCTATACCAGATGCAGCTGCAGCAGCGGTTAGGTGGCGGCTTATTGAGGATGGATTAATGCCCATTGAACTCAATGATAAATCAGTTTTAAGTAAGCTCCCATGCTCCCCCGTGGGTGGAGCTTCCTCTCCTACTGCTGCCTCTGCTCCTGTTTCCTCCAGGTGTGTAACCAGGAGCACAAGATATAAAGCATTAACGGCCTGCCCAGTGGCGCCCCCTACATGTAGGGAGGCTGCAGTGCTCTATGCACTGGCACAGGTCACACATCCCTAAGGTTAGCACTGGAATAGCGTAGTCGACCATGCTCTTCCATCGTTCAAAACAAAAGGTATACCAACGTACACCAGCCTGCCGGTGGCCAAAAGGACACTCTTTTATCCTCTGTCTGGCTAACGGAGCCCTATGGACACATTTATTGTGTACTTTGTAAGTGTTCCCAATGTACGTGCTAAACACAGTTTATAAATGCAATGTAATGGGAACCTAAGTTATTCCGAATTTTCTAATGAATGTCAGGATTTCATTCTAACCTTACTCAATTTAATTTTCACCTGTAATTATTTTTTTATTTGGAGATGATTTTTATGTATGATTCAAAGGAATCGCGATGGGTTGAAACATTGCGCCAACTTATGCAAACATTTATATTTCTTTGATGGAGAAGATGTTGCTCTGTGTATCCCACCCCTTCAGCAAAGGGCTAAAGTGGTGGAAAAACATACAGTAGATGACATTTTCCTCATTTGGTTGGGAACAGAGTTACAATTGCATAATCCAGACATTAAATTCACTTTAATATTTTTGTTAAATTCCTGAAAACCAGTATATCAATTGTTGAGGACAAAGTACACACTGATCTATTACAAAAAGTACAGATAACAATCTTTACTTAGGTTTGATAATTGCAATCCCAGAAAAAAAATGGTAAAACTATTGCCCTACAGTCAGATGTTACGCATAAGGTGCATTGTTGATAATGACTGGAAATTGGAAAATACACTGAATGTAATGATTGAAAGCTTTAGATTTAGTCAATAAGATCATCAATACCCATGTCAATAGGGTGAAAGATACCTCACGACAACAGGTATTATAAGGCATGAAAACTTGATTATTCCTCCAAGAAAAACCCCTTGTAACTATGTACAATGATCTGAGCTGGGAGGTACAAAACATTGTTAATAAACATTAGTCAATTTTGGTCAATAGTTATAGACGGCTGAAGGAATTAAAAAGAAACCATTGATGTCACATAGATGCTCTGCAAATCTAAAGGCTGTGTACACCTTTGAATGGATTATTTTTGGTTTATTAAATCAATGTGTTGTGTTTTTAAATCACTCAACACTCTAATTGACTTTTATTAAAAACATTGTTTACTTTTTACGACAGAAACTGTATGACTGATTCCGGCAGTTCAGCTGAACTGATGGCTCTTCTGAGAGCAGCACCTGCAAGATCCAGCTAATATCAATCACACAATCATGTCTAAGTTATAAACTTATATATACAAAAAGGACAATGAGTCATATACTACTCATTGTTGAAAATATAAAAATTTACATTTTTATTACATATCATAAAGATAAACAGCATAAAATACAAAGGAGATCCCAACAAGAATTGCTGTATATGGGCTATAAAAAAAGAAAACTATTAAAGTATCACAGCAGTTCATGTGTTACACATACATCAGGGTGTAGATTACCTAATATAAGACAGTGTCAAATTATCATAAATATTAGTGCATGTTATGATAATTTAACACTGTCTTATATTGGGTCATTACACACTGATGTATGGGTAACACATGAACTGTTGTGATACTTTAACCCCTTCCCGACATTTGGCGTACATGTACGTCATGGAAAGCATTGACTTCCCGCATCTTGCCGTACATGTACGCCGAATGTTTGGGACCGGCTCAGAAGCTGAGCCGATGCCATCATCACCGGATCTCAGCTGTATCTTACAGCTGACATCCGGCTGTAACGGTGGGGACCGAAATTAGCTTTGATCCCCGCCATTCAGTATAGCTGCCGGAACGCACGGTTGTGTGCATTCATGAACCTCCATTATATCTTGATCGTGCTCGAGCCGGGAGGTTCATGAATGCACACAACCGTGCGATCCGGCAGCTATACTGAATACTATCGTGTAACACTAATAATCCCTGATGATGTTCCACCAGTAACGGTGGTTCTGAAACGCGTAGGATTAACGATATAGCATTACAACTAACAATTAAACTTTTAGTGAATTCTGGTCAGTGATCTTGCAACAGGGTGCTTGTTACCGAATATTGGAGGTCTTGACCTTATTGCTGACCACATCATTATACGTGGCTTTAAGAGCCGGACTAGCGCAGTAGAGCGCAAGGTGTAGCGTGGTACGGCGCTATTACTAATCAATCATTAGGGTTCAGCGAATATATAATAATAGGAGAGACTGGTCTGTGGGAGGATAGTATATTTTTCCTTCTAGGCTATGTCTCTGCTGCTGACCATTTGATTCAGCCTGTTATTTTGGCTTCAAGGGCCCATTTTAAGACATATCTAAATAAACTTATTTTAATCGTTCAGCTCAGGCAGTAATATTTACAATTTAACGGAACGAAAACTTAGTTATCAGAGTGAGAATACTATATCAATATTATAGTAATGTAGTATTATTATAGTAATGTAGTATTATAGTAATTAGTGTCATAGTAATGTAGTATTGTTATAGTAATGTAGTAGTATTATAGTAATGTAGTATTGTTATAGTAATGTAGTATTATTATAATGTAGTATTGTTATAGTAATGTAGTATTATAATAGTGTAGCATTGTCATAGTAATGTAGTATTATAGTAATGTAGCATTGTTATAGTAATGTAGTATTATAGTAATGTAGTATTGTTATAGTAATGTAGTATTATAGTAATGTAGTATTATAGTAATGTAGTGTCATAGTAATGTAGTATTGTTATAGTAATTTAGTAGTATTATAGTAATGTAGTATTGTTATAGTAATGTAGTATTGTTATAGTAATGTAGTATTATTATAATGTAGTATTGTCATAGTAATGTAGTATTATAGTAATGTAGTAGTATTATAGTAATGTAGCATTGTCATAGTAATGTAGTATTATAGTAATGTAGTTGTATTATAGTAATGTAGTATTGTTATCGTAATGTAGTATTATAGTAATGTAGTATTATTATAGTAATGTAGTATTATAGTAGTTTAGTGTCATAGTAATGTAGTATTGTTATAGTAATGTAGTAGTATTATAGTAATGTAGTATTGTTATAGTAATGTAGTATTATAGTAATGTAGTGTCATAGTAATGTAGTATTGTTATAGTAATGTAGTATTATAGTAATGTAGTATCATAGTAATGTAGTATTGTTATAGTAATGTAGTAGTATTATAGTAATGTAGTATTGTTATAGTAATGTAGTATTATAGTAATGTAGTGTCATAGTAATGTAGTATTGTGATAGTAATGTAGTATTATTATAGTAATGTAGTATTATAGTAATGTAGTGTCATAGTAATGTAGTATTGTTATAGTAATGTAGTAGTATTATAGTAATGTAGTATTGTTATAGTAATGTAGTATTATAGTAATGTAGTGTCATAGTAATGTAGTATTGTTATAGTAATGTAGTAGTATTATAGTAATGTAGTATTGTTATAGTAATGTAGTATTATAGTAATTTAGTATTATAGTAATGTAGTATTATAGTAATGTAGTATTATTCTAGTAATGTAGTATTGTTATAGTAATATAGTATTATTATCCTAGTAATGTGGTATTGTTATAGTAATGTAGTATTATTATAGTAATGTAGTATTATTATAGTAATGTAGTATTGTTATTATAGTAATGTAGTATTGTTATAGTAATGTAGTATTATAGTAATGTAGTGTCATAGTAATGTAGTATTGTGATAGTAATGTAGTATTATTATAGTAATGTAGTATTATAGTAATGTAGTGTCATAGTAATGTAGTATTGTTATAGTAATGTGGTAGTATTATAGTAATGTAGTATTGTTATAGTAATGTAGTATTATAGTAATGTAGTGTCATAGTAATGTAGTATTGTTATAGTAATGTAGTAGTATTATAGTAATGTAGTATTGTTATAGTAATGTAGTATTATAGTAATTTAGTATTATAGTAATGTAGTATTATAGTAATGTAGTATTATTCTAGTAATGTAGTATTGTTATAGTAATATAGTATTATTATCCTAGTAATGTGGTATTGTTATAGTAATGTAGTACTATTATAGTAATGTAGTATTATTATAGTAATGTAGTATTATTATAGTAATGTAGTTTTGTTATTATAGTAATGTAGTATTGTTATAGTAATGTAGTATTATTATAGTAATATAGTAATGTTATTATAGTAATGTAGTATTATTATAATGTAGTATTGTCATAGTAATGTAGTATTATAGTAATGTAGTAGTATTATAGTAATGTAGCATTGTCATAGTAATGTAGTATTATAGTAATGTAGTTGTATTATAGTAATGTAGTATTGTTATCGTAATGTAGTATTATAGTAATGTAGTATTATTATAGTAATGTAGTATCATAGTAATGTAGTGTCATAGTAATGTAGTATTGTTATAGTAATGTAGTAGTATTATAGTAATGTAGTATTGTTATAGTAATGTAGTATTATAGTAATGTAGTGTCATAGTAATGTAGTATTGTTATAGTAATGTAGTATTATAGTAATGTAGTGTCATAGTAATTTAGTATTGTTATAGTAATGTAGTAGTATTATAGTAATGTAGTATTGTTATAGTAATGTAGTATTATAGTAATGTAGTGTCATAGTAATGTAGTATTGTGATAGTAATGTAGTATTATTATAGTAATGTAGTATTGTTATAGTAATGTAGTATTATAGTAATGTAGTGTCATAGTAATGTAGTATTGTTATAGTAATGTAGTAGTATTATAGTAATGTAGTATTGTTATAGTAATGTAGTATTATAGTAATGTAGTGTCATAGTAATGTAGTATTGTTATAGTAATGTAGTAGTATTATAGTAATGTAGTATTGTTATAGTAATGTAGTATTGTTATAGTAATATAGTATTATTATCCTAGTAATGTGGTATTGTTATAGTAATGTAGTATTGTTATAGTAATGTAGTATTATAGTAATGTAGTGTCATAGTAATGTAGTATTGTTATAGTAATGTAGTAGTATTATAGTAATGTAGTATTATAGTAATTTAGTATTATAGTAATGTAGTATTATAGTAATGTAGTATTATTCTAGTAATGTAGTATTGTTATAGTAATATAGTATTATTATCCTAGTAATGTGGTATTGTTATAGTAATGTAGTATTATTATAGTAATGTAGTATTATTATAGTAATGTAGTATTGTTATAGTAATGTAGTATTATTATAGTAATGTAGTATTGTTATTATAGTAATGTAGTATTGTTATAGTAATGTAGTATTATTATAGTAATATAGTAATGTTATTATAGTAATGTAGTATTGTTATAGTAATGTAGTATTATTATAATGTAGTATTGTTATAGTAATGTAGTATTAGAATAATGTAGCATTGTCATAGTAATGTAGCATTGTTATAGTAATGTGGTATTGTTATAGTAATGTAGTATTATAGTAATGTAGTATTATTATAGTAATGTAGTATTATAGTAATTAGTGTCATAGTAATGTAGTATTGTTATAGTAATGTAGTAGTATTATAGTAATGTAGTATTATTATAATGTAGTATTGTTATAGTAATGTAGTATTGTTATAGTAATGTAGTATTATAATAGTGTAGCATTGTCATAGTAATGTAGTATTATAGTAATGTAGCATTGTTATAGTAATGTAGTGTTATAGTAATGTAGTTGTATTATAGTAATGTAGTATTGTTATAGTAATGTAGTATTATAGTAATGTAGTATTATTATAGTAATGTAGTGTCATAGTAATGTAGTATTGTTATAGTAATTTAGTATTATTATAGTAATGTAGTATTATAGTAATGTAGTGTCATAGTAATGTAGTATTGTTATAGTAATTTAGTAGTATTATAGTAATGTAGTATTGTTATAGTAATGTAGTATTATTATAATGTAGTATTGTCATAGTAATGTAGTATTATAGTGATGTAGTAGTATTATAGTAATGTAGTATTGTTATAGTAATGTAGTATTATAGTAATGTAGTGTCATATTAATGTAGTATTGTGATAGTAATGTAGTATTATTATAGTAATGTAGTATTATAGTAATGTAGTGTCATAGTAATGTAGTATTATAGTAATGTAGTATTGTTATAGTAATGTAGTATTATAGTAATGTAGTGTCATAGTAATGTAGTATTGTTATAGTAATGTAGTAGTATTATAGTAATGGAGTATTGTTATAGTAATGTAGTATTATAGTAATGTAGTATTGTTATAGTAGTTTAAATAACTAATTGATTAACAATAGTTTGGTATCAAATTTGAAAGTAATACGGCCTGTCAACTTCACATTTTTTCTATCTTTGGCCGATTTACCCGGCAGAGTTTGAGACCCCCGGTCTAAGCTGTGTGTAGCCTCATATGAATGGTTAATTATTTTGCAGCATCACATGAATAGCTACACTGATTTAGTTATTCATGCCCCTGTTCTTTTTTCAAGCCTTATCGAATACTCACAATATGGAAAATATTGCCACCTGGCAGAATAATTAGTCTTGCAAATCCAGTGATGGCAAATTAGAGTCAAATAAAGTCTGCATCCTCTTAAAGTCATGCTCTTATGCCACGTGTATGGAGCAATTCAACTTCGTAAATTAAACAGCATCACCAAATATACATTGTATTACAATATACAAATACTGTACAATATACAAATATTCAAAATTTAAATAAAAGCCAAGTTTATGAGGTTTATAATGCAGAAGAAAAGGGCACACCATATTAGAAACTGTACAGCAATATAAACTGTGGGTGTTTACTGCACCAGTGCTACCAAGTATAGAGAGGGTAAAGATGGCCATATGTAAGATGTGGGAAAGGCCGACCCACCACCCCCTCATTTTTTATGGTGTGGAGTAGCCTTTCCCCAGAGAAATGCTGCTGTCTCTTAAAATTTATAGATTTATGCATGTGTTAACTTTTTTCCTTCAGTTTCAAGCCAGGAGTTAGACCAATGCTAATGTTTTAAGTATATATTTCCATTTGTATGCTGCCACCTAGTGGCCAGGCTGCATTATTTTATGTTATGTGCATGTGCACAGGGCCTGTGGTCACATGTTCTGAGCTGTGCAGGTCCTCAAGCCAGAAAAGCTCACTGCTACTTAATATTGTTTCATCAATGGTGGATTACACTATATATTGCAGGCGCTGGAAGAAATAGCCCGGGTGCCATCTTTGATGTGTCATTAGTCAATAGGGTGCCTCACGTGGGTGTGGAGCCTAAGTGATAAAAGGTGGCTGTTCCCACCACTGCACAGGCTACAGCCCTTAGAGCAGAAGGAAGCTATGGGCACTGAAGACCCTGCAGCTGGAAAGGGGCCATTAATGGTGATGCCAATGAGTCTCTGTGCAAGCAGAGCCTGTTGAGATAGCTGGATGCGGTTGCCAGGCGCCTTACCATGAGAAAGGTTGCTGGCCGGTGGGTGGAATTTTCCTGAGATCTCCCCACGACAGTGACTTTCAAAAAGGGAAGAGAGAAAAAGTGCCTGGTTTTTCAAGAAGACGTACTCCAGCATCAGGGAGCAGTTGAATGCTCTGTCCTAGAAGCCAAGAGAAGTTGGTGAGCCACCATTTTTATTTTTTATTTGGAACGGTAAAGAGACTGTGTCTCGCAATCAGAGAAGTGCTGTACCACCTTGTAGCCGTTATGTATACCACCCACTTTGTACAGAATTGTTAACTAAATCCACCTGTGAGTGAAAAGACTGATCGCATATCAACTAGGCCTCTGTCATCATTGCGACTAACCCTAGCTGGCACTCGGCCTTACACATACAGAGGAAGATTTTTTTTTATAAGATTTTACAATTTTGCACATTTTGTACATAATCATGTAGAAAAGACAAAAGCACCATGTTCCTGGATGTTATTTTCCAACATTTTGGAAGATCATTTTAACAAATAATGATAATAATAATCCTCTTTATTAATAACAGACAGAACAAGAGAGAGTAAGGGTCGGCACTGCATAGGTTAACAGTCCTTCAGGCGGAGGGCATGAAATTGCCGCTCAACTCGGAAATCAAAAAGTCCATACAATAAATCCAAGTAGAGAAAAAGAGAGAATGACACTCACCCAATGACGTTTTCTCAATCTTTATTTCTCAATAGAAAAAGCGGGTAAAAACAGTGAGTACTAGACAGGCAACAGCTGTTTTGCATCAATGCGCTTTCTCAATCCTTTATTAATATAGCGCCAACATATTCCGCACTTTACAATTCAGAGGGAACATGTACAGACAATATCAGACATTAAATAGTGACAAAACTAATTAACAATTCAAACAAGAGGATTGAGGACCCTGCTCGCAAGAGCTTATAATCTATAAGAAAATAAGGGAGACACAAAATGTAAAATCTACTTGTTTAGCACAATGGTCTAGCCATCTTTTATACATATGGGTTAGTACACATAAAGCGGCCTGAGACAGTCGCCTAGCCAGTGTCAGTGTATGACAGACATGAAGTGCATTAGGGTGCAAGGAGTGTGGGGGATACTGCTGAATGAAGGGGTCAGGTTATGATGACTCATGTAATAGTGGGGCCAAGGAAAGGAGACAGATTATGGAGTGTGAGAGGCCTAAAAAGATGTGTTTTCAGGGCACGATTAAAACCGTGGAGTTTGGGAACTAATCTGATTTTCTGGGGTAGCGCATTCCAGAGGACCGGTGCAGCATGAGAAAAACCTTGGAGACGGGAGTGCAAGGTTCAGATTATGGAGGATGTCAATCTAAATGCCCTATTACACCGGCTGATTTTGGCCGATGCAGCGAGCGCTGATCAAAGAGACAGCTCGTTGATCAGCGCTCAATTGCTCCGGTCACAAGGAGCTATGTATGAGGACGATCAGTCGTTACTCCAATCGCTTAAAATTATATAATCAACCAATGAATGAGCATTTGCACATTCATCTGCTGATCGCTGCCCTGTTTACACAGGGCAATTATCGGCAACCAGTGTCCTGTGAACGATCGTTTGCCCAATAATTGCCCAGTATAAAACCCCCTTTAGATACTATATAACTGGCCCAGTTATACTATATAACTGGCACAGTTACTACTATATAGTAACTGCCACAGGGTAAGGGCATTGGTATAGCGGTTGGTCAGAAAGATGGGCCTGGCTGCTGCTTTAGGGATAGATTGAAAGGAAGAGTTTAGTGAGGGGAAGACCAATTAGGAATGAGTTACTGTAGTCAAGACGAGAGTGAATCAGAGCGATAATAAGAGATTTGGCTTTTTCCACAGTAACAAAAGGGCGGAGACGTTTTTGAGGTGAAGGTGAAAGGAGTGTGCAAGTGATTGAATGTGCGAAGTAAAGGAAAGATCCAAGTCAAAGATAACCCCAAGACAGTGGGTGTGCTGCCTAGGAGTTATGGTAGTGCCACACACAGAGATGGAGACATCAGGTTTAGGGAGGTTAGTAGATGGTGGGAACACGAGTAGCTCAGTGTTAGAAAGATTCAGTTTCAGATAGAGAGAGGACATGATATTAGGGACAGCAGATAGTCAATCACTGGTGTTTTGTATTAGAGTAGGGGTGATGTCACGGGAAGAGTTATATAATTGGGTGTCATCAGCGTAGAGATGGTACTGGAAGCCAAATCTGCTGATGGTTTGTCTATTAGGGGTTGTGTAGAGAGAAAAGAGGAGCGGACCTAGGACTGATCCTTAAGGAACCGCAACAGCAAGAGGAAGAGACAGCAGAAAAAGTAGAACTAGCAAATGGTAGACTGAACAAGCGGTCAGAGAGAGAGGACAAAAACCAAGAAAGTACTTTGTCCTTAAAGCCAATAGAGTGGAGAAAATTAAGTAGGAGTTAGTGGTCTACAGTGTCAAATGCTGCAGAGAGGTCCAGAAGAATCAGTAAATTTAGTTGTTGTTAGATTTAACCGTAAGGAGATCATTTGAGACTTTCATAAAGGCAGTTTCTCCAGAGTGTAGCGTGGGGAAACCAGATTGTAAGAGGTCAATAAGAGAGTTTGCATAGAGACTGTGGATAAGGCGAGAGTAGACCAAGCGTTCCAGGAGTTTGGAGATGAAGGGGAGATTAGAGACAGATCGGTGGTTAGCAGGGGAAGAGATAATCTTTTTCAGTAATGGGGTTATTGTGGCATGTCTAAAAGAGGAAGGAAAGATCCCAGAAGAAAGAGAGAGGTTAAATATATCAGTCAGGTAACTAGTGACAGTCCGGGAGAGAGACTGGAAGAGGTGTGAGGGAATAATGCAGGTAGTAGGATGAGAAGAAGAGAGGAGCCTAGAGACTTCTTCTTCTGTTATTGGGTCAAATGTTGAAAGTGAACAAATGGCCATCACTGGGAAACCTACACAATTGCTGTGAAAAGAAAGTACAGGTTTAGCAATCATGATAATGATTGGAGATAACTATAATGGATTTTGGGTAGTAGAAGAGAAAAACGTCATTGCGCTTCCTAGGGCCTCATTTAACTACAATCTTGCTTTGTCCTCATTAAAAGGGAAAATAAGTTATCAAAGCCTATGAGGGCACACGGACATCATAGAGGGACTCCCCTCTACAAGCCAAAGTGGAGTGTTGCTAAATAAGAGCGACCATGTATTACATCTAAATGGACACCATATAATATAACATTTCTGCTGCAGCGACTGCTCTTTCCCCAGACCTGCTGTGAACAGCTGATCGCCAGGTCGGTCAACCTCTTAAATGGCCATTGACTTTGTGCATACTTTCCGGATTTTAATTTCAATATTTTAGATGAGAAATACTAACAAGGCATTGCTTGTGCAAAGGTATACAAGTACAAACATCTTCTTTTGAGGATATATTCTGAATATGTGGGCAGAGTCTTTTGTTCTTTAATAACATTTGATATGTGATTTCTCAGACAACAAACATTAGGTTACACTGGCCGCACATCAGCTTTATCTGCATGTTTAACCCAATATGTGACTCAGCAAGATTATACGACCTGATATGAATGTGTTGGAAACAGTGACATCCTGTGGTTTTTTAACATATCCCTATATGTAGTCGGTGTAGGCGATTTAGTCTTTACATCTTCTATACTGCTGTTCACTATTTAGAAATGTTTGGAAAATAAGCACCGATGTATCCAAGTACAAATATGACATGAACTTAATAAAAATTGCACCCAAATTTCTGTTTCGTAATGCAGAAGTTTGGGATTATGGTGTTTTTCCGCTGGCTCCTCGTACACTCTTCTAACCTGTGTGAATCTTCTGCCAAAGCTAAGAGATTTCTGTGACACTCACTGCCATGTGTGGCAAGGAAAGTTATACTCCGCTACCATTAGATCTCTATTACTTGTAATCTGAGAATATAATCAACAAATCACTTCATAAGCAGTATACACCTTTGTACAATTGTTCTCCCTGTAGATAATGCCAAAAAGGTTTTGCCATGGCCGTAACCCATATGAAGAAGCAGCTGTAGTGATAGAATCATTTGTACAGGCATTTCACTTAATAATGCTATTTTTTACTGAGCTGCATTAAATTACTAGTTGGACCTATTCTAGGTTAATTTCGAAATGTTGGGTAGAGGGTGATAAATAAAACTGGTGATTGCTAGACATTAGCATAGACCTATATATCAGATCTAAATGAGTGTCCTAGTAAGGTAATGATTCTCCTTGCTTGTGGAGAGTAAATATGAGCAAAACTCCCAAATTGCGATTCCGTGCGAATAAATTTGTTGCGTATCGTAGGTGCCCCGATTGCCTTGTCTGACTCTCTGATGTCTTCTAGGACTATATCGAAGTTGGATACTGTCCTAGAAGAAATCAGAGAGTCAATCAGGGCAAATAACATATTCACCCTCCCCTGGTCTTCCGTAGCAACGCGTCCCTGCTGGCCTCCTGTGATGATGTGTTTTGTCCGATGTGACCACTCCAGCCAATCACAGGCTGCAGCAGTCACATGGTGCAATACGATGTCATCTCACGTGTTGACCTCCTGAAATGATGTCGTTTTGTCCCATGTGACGGCTCCAGCCAATTACTGGCTGCAGCAGTAACATGGGACAAAATAACATAATCTCAGGAGGCTGGCAGGGACGCATCGCTATGGAAGACAGGGGGAAGGTGAGTATGGATTTTTTTTTTATCTTCTCCCCTCTTTTTTTTCTCTAATCTGTAAAATGGCAGCCAGCGCTCACTGGTGGCTGCAAATATGAAGATTTGTGCGCCGCAAACCCTAATAGTTTTAGATTTTGCAAAGCCCAAACTTTTGGGAAACTTGGACCAAATTCAATTTGTGGCAAATCAATTTGCTCATCTCTAGTAGAGAGTCTTAACGGCAATGCTCACTCAGAAAAGGTATGCAAAAGAGCTCTTCTCACAAGTAAGGAAACTGTTTCTCTAGTGAATACCTATAGAGCATCAGTTTTTTAGGTGCATTCTTTGTCCTTGTCACTGGTACTCAATGTTTTAGTGTCTCAGTCCATGATGCGCAGTGGTTTGGCGTCTCATTCCACTGGTTCAGTTTCCTATTACCTTGTTTGCAGTGTTATGGACAGCGAAGTCAGGGACTTCTCCTGGAGCGGTCCCCTACAGTGGCGCTATCTTCAGGAAGTGGGGTGCCATATATGGTGGAGGGTGGTGCCATCTACAGGGGGACCATATACGGTGTGCCATCTATGGGGTGCTATGTACAAGGCGGCGGTGTGGCACTTCCTACAAGGGGGCTGTGTGGCACTACCTACAGGGGGGCTGTGGCAGTATCTAAAGGGGGCTGTGTGGCGTTATCTACAGATGGGCTGTGGCAGTATCTACAAGGGGCTGTGTGGCATTATCTACAGGGGGGCTGTGGCAGTATCTACTAGGGGCTGTGTGGCATTATCTACAGAGGGCAGTGTGTGGCATTATCTACAGGGGGGCTGTGTCAGTATCTACTAGGGGCTGTGTGGCATTATCTACAGAGGAATGTGTGTGCCAAAAAATGTACAAATGACATTGATCCGTTTTTAAAATGGACAGGGAAAAAAACAGATGCAAAACGGGTCAAAATCGGCCATTGAAAACCGGGAAACACGGCCCGGAATGGATGCAAAACGGCCGAGAAAAACTGATCAAAACGGCCATTTTAATCGGACGACACATGGACCCTGTTGTGTGAATAGAGGATCATTGATACCCCTGTGTCCATGTCAAATTTTCCATTTCTGATATGCACTTCTTTAAACGATAATATCTTTTGTAACCGCTTTGAATATCACAACTATTTTACTTTGTTTTTCACAAGCTTTATGAGGCTTTCATTTTCTAGATTAGTTAAATTAATTGAATGTTTTAAAAAAAATTATGAGCAGAAAAATCACAAAAATGCGAAAAAAAACACCTTTTTTGTAATTTTACATATATATATATATATATACACTGTAGCAGCTCTGTAACAATTAGTCGTCTTCTCTATCCGCCAGCCATTTTACAGATTTAAAAGAGGATCACATGACCTCATGCACACGACCGTTGTGCCACTCGGGCCGTTTTTGATGGCGTCCGAGTGGCACCCTTCATCTTCACGGACCCATTCACTTTAGCAGGTGAATCAGGTCCGTGAAAAATGATCTGAGTCTCCGATCCGAGGAAAGATAGGATATGTTCTATCTTTCCTCGGATCACTGACGGGACTCGGCCAGCGCACACGGTCGTGTGCATGAGGCGATATCCCTCCCTTTTAGCACAGCCAATTATGAGGTGGGTGGCATTACTAATGTTGGCTTGGCGTTACAGAGGTTGGATACAGTCTTAAAAAGACATCAGAGAGTCGGACACAAGTTTTCAGTGCAATAGGGGTACTTCAATTCACGTAAAATTTATTCGGATCGAATTAAATCAGAGGGCCAATTTGATTACATTTCTGAAAATTCACTTGCCCCTAGTAACTAACCAACCTCCAATATCATGCGGTAGATTCGTAGGATCAGCCAGTCTGTTGCTTAACTGTTACTCCCAGAATTATCAAAATAGATGAATGTATGTATAGATGTTAAGAGAATACGCGCTCCTTTTATGGGGGCAGATTTTTAGATAGTTAATATAGAATGGAAAGAAAACCTCATGCAACTAATGCGAAACCTATACTGTAATATACATGGTAAATGTAAGCCAGTCTGTCAATGCTGTTCACATAGTCTAACATCTAGGTAAATTTAGCTGTCGTTGTTACATGCACTGTACATTACCTGCATAGTTAATGTTACAAATATATATATATAAATACAGTCCAGCATAAAACAAAACTACAGTACAGTACAATAGTCATTAGACTGTGGCAAAAACTAACACTTGCATCATAGCCTGCAGTTCAATGTTTTGATCATGTCAGTTTTTATCTCTGGGCGCATTCACACTAATAAATGGTCGACATAAACCAGAACAAAAGCACCTTAGCTACCAGTGTACAAGGAAAACACCACCACTGCAAAACGTCAGGGAAATAACAACTGTATCAAGGCCAAAACTACTGGGATGTGCAGGTGAATTATAAAAATAGTGTGAGTCATATAAAAATGTCTCAGGGATGTTCCCTCTGGAAATTACGATGCAATATGCGCTCAGTATTTAAGTTTTCTATATATGATAACTGAACTCAACCACATGAAAAGTGGGCTGTCAGACGTCATGTTTACAGAATAAAATTGTGGCTATCAGAAGTCTGAAAATAAATGAATACTGTATGTAAGTCACAGGGTAAAGATTTAAAATAACTCCTATGGCACCTGCATGAAATAGTTCAACACGAAATTCATGTACAAAAATCGTCATCTTATTCATGGTTCCAAAATGAGGGTTATTAATGGCTTTGTGTGAGCGTTGAACTCAAGACCTCCAATCCTGGCCAGTTTTTCTTCCCAAGATCAAAGATAACACATTTCTGACTCGTAGCCAAGGTTTTCACTTATAGCTCAGTTGAATTGGAGCTATATAATTTCATATCCAGTGAAAAGTGTGTGTGTGTGCATGTGTGTGCGTGTGTGTGTGTGTGTATGAGTAGATAGATAGATAGATAGATAGATAGATAGATAGATAGATAGATAGATAGATAGATAGATAGATAGATAGATAGATAGACACAGTTTCAGTTGTCTAAGCAATTACCTGAACATATTAGGATCACCGCTAAAGAAACTAATAAACAGTTATAATGTGAATCTACCATTTTGGCCAATATCATGCTAGAGATACAGGAATTTACCAAATTGCATTGCATTTTAGTAAGTCAGGGGTGACCCTCTAAAAGCACCATCTGTACCTCTAATTCCTTTTAGATAATTGCATGGCCGTGTGTAGGTGAAGTGTTTGATATTACATACTATACTCTGTATATTTGTAGCTTGCCCTAGAGAAATGGGTACAATTTCACTGAAGAAGATAAATGACATCACCATGGGGTTGAACGCCTCTATATTCATAAAAGAGACGCTCTCTGTGGAGTTGTAACAGATCTTTTTTTGTTCGCAGTCAGAACTCATTCAGGAGCATAAAACAATAGTGACATCTAGTGTACTGAGAGAATAGGAGCGTCAGCATCCAGTGCAAGGTAACACTTACTATGCCACTAATACTATGCCACTAATACAAGAAAAATGAGAATCATCCACACTGACAGCACTGCGAATAATAATTATTAAAACTCAGCTTGGTGCAGAGTCTAATTTTTCTTTTACTCCTGCTGGAATAAAATAGTAGACTGTCATAACATATTCATCTAATTTCCCATTGTCTACACTCATTTAAAACTAAAGTCAAGATTATCCATGGCTATTCTATGGGAGGTATATTTACTGATCAACATAATAATTTCTTTAGTTGCAAATAATTTATTAACAATCAGTTGTCATACAGTTTACTGCGACTCAAGCTACAAAGCAATAACCAATAAATACAATTATCGTACATAACATACAGAATGGGTTTCCCTATACTTATACATCCACATGTTACACTGTTATTATGGTAAACTTAAAGGGAAGGTGTCATGAAATGTTTTATTTTTTATTTTATAATATTGCTTTTGGTATGATATTAAAATACATTTTATTTATTTGTGTTCTACTTTTTACTTTTTTCTTACTTTTACTTCTCTATGGGGGCTGCCATTTATTTTTTTTCATCTCTGTATGTGTCGATTATTTTCATGTGGACCGGAAGCCGCGGCCGGACAGTAAGATGACGACTTCCGATCGTGGCTTCCGGCCATATGTTCAAGGAAGTGAAGGCGCAAGGCAGAGGAGCGGAGGCGGCAGCGGTGGCAGGAGCAGGTAAGTTATGTTTGTGTATGTGATGTGTGTATTATGTTCGTGTATGTGATGTGTGTATTATGTTCGTGTATGTTTGTGTTATACTGTCTGCTGAGCCCTGTATCTAATCCTCCTACACTGTGCAGTCGCTCAGAAAATGGCGGCACACAGTGTAGGAGGTTTGACGATTCAAACCCCCTCCTTCTCCTGGCACTAGCCAGAATAAGGGAGGGGGGATTGTGTGAGGACACTAGAGAGTGTGTCTACCCCAAATTTGCAGCATAAAGCAATGAGGTTGCTTTACCACATTGACCATGCTGCAATTTTGGGAAGTGCTCCCTGTAGTGCCCAGCACATGGAAATGTTATAAATTAGAATCTAATTTATAATATTTCCTGACTTGTGAAAAAATTAAAAAAATTAAAACAATGTGTAATCACTTAAATACGAATTGTTTAACTAAAAAATATATATATATTTCTAGCGACACATTCCCTTTAAAGGGGTTATTCAAGAGTATAAGAAAATAAACTAATGTTTGATTTGTTATTTTATCACATTTCCTTCAGCTAGTTTTGTTCTTCTTACACTCTCGGATAACCCCTTTGACTATAACAAGCCAAACAATAAAGCATTGCAGACAGTGTTGTGGGTTGGGGAGTGGGAATAAGGGGATAGGAAATCACAAGCCCAAAGCTTTATTGAGAGAAGACACATAAGGGGAGAAAGGGGAGGTGAGGGGTGCTAATCCTGTTCTTCAATGATGTCTGGGTTGTCCTAGATGGATTAGTCCGTTAGCAGTCTGTAGATCAGGCGGTGGCAGTCCAGGATGGACATGCTCTCCCTTCTCAAGATAGGGCGATTCCTGGCCAGCCATATAGCCTACTTAAAACATCATAAGGCGCCAGTCCTCCTGGATTGCCCCAACAGTATGGTTCCCAGAAAATAGTCCATAAAGTAACGAATGGTAGGATAGGCTGTTCCTAGGTACAGAGCATTTGAGTTGCTGTTCCATGGCACCCAACAGACCCTGTGCAAAGGGGCACTACCAAATAAAGGGGCAAAGCTGTTTTGGCTGTGAAATGGCAACTTGGACATTATCAAGTTTTGCACTTGTTGTGGACATATATGATTGACTCTTAACATAACAGTATAACATATACTAAGGTGATAAAGAGGCTTATCTTGAAATTATCTGTTTACAGGCCCCCACTTACCATGTGCCATTTATAATAGTGTTGTCTTCCTATGTGTCAGAGACGCTCCTTCAAGAAGCATGACTCGGGTGCGACTGCTAGCTGGGCGCTACCTATAGCTCTGCCCCTGGTGCCAACTAAGCTAGTCTACATATTTTAAGCCCAATCATGCAGGATTTTTGTATGTTTCATAGATAAACTTTTAATATTCAAAGACGGTAAGGAACTATTTTAATAATTTCTTTATAACTAGCTTATAAATACTACTTACAAGATGATTATTTTACAGATAGAAGGACTTCACTCTAAAGTGTTCTATTGTAAAATATATCATGGAAATTGGCCACAAATAGCAGGAGCAGTGGCATGACAAGCAGGTTGCAGGTATATATACTATATAAAGCTGCATCTCTGATTAAAGACATTGCAATAGATTTACCTGCAGTCTTATATAATACCACAGATAATGCATTGAACTCAGTTCTGCTACATCTATACATGAAATCTCAGCGGCAAGTTTATACCCGTGCATTTTTGAAAATGGTCAAACAATTAGTCACATCACGGAATTATGTAAACCAGTTATTGGATCCAACTGGATTACATGTAAGAATGGTCAAAAGAGGAAAGCTTGGCAACGTTGAATGTGGCATGTTTATTCATGACAGGTGCGTCTATTCTATGTTGGCATCATTTTATTTAATTCACCAAATATTCCATAGTAATAGAGAATCAAACTGGAAATATATAACTTGTGGTCTAAAACTAGCAGAATCAAATTAGTGACATAGCCAAAAGTCAGCAAAGTTTACACAATGAATAGAGAAAAATAGATGGTACTTCAAAAAGAGAAAAAGACCAAAAAATATAAGCAAATACAAAACACTTCTGCGCAAAAGTTAATACATACCGGTCAGACAAATCTAAACCAGATGGAAGCAAATGTAAAGGCAGAACTTGCAAACTGCATGAATAATTACTCGTATACCCCTCTGATCCAAAGGCCTGGAATCAGGAATCAAATATGTTATGATGTTTAGAATCTCAGCAGGAATTAATTAATAGTTTACTACTTTTTTGGTCATATGAAGCGATGGTCCCGAGATGAGGCATCTTTAACCCCTTCACACCACAACGTAACTGTACATCGTGGTGAGAACTAACGACAATTATGTTGCGTTAATGGCGCAGGCACAACTTCTGTACGCACGCCATCAGCAGCGGGTGCCGGCTGTACTGGACAGCCGACATCCCTCTGCAACGTCCGGGATCGGAGATAGTTCTGATCCCGACTGATTAACACCTTAGACGCTACGGCCAATAGCGACCGCGACATCTAAGGAGATTGACAGAGGGAAGGGTGCTCTCTCTATTTCCCCATCTGCACCCCACAACGTGAACGCTTGTAGCTGATGGTTGTCATGGCAGCTGGGGGCCTAACAAAGTCCCCCAGACCTGCCATATCTTTATGTCTATTAGACAGTGCCAAACGCACAGCACAATATTGCGTTTGGCGTTTACACTGACAGGCAATAATGCTTTGGTATACTAAGAATACCAAAGTATTATAGAAGCGATCAAAAGATGGGAATAATTAAATACAGTTTTAAAAAATTAAGAAAAAAAAGTGTTCACAGTACAAATAAAATGAATAAAATGTTTCCAGAAAAATTGGTTTTAATTTGCACATATTTGGTATTGCCATGATCGTAACGACCCATATAATAAAGTTTACAAATTATTTAAACCACACATTGAATGGCGTGAACATCTTTTTAAAAGAGAGCAATGGAATAATAAAAGTTAAAGGGGATATCCCACCAAAACTATGCAGTGTAGGTGATAAGTGCTTGATCACTGGGGGTGCCAACACTGGGACCCCCACAGACCCAGAGAACGGGACTCCCGAGTCCCCTGTATGAACAGAGCATTAGGTCACGCATGCGAGCTGCTTATCTGTTCATTCTCTACGGGACTGCTGGAGATAGCCGAGTAGAGCGTTGGGACTGCCAGTGATCAAACACTTAAAATTCAAAAAAAAAAATGGCAGAATTACTATTTTATCCTTTCCCCCCCCCAAAAAAAAAGCTAATACAAGTTAATCAATAATCTAAATGTACCCTAAAATGGTTCTATTGAAAACTCGTCCCGCAACAAACAAGCCCTCATACAGTTACATCAAAAGAAAAAGAAAAACATATAGCTCTCGGAATGCGATGATGAAAAAATGAAAAAAGACGCTTCATCCTAAAGACTCGAAATAGCCTGGTCCTAAAGGGCTTAAAGGGGTTGTCCGAGATTTTTTTTTTAAGTACATTTAGAAATACATTACACATATTAAAAATTTTATAATATACTTACCTGTGCAATCTTGCTTCTGTTCTCCGCTCTGGCTGCTTCTTCCTTCTGGTCACTTGAGCTCTGACGTCACCTTTTCAGCCACCTCCACTCTTGTGTCGTATCCCGATCACATGGTCTCGCACCAGAGAGACCTCGAATGGTATACGACACGTCACTTGTCACGTGGTGTATATCGGCTTCTTCTGCTTCACATGCAGTAACGCGCATGCGCTGTCACTGCTGTTCTCGCGGTCCCTGCTGTTCTCGAGATAACAGCAGGGGCCGCGCATGCGCGTTACAACAGAACAAGCCGATATACACCATGTCACAAGTGACGTGTCGTGTACCCGGCAAGAATTCAAGATCAACAACGCGGCAGAGCCGGAGCAGAGAGAGACGTCAACAATCAAGTTCCCGACGGTAGGATATCGAAACGGGGCCACTTTGGAAAACGTAAGTATATTACAAATGTATTTATTTTTTTAACTTAAATGATTTAATGGTGTTATTTAAAATATTATGTTATCTTGGACAACCCCTTTGAAGAGACTCTGTCACCACATTATAAGTGCCCTATCTCCTACATAAGGAGATCGGTGCTGTAATGTAGGTGACAGTAATGCTTTTTATTTAAAAAAAACGATCTATTTTTACCACTTTAGTAGCGATTTTGGTTTATGCTAATGAGTTGCTTAATGCCCAAGTGGGCGTGTTTTTACTTTCGACCAAGTGGGCATCTCGCAAGATTACGCGTGGCTTGCTGCAATCTCACAGAAAAGATTCAGACGTGTCAGGATTCTTAATACACATGACGTCCAGGCTGGATGGTCATGTGTATTCATTATCAGGACACTTGATTAACGTTAATCGCTGTGTATGTGGCTGCAGATCATGTTCTAGTAAGAACGCGATTCTGCTGTGTAAATTAATGGAGAGGAGTGCATGATGCCGATTGGTCAGCGTCATACACTCCTCTGTACAACGCCCACTTGGTCGAAAGTAAAAATACGCCCACTTGGGCATTAAGCAACTCATTAGCATAAACCAAAATCGCTAATAAAGTGGTAAAAATAGATCGTTTTTTAAAAATAAAAAGCATTACTGTCACCTACATTACAGCGCCGATCTCCTTATGTAGGAGATAGGGCACTTATAATGTGGTGACAGAGCCTCTTTAATGTTTTCAGATGACTACCACTAATAGACCCAACTGCAGTCTGCAGATACATCACTTTTAGGGCCAGTTCACACGTTGCATAAATACTGTGGATTTTCCGCACCGGAATTTGTTGCGGAAAATCCGCAGCAAATACAGTAGAAGCAAAGTGGATGAGATTGAACAAAATACTAAATACAGGGGCGTAACTAGGAAAGACTGGGCCCCATAGCAAACTTTTGACTGGGGCCCCCCCTCCCCTGGGTGTCACACAACCCCCCCCCTTGTAGATAGTGCCTTTTTTACAGCCCCCCCTGTAGATAACGCCATACAGCCCCCCCTCTGTAGATAGCGCCATACATCCCCCTGTAGAGAACGCCATACAGCCCCCTGTAGAAAACGCCATACAGCCCCCCTGTAGATAACGCCATACAGCCCCCCTGTAGAGAACGCCACACAGCCCCCCCTGTAGAGAACGCCATACAGCCCCCCCTGTAGGGAACGCCATACAGCCCCCCCTGTAGGGAACGCCATACAGTCCCCCCCTGTAGGGAACGCCATACAGCCCCCCCCTGTAGGGAACGCCATACAGCCACCCCCCCCCCCTGTAGGGAACGCCATACAGCGTTCCCCCCCCCTGTAGGGAACGCCATACAGCGTCCCCCCTCCCCAAAAAAATGCGACCTACAGTGTGTCCTACAAAATACATGTATCCCCTCTCCACAGGATAGGGGATACATGAGTGATCGCTGGCAGCGATAGGGAGAACGGTGGACTGAAAGTCCCCTGAACTTCTCCATGACAAACCTCTGACTTCCGGCGTCTGCGCAGCTCAATAAAAATGAAAGGAGCGCTGGTCACACATGCGCACAAGCACGACTGGCGCTCCATTCATTTCTACGGAGCTGCCGACACAGACCCCGGAAGTCCGAGGTTTGTGATGGAGAACTTCAGGGGACTTTCGGTCCCACGTTCTCCCTATCAATGCCAGCAATCACACATGTATCCCCTATCCTGTGTATATCCTGTGGAGAGGGGATACATGTCCTGTGGAGATCCTGTGGAGAGGGGATACATGTCCTGTGGAGAGGGGATACATGTCCTGTGGAGAGGGGATACATGTCCTGTGGAGATCCTGTGGAGAGGGGATACATGTCCTGTGGAGATCCTGTGGAGAGGGGATACATGTCCTGTGGAGAGGGGATACATGTCTTTTGCTCTATTTTGCGCCTTCAGGACCACACACCGTTTAGCCATTTTTAGCACGTGTTAGTTAAATGGCTATAACTTTTTTATTTGTTGGGCTAACGACGTGATGTTTGCGACGTTTTTTCCGTAGACAATGCAGGTTTCATTTTTTATCGTTTTTATACACACCTTTTTTGCTATTTTAGAATTTTTATTCATAAAGTTTGAAAATAATAGTAAAAAAATAAGCTTTTTTACATTTCAGCTATTTTTTTTTTGGTAATAAAATAGTTTTACCCTGAAATAGACCTTTTATTTGTGATCGCCATTGTCTACCGTAAATTTTTATATATTACATGTCTATATTAGGGTATGTTCACGCGGCCTATTTACGGACGTAATTCTGGCGTTTTTGCCCCGAATTACGTCCGAAAATAGCGCCTCAATAGCGCTGACAAACATCTGCCCATTGAAAGCAATGGGCAGACGTTTGTCTGTTCACACGAGGCGTAATTTACGCGCCGCTGTCAAATGACGGCGCGTAAATAGACGCCCGCGTCAAAGAAGTGACCTGTCACTTCTTTGGGCGTAATTGGAGCCATTATTCATTGACTCCAATGAATAGCAGCGCCAATTACGACCGTAATTGACGCGGCGTTCAAGCGCCTGCACATGCCGTTACGGCTGAAATTACGGGGATGTTTTCAGGCTGAAACATCCCCGTAATTTCAGCCGTTACGGACGTCCTCGTGTGAACATACCCTTAGGGTCAATTGGGTCAGCGCTAGCATTACAACAATGATTGGCGGGGGGGAACGTTTTTTTTTTTGGGGTGGGTATTTTATGTGTATTTATTATTAAATAAAAATTTTGCACTTTACTTTATTATTTTTTTATTACTATGGTCTGTCCCCCAAAGGTCAAAGAAGACCTTTGGGGAACTTTATATATTTTTTTTGTTTCTTTTACACCATGTTTTTCCACTGTAACTGGAGCTGCACAGCAGCCCCAGTTACAGGGGAAATCAGCCCTCTCATAGTGACGATTGTCACTAATAGGGCTGTGATGGGTCTAGTAAGACCCAGCAGCAGTCTGTCAGTAACGGCACCCGGCGATCATGTGACCAGTCACATGTTCACCGGGAGGAATAGAGACAGCGCCGCTGCTGTCTCTATTCCTGTACACAGCGCGCATTGAGCGCTGTGTAAAAAGACATCGGAGAAGACAGAAGCAGCGAAAGCTGCTTCTATCCTCTCCTCAGGGTCCCCGGCAGTCACTGACAGCCGGAGACCCGACATTCAGCTGCCCGATCGCGCGGGCAGCAAGTTAAAACCCGAGCCGTAGAAAGTCTATGGCTCGGGTTTTAAGGACCCTGACCGCTGGCCGTAAAATTACAGCCAGCGGTCGGGAACCAGTTAATGGCAGAGCGGGGAGATACCTCCCTGCTCTGCCGTAGTGTTCAGTGGCGTCCCGCTGTAGCAGCCATAGCGGCTGCTAGCGGAGCCTGCGGCCATGGTGGGGGCCCGTGCCGGCGGGCGACACGGGCCCCCTCATGCCGCGGGCCCCGTAGCAGCCGCTACTGCTGCTACGGCGGTAGTTACGCCACTGACTAAATACCTAAATACTGAACGGAAATACAGCTCAGAAATTGACCTTTGGTGTGTAAATTCATTCCGCAGTATGTCAATTGTCTTTAAGTAAACGCTGCTTATATGTTGCTTTATTAACTTTATTCAACTTTTTAAACTTTTTTACTAGTCCCACTAGGGGACTTCATTATGCGATCGTCCGATCGCTTTTATAATACACTTCAATACAAAAGTATTACTTGCCTGTTCGTGTAAAACAGACACGCATCTGCTAGGCTCTGCTGGCTCTGGCATGGCCTAGCAGGCATAACTAGTGTCAGACTTGGGTGTAAAGGATCTGCCAGGCACAGCTTCGGGGTTAACTCCCATAATTAATCAGTCAGCACCTGAATCTACATCCCTGAGACTGACTCCAGCTTCCACCACTCAGGCTGGCAGCCTATCGCAACCTGGCCAGACTCAGCTAGCTCCCGCCCTCGGTCTATTTAAGCCTGCCCTTCCTGTCCCTCGGTGCTTGTGATTCTTTTCGTGTGGTTTCCTGGCCCAGCTACAGCTCCTTCTATTTTGATCCTGCTCCATACAGACCCTGGCTTACTGACTACTCTTCTGCTCTTCGTTTGGTACCTCGCACACTCCTGGCTTGACTCGGCTCGTTCACCACTCTGGTTGCTCACGGTGTTGCCGTGGGCAACTGCCCCTTTCCCTTGCTTGTATTCCCTTGTATGTTTGTCGTGCACTTACTGAGCGCAGGGACCGCCGCCCAGTTGTACCCCGTTGCCTAGGGCGGGTCGTTGCAAGTAGGCAGGGACAGAGTGGCGGGTAGACTAGGGCTCACTTGTCCGTTTCCCTACCCCCCGTCATTACATTGGGGGCCTTTATTAGGTCCCCCCGTCTGTCATAAAAGACAATGGCACTTTGCGATCTTAGTCAGGATGCCGGTGGGATGAGAGGGGGCTCCCACCCTCTCTCCAAAACCACTCAGATATGGGGCCGCTATTGAGCGCCGCATCTGACGGGTTAAACTGGCGAAATTGATAGCGATATCGATCTCGCCCATTCGAGCAGGGCTGCTCCCAGCCCTTAGCTACTGAAGGTAGCTGGGAGCAGGGAGATTTAATGGCTCCCTGCTCTGTTTATTTATTCCGATGCAGAGCCGTGAAAAAGCGTATATATCGAAATAAAGCATGTCAGGGGCCGCCGTGAAAAGTCATATTGGCAAGCACTAACGGGTTAAATAACAGCTACCATACTCTAAATTCCTATGTCTCTTCTTACTACTCAAGGGAAGATGAATACATTGATTGCACGGCTCTGCATGAACAACTCTTGATAAATAGATCAATGCTTCAATACCATCTAGTATCAGGTCATGACGGGGTAAAGCTAACATAAAAACAGATGTTTTAAATCTATTCTTTAAATTATATTTATCCAAAGAAATTTACATAAATAATATAAGACCTTAACATGCCTGAGCAGTACCAGATTTAAACTCAGGGGGTCTACAGGTACCACAGGCCTCTCTTTTCTATAAGATTACACACCTATGGAAATAAACTTAACATTACCTGAAATACATTTATATTATGGAATAAGGACCATACATAGTTAATATTTCTATGACATTACATGGCCTAGTGCAGTACAAAGAGGTATTTATCTACCAGTCAGGGCTGTATTTAGAGTTGCTGCTGCCCTAGGCACTTTTAGTGCTGACACCCCCCCCCCCCCCCATAACTCCCAAAGTTACGGAAACAGCGTAGTTCACTGACATTGTGGCACCAGCGCTGGACCCTGGAAAGGTACGGTAAGTATAATAATTGCTTTGCTTTTTTTTGTGTTACTAATTATTTTTTTGTGTTGGTTTGTGTTTTTTTTACAGGTTCGGTTGTTGGACTACTTCATATTCAAGGACTACTTCATAATGGCATTTTTCATTTTCAATAAAATGGTTAAAGAGAGTTGTGTGGGGGTTTATTTAAAAAAATATTTTTTCTTTTTAACTATATTACTATTGTCTTAGTAATGGCCACTTTCTGATTGACAGCGTCCCTTATTAAGGTGGGGATTAATGTTAGCCGTTGAAAAGACTAGCAGTAACCCCATTATTACCATGGTACCCACCGGCACCAGCGGTACCAAGAAAAGCCGGGTACGATCCAGTACCCGACCATCTTAATTGTCGGCCAGGCACTGGGGTGGCCGCAGGCTGGTATTGTTAGGCTAGGAAAGCCCTAAAACCGTGGCCCCTCCTACCCTGGTAATGTTAACCTGCTGCCGCGTTGTTGTATCTGGCTGGTTATGAAAAAAACAATTCAATAACTATTATTATTAGTTTTTAATTGTTTTTTTAAACTGCACAAAAAAAAACATTATTAACACTAATAAGTAAGAAATGTAAACAATTATTATACTTACCTTCTTGGGTCCGTGACAGTTAACTATGCAGTGATAGCTCTAAGCTGTCATTGGTTAGTTTGCATCACGTGGTCCCTGGTTAGCTCAGTTCATTGGCCTACTTTCAAAAGTAGGCCATTGAACTGAGGTAACCGGCCACCACAAAATGCAAACTAACCAATTACAACTTAAAATTGCTTAGTTTATTGAGCCTTGTAAGTGGCGCAGGATCACCCGAGATGCGCCAAAATTTGGCGCATCTCGGGTGCGTGCGCCACTATGGACCCAGTGCAGGGACTCCTTTAGAAACAAAGGAGCCCCGCACTAGGAGTTACTAGAGTCGGCCCGGGAACACTATTTGCGTTTGCCGTTGCCATTGATGCAGGCCTGGTCTTTTCTGATCAGGCCTGCTCCAGTGGAACGATGGTGTGGGGCGCAATGACGTAATCACGCCGCCTACACTTTCAAATGTATTTCCGTCCTAAGGACGCAGATACAATTGAAGCAACCCTCCGGACCTGGGGACTGGGACATACATGGTAAAATAATACATACCTTACCTGGTTGGATGGCACCCTGTGCATCTATTGCTGCCTTCCACAAACCAAAAGTTAACCACATATATACTGTACATACATAAAGGTACATATCTAGACATACAGGCAAATATATATACACGCACACACAGGCACATAAATATACACATACTGGAACATATAAAAATACATACAGGCACATATATAAACATACAGGAGCTTGTATACATGTACAGAGACACATATACACATACAGACATATATACACAGTACAGATAATGTAGTAGACTTTACCTGCAGTCCTATGTGAAATCACAGATAACACACAGTAAATAAGGGGGCCTACTGCCACCTGTAAAGCAGCTTTTTACTGTCTATTAGATTGCATGTAAAGGACTGGTCTAATGATAATGGCTCACAGTTACTGGTGGATTGTTAGAGAGACATAAGGGAGTACACTACAATAAACTATTGGAGAGTAAGGGGCCCATATAATCTTCTTGCACTGGGGCCCTGTGATGTCTCTGTCCACCCCTGAATCAATTGTAATAGGCACAATACCTGTGGGAATTAGTAGTAATCCTGTGCAGCACATTGGAGGGCAAGGAAGAATATGGTATCCAGTAGCATAGAGCTAAGGGTTTTGTACTATTTTTAAAAAAAAATGAATGGCTTCCAGGATCAAGCATTCAAAACTTCAACAGCAAGATAATAAATTATGAGATTTCGGTATTTATGTTAAAGTCAATTGTCACTAAAGAAACAGAAGACGGTAAAAAAAATCTAAACTATAATAACATGATGTGCATCTGAAAGCATCGACCGCAGCAAAAAGTGATCCCTGCCAGAGGGACAAATATAAAATAGATTGAGTGGTAATGAAGCTATAAGCAGAAAGTTACAAAATACATTTTTGAGACGCTAGAAAGACAAATGTTATGAGTTGTTATTTGTGCATCATGCAGGGGAAATGTCGGGGTAGTGTAATGGCCATGACTTAAACTCAACTTCATTTCTGAAATGACATTAGAGATAAAGTACATCATTTGTAAGCAAATCCTAGAAAAATGATAAATGTAATATAATAAAACATTACTTACGGTACTCTTATAATTTATATATTGTAGTCAGTAAAACTAATAATAAAGACCATATCCTTTACTTTATGTAACATCCATGGCTGCGGGCCGTCAGGTTTACTCACCCCCTGAGGCCCGCAGCCATGGATCAGTGAGCGCTGGCCCTTATCACTTCCTCACTTCCGCTTCACTCTGCTGTGTCCCGTAGGGTGTGTGCGCACACGCTCGTCCCCAATCTTAAAGGGCCAGCGCGCACCTGAATCTGTTATTTTATTAGACCATGATCCTGGACTATAAGTAGGGCTCTGTCCCTTTCTGCCTTGCCTGAGCTTTGTTGTCGTTACCTATGTTCGTCTCAGCAAATGGTCCCTTAAGTGTCTTCCAGTTTCCAGTGTTCCCGTTCCTGCTACCTGTAACCTGTATCCCGTGTTATCCTGGTCCGAGTGCCGTATCGTGTCGTAGTCGTGCTGCACTGAGTATTACGCCTGCGCTGTTACACTACGCCTGGTGCCTGCCTGCTGCCAAAGTCCTGTCCGAGCCTGCCTTGCTACTGTCTGAAGTTACCACAGGTACACCTGTTAGAACTATAGACTTTGACCTGTGTCCTGTTGGCCAGCTGTCATACCGTCAAGGCAGTACGGCCCAGTGGGTCCACGTACCCTACGTGACACTTTATATGACTCACAGATTGTTTTTGTGTAACAATATTATTAGTATGATACAGTAATGCTTTCTTCTACTCTTAGGTCTGAAGTTCCTAAACTTTGACAGGTGGTTTTGAGTCATATGAGACGATAGCGAAAAAGCTGTCTATCAAAGATCTGACAGAAACTTAGATCGTCTGTTACATTCGTGATGTGACGGTTTTGTGCTTTTCCCATCCCATTTCTTTCAATATCCTTCTGGGCCTGGTATTAAATGGCAGTCATATGGCTTTTACCTGGTGCCAAGTGTTAAATTTGACATTTCTGGTACTAATAATCCCAACCATATCTGGTGAGCCATTTCCAGGAGGTCTGAGAGTTACATGTGTCCTGGAGCCACTGGTTGGAAAACTCTGCCTTATATCAAACATAAAAATACAGATGTAGCAAGTATCTGCTTCATTGGGAGTAACACAAACAGAGGCCAATTCAATTAATAAAGTGTGTTGACTGTTACGAAAGTGTGTTGACTCCGGATGAAAAACTGCACCACAATTTGTTTTTTCTGCCAAAATTCCCTCCTTACACACTGTGTCATTGCCCAATCAGTGCTGACCGTGTCAAAAAATAAGCTACAGCATTATTATTTAATGAGGAATACTAGCATTTACTAGAACATACATGTCAGAAGAGCTGAGAGCGTGTGTGTGTGTGTGTGTGTGTGTGTGTGTGCGTGCGTGCGTGCGTGCGTGCGTGCGTGCGTGCGTGTGTTTGTCTGTAGTTATTGTGGAATTTAGTCTGGGGTCTGTATTCTGGGGCCTAATGTCTTTTTATTTTGGGGTCTGTATCGATTCTGGGGTCTATATGTATTTTGGGGTCAGTACTCTGGTCTGTACTCGGCTCTGCAATACAGATCTGTTGTGCACCGGACCCGTCGTTTTGCGGGAGGGCAATAGCCTAATCGACTACGCTATTGCTTCTTGCAAAACGACGGGTCCGGTGCACAACAGACACAAACGGAAACCACTGGCATCGGATCCGTCACCATTTAAATCAATGGTGATGGAAACGGAAACCTCTGGTTTCCGTTCCTGTCGGTTTGTGTCTGTTCAGGGTCCCGTTCTGACAGAACGGGACCCCAACGCAGATGTGAACGAAGCCTTACTCCCTTCTATTTTTGTTGTTTACAACATAAGTATCTAACACCACACAGTTTTTTGAGTATCAGTAATTATCTATTTTTTATACAATACAATTTTTATACAGCATTTTAGCAATAAGCAAAGCCAATGATATCATTAGATGTTGAATGTAGCCAGCAGAAGTTTATTGAGAAGTAAAAAGAAAGGAAGTTACAGACTTGATCAATATATTTACACAGATTTCTGGATATGTTTAATCAAGGCTTTCATTATATGTGTGGTCTAATCATGCATATATATGATACTTATAGGGTATTTCCGGGCAAATACAAGTGTTGGCTCTTTTAATATGTAAGTCAGCGTTACTTACATATAGATGGACACCCTGGCAATTGGATGCGCCGTTCCGCCCCATTCTACCATTAGCACCAGTTATGTGATCACCAAGCACCGGTTTTCTATGGGAGGACACTCAAAATGGGGGGGCCAAGAATGTCACAGCCAGCCTGAAACCCTCCCTCTCCTCTCCATCATGACACCTCAACCCCTCCCTCTCCTCCTTTAAATCTTGCAGCTCACAAGCAGGAAGATGTATTTGGCCACATTATGGTATGATGCACCGACCACTGGGGGTGTGTTTAGCACGGAGCTATAGGGGACCGGTGGTCGTTACTACTGATGAGGCATGGTTGAGGTAATCACGTGATTGGTGATGATAACGTTGAAACAGGGTAGAGTGACGCATGTGACCGCCGGAGCGTCCATTTATATGAAATAAACGCTCTTACATATTCAAGGAGCCAAATATTGTCATTTTCCCAGAAGACCCCTTTAAAGGAGTCAATAATGTTCCCATTGTAGCATAAGAAAGAAAAATATGTTTGGTTAGTCCTTGAACATTCTACCTTTCTATAAACTATTTTTTTTATTAAAGAATTGACAACAAATTATTCGTCATCATTACCATATAAAATAGTAAATGATTATGCAAAAATGTCACTAATCATGTGAACATTTCATTGTAGGGGTTAAATCTTCATTTGCCTTTGTCTTATGTATTTTATAGCCCAAATCTCCACGATTAATGTTGAAATTCTTCTTCTGCTTCTGGCCTGTGAAGTACGGAGAGCACCTATTGCTTAGTCCAGTGTTTCCCAACCAGGTTTCCCAACCAGGTTTCCCTGCAACTCTGGGGTTCCTTGGAAACTGGTTCAAGGTTCCCCAGAAAAGAGCAACAGCAAGAGATGTCACCTCTCCATTATGAATGGGGTAGTTATAGCGGTTCCTTGTGTGAAATTGTTTTTTTGTCAGGAATTCGTCTGTGGTAAATAGGTGGGAAATTACTGGATAGAACTTCCTATGGCCAATTCAGTACATGTAGCTATATGTGCTTAAGTACAGTAGTAGTCACCAAGACATGGAGTCAAATGGTCACTGGGTAATCTGAAGTCCGGAGAATACACTAGTGGGTACTGTAAGAAGATGAATAAGCATTGAATTTTGGTTCATAGCCGTAGGTCTGCACATCTGGTCACTGGAACATACCAAATCACTCCTGTTACAAGGAGACATCCACTATGTCTAGAGCAAAGAGGGTTAAAACATCAACAAAGTTTCTTTGCTGCAGGAGCAGAGAGACTATAAACTCTATAAGAAAATTGGTTTCTGACTTATGTTTTTTTGCCTTCTTCTGGATCAACATTGAAAGTGAATAGGTAGTAAATAGGTAGTACTAGGTGGACTTATGTCTTTTTTTCAGCCTTACTATGATACTGTATTACTATGTTTGGTAATCCTGCAGGTTAGTTTGTATACATTAGTTGTATGAAAATTGTCCACAAATAGTCCCTAAACTGCAGCAAAAGCAGGAGAGAATACAACTACTTTAACCATGAAAAATAGGTAATACTATCAATCCATACTCTGATGCAAGAAAATAAATATTATTATTAAAACGCTAAAATTAATAAAAGCTAAAAGGGTTTTTCAGGCTTAAAAAAAATAAATGTGCAGCTGAATAGGGCATGAAATAATGGAAAAAAGCCCATACTCACCATTTTTAAACCCTTGTCACAATGGCCAATCACAGTGATGCTGTCAGTATATACGGCACAGGATCGTTGATTGGCACATCGATGACTGGCACATTACAGCTTCTGAAATGTAAACACAGACCAGAAGGACCATGGAGCGACAGGGGATTTAAAAGGTGAGTATGGGCTTTTTTTATTAAATTATGCCATATGAAGCTGAAATTTTATGTTTTTAATCCCGGAATACCCCTTTAATTAATTTTATGAGAGCAGTAAGAAATTAACTATGCTGTTGAAAAGATTTCCTATATTTATTGCACAGCATACATTTTCATTATACTGTATTTTTCACTAATGATTTGAATCAGATAAAATAAGTCTGAAGATGTCTCCTTTCTTTCTGTGATAAAAAAAATAGTAGTGTCATTCTTACTCCATATTTGTAGCCACTGTTTCATTCCATTAACCTTCTATTCTGAAGGTACAGTAACTGAGGCTACAGGCGAATGATGCCAATATCACTTTACTTTCCCCTTCATTCACTGTGTCCTCAGAACACCTCATATTTATTTTCATTGTAACAACTCTTCGTCTGATTCCAGCTTTCCAGAGTCCAGTTTAATCAACTTCTTCTCCAGCCTCAGAGATATAAGATCTTTCCTGGTGATCATTCCAACTGCCCGGTTCTGAAGATCTACAACCGTGAGATGGCGAAGTCCCAGTGTTCGAAACAAAATGTACGCCCTTTGAAGTGAGAAATGAGCTTGAACAGACACGGCAGATTTATTAATATATGGCTCCTGTGAAAAGAGAAGTTATAGGATATTGGTATTTATCGTATCATGTCCTACATGGTATAAAGTGTACTAACATCTGCTTATCTTTATAACTGATGATCTGCGTATTATTCAGCGGCGTATTCCAATTACATGTATGATGTGCACTTAAAGAATATCTTCACTGGGGTATTGTGACCTTAGTTCCCCCACTGATGCCTAGTGCCAAAAGGTTCCTGTTATCAACAATGTTTCAATCACAATTCCGATTTTTTTTTTCTTAATAAATGTAATCCAAGTTTGTAATAAAAATAACTATTAAAATAACATATCCTTTTCTGTGACTGTCCAGTAATCCAGAATGTTCAAGTATAGCATATGTACACATTCACTGATCAACCATAACATTAAAACCACCTACTCAATATTGTGTAGGTCCCCCTTATGCTGCCAAAACAGTTCTGACTTGTCGAGGCACGGACTCCCCAAGACCTCTGAAGCTGTCCAGTGGTAAGCGTCACCAAGACATTAGCAGCGGATCCATTCTTGGCCTCCAAATTCCCCAGATGTAAATTTGATCAAGCATCTGTGGTATGTGCTGGAAAAACTAGTCCGATCCATGGTGTACTTGGTCTGGAACAATATTTAGGTAGGTGGTACATTGTCAAAGCATCCACATGAAAGCCAGGACCCAAGGTTTTCCAGCAGAACTTTGCCCAGATCCTCGCACTTCCTCTGTTGGCTTGCCCTCTTAACATAGTGCATCCTGTTTCCATCTCTTCCCCAGGTAAGCAACAAACACGCACCCAACCATTGACATGATGTAAAAGAAAACATGATTCCTCTGACCAGACCACCTTCTTCCATTGCTCCATTGTCCAGTTCTGATGCTTACGTGCCCATTATAGGCGCTTTGTCGGTGAAGAGGGGGCTGCATGAGCACTCTGAACGGTCTGCGGCTATGCAGAAAACTGTGATGCACTGTGTGTTCTGGCACCTGTCTATTATGGCCAGCATTTACTTTCTCAGTAATTGGTGCTACAGTAGCCCTTGTGTGGGTTCGGAGTAGTCGGTTTGCCTTCACTTCCCCTGTGCTTCAATGAGTCTTGGGCATCCATGGCCCTGTCACTGGTTCACTGGTTGTCTTTCATTTGACCACTTTTGCTAGTGTACTAAGCACTACATACCGGAAACACCCCACAAGACCTGCCTTTTTGGAGATTCCCTGACCCGTCTTCCAGCCATCACATCGTTTCCTTGTCAGAGTTGCTCAGATCCTTACGCTTGTCCGTTTTCCTGCTTCCAACACATCAACTTCAAGTACTGACTGTTCACTTGATGCCTAGTATTTCCCACCCCTTGACAGAAACCATTGTAATGGGATAATAAATGTTATTCACTTCACCTGTCAGTGGTTTTAGTTTTATGGCTGATCGGTATGTATGAATGATGGA
Organism: Rhinoderma darwinii; assembly: GCF_050947455.1. Taxonomy (NCBI): domain Eukaryota; kingdom Metazoa; phylum Chordata; class Amphibia; order Anura; family Rhinodermatidae; genus Rhinoderma; species Rhinoderma darwinii. The sequence goes on from NC_134691.1 coordinate 91,434,316, forward strand.
AATTGTACCACATTACATGTGTCGGATTCCCTATATATTTAGCTAAAATATTAAATAACTACAATATGGTCAAATTCTAGAATTGTTATTCTGTGAAAAACGGAAAAATGTCCAGAATACATGTACCCCCTTCCTCACAATCACTTATTGCTCTTGCGCTGCTTATCTTCTCAATGTTCTGGGTTGCTTATTTGAATCTGCTTTTAACACAAATTATGAGTCTCCCTCATAACGTACATATTAGGACATAATGCAGTTTTTTAACCCCTTCCCAACATGTGTTGTATGGATACGTCATGGAAAGCCATTGCTTCCCGCAAATTGCTATCCATACGACAAATGGATGGCACAGGCTCAGAAGCAGAAGGAGTGACACGCTGCTGTAATGGAGGGGACCGAAGTTAGCTACGATCCACGCCATTAACCCCTTAAATGCAGCGGTCAAAAGCGACCGCTGCATTTAAGGTGTTTTTTAGCCATTCTCTACCCCAGCTACAAAATCGCCATTACGGAACCCGATTAGGCCACGCCCGGATTTGGAGCCTAATCGGCTTGCTGTCAGTGAACGACTGACCGTTCTATTACATTGTACTACATAGGTAGTGCAATGTGTTCGAACATAAATCAGACAGTTAGACTTTCAAGTTCCAAAGTGTCACTAGAAAAAAAAGTGAAAAAAAAGTAGTACAAAATAAAATAAAAGTTTCAAGTAATAAAATGAAACACAATCTCCCTTTTTCCCATATTAAGTCCTTTATTATTGAAAAAATATATAAAACAAACATATTTTGTATCGCCACGTCCTTAACGGCACGAACTATAAAAATATTATGTAATTCATCCCACGCAGTGAACTCCGTAAAAAAAAGAAACTAAAAAACAATGACAGAATTGCTGTTTTTTGGTCGCATTCCCTTCCAAAAATTGGAAAAAAAGTGTGATCAAAAAGTTGCATGAATCCAAAAATGCTAGCCATAAAAACTATAACTCAACTTGCAAAAAACAAGCCCCCATGCAGCTCCGTCGATGAAAAAATTAAAACATTATAGCTCTCAAAACCTGGCGACAGAAAAAATACATTCTTTTTACAAAAAGTAATTTTATTGTGCAAAAAGTTGTAAAACATAAAAAAGCTATATAAATTTGGTATCGCCAGAATCGTACTGACCCGCAAAATAAAGTTAACATGTAATTTATAGCGCATGGTGAATGCTGTATAAACAAAAAAACTAAAAAAACGATGCCAGAATTTGCTGTTTTTTTGGTCACCTGGCCTCCCAAAAAATAGGATAAAAAGTGAGCAAACATTTACCCCAAAATGGTACCAATAAAAACTACAGCTCGTCCCGCAAAAAAACAGCCCTCATACCACTACTGTATGTCTATGAAAGAATAAAATGAGTTAAGGCTCCAATAAGTCAGGAAAGAAAAAATATGGAGTTGTGCAGGCCCGAGGGGTACATTTCTTCTGTTTCAAGAGGTGATTTATCAAGGCCCTAAAATTAGGGAACCAGGAATGGGAGGGCCCAAACATATCTGCTGGAAACGAGGGCGCCCGCATTTTTACCAGGACAACACTTCCCAGCAAAATTCCCCAAACTGCAAAGGTGCAGAGTGTGTACCAAAAGGGGGATAAGAAACGACACCATTTATCAGTGCGACACTGGCCTGTGCATAAAGGATTGCTTCACAACGTAACACACATCTATGGATTATTTTATTGTTGTTTTTTTTTTCCCCATTATTATACTACCTGATTATGCACTAATGTACTCTGCCCAGCTTACATGTACCCCCACATTATAAACTGAAATACCAGTAAAACTCCAAACAAAACTACTACCAAGCAAAATCCACGCTTTAAAATCCAAATGACACTGCCTACCTTCTGAGCACTAGTGTGCCCAAACAGCAGTTAACTTCCACATATATGGCATCGCCAGACCTGGGAGAACTTTTTTAACAATTTTTGGGATGTGTCTCTCCAGTGGCATAAGCTGGGCACGACATATTTACCACTGAAATGGCATATCTATGGAAAAATTCCAATTTTTACTTCGCACCATCCGCAGCGCAATTATTTATGGAAAAGACCTGTGGGGTGAAAATGCTCACTTCACAACTTAAGAAATGCCTTGAAGGGAGTCGTTTCCAAAATAGGGTCATTTCTCTATTTTATTATTTCACATCAGACACCCTGCAATTGTGAACCAATACAGTGTAAGTCGCCAAATTAGGCCTCAACCTCGCATAGTACTCTTTCACTCCTGATCCCTGTCTAATGTCCAAGCACTAAAATTAGGGCTACATGTAGGGTGTTTCTAAAATCGGGAAACACAGCATAATTATTAGAGAGCTGTATTTTCAGGTGGCATAAGCTGGGCACCACATATTGGCATATCTATGGAAAAATTGCCATTTTCACTCTGCAACATCGAGTGTACACTAATTTATGGAAAACACCTGTGGGAATAACATGCTCACTACACCGCTAGGTGAATACCTCGAGGGGTGTCGCTTCTGGGAGGTTTCCACAGTTTTGATACCACAGGGGCTTTACAAATGCGACATAGCGACCAGAAACAAATCCAGCAAAATATGCACTCCAAAAGCCAAATGCCGCTCCTTCCCTTCTCATCCCTACCATATGCCCAAAAAGCAGTTTATTACCACATATGGGATATTTCCTGACTCTGAAGAAGTTGCTTTACAAATGTTGGGGTGCTTATTCTCCATTACTTGCTAAGAAAATGAACAATTTTGCACTACATCTTATTGGAAAAAAATAAAATTTTTATTTTCACTGCCCAGTTCTAATAAAATCTATGAAACAGCTGTGGGGTCAAAATGCTCATTACACCCCTAGTTGAATTCCCCAAGGGGTATAGTTTCCCAAATGGAGTCACTTTGGAGAGTTTCCACTGTTTTGGTCCCACAGGGGCTTTGGAAAAGCGACGTGGTGCCAAGAAACAAATCCAGCAAAATCTCCGCTCCGAAAGCCAAATGGCACTCCTTCCATTCTGAGCCCTAAACGTGTGGCCAAACATCAGTTTATGACAACATATGGGGTATTTCTGTACTCTGGAGAAGTTGCTTTACAAATGTTGGGGTTCTTTTTCTCCTTTATTTGTTAAAAAAATAAAAATTTTGAGCTAAAGCTACGTCTTATTGAAAAAAGTAATTTTCTTTTTTTTTTCCACTGCCCAATTAGAATAAAAACTATGAAACTCCTGTGGGGTCAAACTGCTCACTACATCCCTAGATGAACTCCTCAAGGGATGTAGTTTCCTAAATGGAGTTACTTTTGGGGAGTTTCCACTGTACTGGTACCTTAGGGACTTTGCAAATGTGATATAGTGCAGAGAAACCAATCCAGCAAAATCTGTGCTCCAAAAGCCAAATGACGCTCCTTCCCTTCTATGCCCTGCCATGTGGCCAAACAGCAGTTTATGACCACATATGGGGTATTTACATACTCTGGAGAAGATGCCTTACAAATGTTGGGGGGCTTTTTCTTCTTTATTCCTTGTGGAAATTGTTGTTGTTTTTTAAGCTAATACGAAATTTTATTGAAAAAACATTTCATTTCTCATTTTCACATCCAAATCCTAATAAAATCTATGAAAAACCTGTGGGGTCATAATGCTCACTACAAAATGGGGTATTTTTTGGGTGTTTCCCTTGTTTTGGCATTACAAGACCTCTTCAAACCTGACATGGTGCTCTATTGCTTCTGTGGCCTATGCTTCAGTAAATTAGCACACTAGGGCCACATGTGGGATATTTCTAAAAACTGCAGAATCTGGGCAATAAATATTGAGTTGCATTTCTCTGAATTTCTGCAAAGAACAATGCCAATCTAAAGTAGAGATATTGGAAATGTTAATTAGCAACTATTTTAAGTGGTACAACTATCTGTCTTACAAGCAGATATATTAAGAATGTTAAAAATGCAATTTTTTTAATTTTTCTCAAAATTTTGGTGTTTTTAACAATTAAATACTGAATGTATTGACCAAAATTTACCAGTAACATTAAATCCAATGTGTCACGCGAAAACAATCTCAGAATCGCTTGGATAGGTAAATGCATTTCAACGTTATTACTCCATACAGTGAGACACTTCAGATTTGAATAATGAGGCTGTCAGGAAGGTCAAAAGTGGCTGCAGCGAGAAGGGGTTAATATTTTAGACAAAGTTCCTCTGAACATTGAGTACACTTTGAATTGGTAGATAAAGTGTTTGCCTCTAAAGTCAATAAGGTTATAAAATATAGCAAGTAATTCTAATGCAAAAAAGGGAGGGGGTTTTACATATGACGATTATCAGACAGACGAGCGTTCATAGACCGCTCGTTGGCAATAATTGCCCTATGTAAAAAGGGCAGCGATCATCTACTGGTAGTATCGTTTTAAAAAAGTAAAAGATTATCGTTGTCGGCAGCAAATCTCGCTGGGTAAACAGGGAAACGCGCTGCCGACATGATAATAATGTATGGGGATGAGCGATTGGAGTAATGACTGCTCGTCCCCATACATAGCTCCGTGTGTCAGAAGCAAACGAGTGCCGATCAACGATGTCTCGTTGATCGGCGGTCGCTGGATCGGCCAATTGTCGGCAGGTGTAAAAGTTCACACTACCGTTAGTATACGTTTACCTCTCTTCCGTCAGAGGAAGAGAGGATCGAAAGATTAATCGGAAAGCAACGGTTCCATTAGAATTACCATTGAATTCAATGGTAATTCTTTTATTTCAGTTGCTTTCCGTTTTTCTCCGCTCACTAGGTTTCCTTTTTCTTTCACGGAAACAAAAGTTATGTAGACTACAAAACTGGAATTTTCCTGACAGAAATTATATCTATGCACTTATTTTTGTCAGTGAGTAAAGGTGCCTTTCAAAATGTTTATAATTCAACTAATTTTGATTATCGTTTACAATCAACATATAGACGCTCGTAGGCAGGGCCGGCCTTAGGGGTGTGCGACCTGTGCCATTGCACAGGGCGCATCACTCCAGCAGGTGGAAGGGGGCACTGCGCTGGCTCCCTTCCCCTGCTTGTTTTAGAAGCGCCCGTGCCCGGTGACTTAGCAGCCGCCTTTCCGCTGGGCGCTTCTTCACTCAGTGGTGTCGCTACTGCTGTAGCAGTCATAGTGGTGACACCAGGCATGAGGGCATCCGTGCTGCCGGTTAGGACAGCCCCCCATGACCGGCAGCGCTGCTAGCAACCACTGCGGCTGCGACAGCAGCAGCGATGCCACTATAGCAGAGCAGGGCGGTATCTCCCTGCTCTGCTATCTACTAGCACCACTGTAGCTTCCTGAAGGGGTGGAATCCCCGTGTGGCTCGTGGACGGAGCGCTTTATGTCTCTGTCCATATATGGACAGTGACATCAGGGGTAACTCCTGAAGCGGAATCCCCGTCCACAGCGTTCCCAACACTGTGACCGGGGATTCCACTCCAGGAAAAGCCAGTGACGTCACTGTCCATAAATGGACACAGACGACAGGGGCTTCTCCAGGAGTGGAATCCCTGGTCACAGGGTCGTGAACGCTGTGAACGAGGATTCCACTTCAGGAGTTACCCCTGATGTCACTGTCCATATATGGACAAAGACAACAAGCGGCGCACTCCAGGAGGAATCCCCGGCCACAGGGGGATTCCGCTTCTTCGGGAACTACAGTGACGCTATCTATAGGAAGGGGGGTACTATCTACAAGGTGGCTGTGGGTTGTGTGGCACTACCTACAAGGGGGCTGTGCGGAACTACATACAAGGGGGCTGTGTGGCACTACCTACAGGGGGCTGTGTGGCACTAACTACAGGGGGCTGTGTGGCACTACCTACAAGGGGGCTGTGTGGCACTACCTACAAGTGGACTGTGTGGCACTACACAGTCCCCTGTAGTGCCACACAGTCCACTGTGTAGGTAGCTGTGTGGCACTACCTACAGGGGGGCTGTGTGGCACTATCTACAGTGAGCTGTGTGGCACTATCTACAGGGGACTGTGTGGTACTATCTACAGGGGAATTTGTGAGTGGCAGGCTGATGGTCATTTTAGTGAGAGTGGGGGCTGATGGTCATTTTACTGTGAGTGGGGGGCTGATGGTCGTTTTACTGTGAGTGGGGGGCTGATGGTCGTTTTACTGTGAGTGGGGGGCTGATGGTTATTTTACTGTGAGTGGGGGGCTGAAAGTCTTCAAGTGGTTTCCACCTCTGAGCTCCAATTGAAATTAATAGGGGCCAGAAAATATCTGCAGCGCTCGTTCGGTGCTTTTTTGCCTGTGTCTTTTGCATTAGCTTCAACGTCTTAAAAAAAGCACAAAAAAAAAAAGGTCAAACAACGCTGTCAATTCAAAATCTGCTTCAAAATTCCTGAAGGAATTTTGAGGCTGATTTTTTTTTGCCTTACAAAAAACGCAGTGTGAACACACCCTATGAGTGTAGTGCTTGTTTTTAGCAGTTTTCTGTCTTTCTCGAAACAATTTTTGGTAGGGTGCCCTGAGGAAATTGTATTTTTCCAGTGTTGCCTCGAGTCCAAAAAGGTTGGGAAACTCTGTACTAGGCTACAGGATCACGCTGGCCTACGCAAGGATCCCGTCGTGGAGCAGCTCAGTTTGTCGTGGGAAACAATTTTTTATGTTTGGGGGCACTGTCTACAAGAGGGAGGCGGCGGGCTGTATGGCACTCTCTACATGAGGCAGGTGGGGGATTATGTCTAAAGGGAGGCTGTATGGCACATTCTATAGGGGGGCACTATCTACAAGGGGGGCTGTGTGTGGCAGCCAGGAGAGAGGGGCATTATACTGTGTGGGGGCCTCTAAGTGGACATTATACTATGTAGGGGTACTACAGGGGGCATTATGCTAAGTGTGGCACTTAGGGGGCATAATACTGTGTGGGCACAATTAGAGGACAAAATACTGTGTCCTTGAAGGGGTTATAATATATTATATTATTATACTGTATAGGGGGCACTAAAGGGGCATTATACTGTGTGGGGGCACTATATGGGGCATTATACTGTGGGGAGCATTATAATTTTTTATGGGGCATTTTTTTTATGATGGGGTAGGGCGCCGAAAGTTTATTTCACATGAGACGCCATCTATCCTAAGGCCGGCCCTGCTCGTAGGCAACCACTTTAGATCGTGACATATTCAGATATGCTAAATATTTTGATTGTAAGATCCCCAAATCGCTGTTTGTAAATGATGGTCTGGCAATTAAACAATCCATCTGACTATGATGTTCTGCCCAGTGGCGTAACTACCGCCGTAGCAGCCGCTACGTGGCCCGCATCATGATGGGGCCCGTGTCGCCCGCCGGCACGGGCCCCCACCATGGCCGGAGGTTCCGCTAGCAGCCGCTATGGCTACTACAGCGCGACGCCACTTAACACTACGGCAGAGCAGGGAGGTATCTCCCCGCTCTGCCATTAAACAAAAGACATGTATCCCCTATCCACAGGATAGGGGATACATGTGTGATCGCTGGCATTGATAGGGAGAACGGGGGACTGAAAGTCCCCTGAAGTTCTCCATCACAAACCTCGGACTTCCGGGGTCTGTGTCGGCAGCTCCGTAGAAATTAATGGAGCGCCGGTCGCGCTTGTGCGCATGCGTGACCAGCGCTCCTTTAATTTTTATTGAGTTGTGCAGACGCCGGAAGTCAGAGGTTAGTCATGGAGAACTTCGGGGGACGCTGTATGGTGTTCCCTACAGGGGGGGGCTGTATGGCGTTCCCTACAGGGGGGCTGTACTGCGTTCCCTACAGGGGGGCAGTACTGCATTTCCTATAGGGGGGCTGTATGGCGTTGCCTACAGGGGGGGCCTGTATGGCGTTGCCTACAGGGGGGGCCTGTATGGCGTTACCTACAGGGGGGGCCTGTATGGCGTTGCCTACAGGGGGGGCCTGTATGGCGTTGCCTACAGGGGGGCCTGTATGGCGTTGCCTACAGGGGGGGCCTGTATGGCGTTGCCTACAGGGGGGGCCTGTATGGCGTTGCCTACAGGGGGGGCCTGTATGGCGTTGCCTACAGGGGGGGCCTGTATGGCGTTGCCTACAGGGGGGGCCTGTATGGCGTTGCCTACAGGGGGGGCCTGTATGGCGTTGCCTACAGGGGGGGCCTGTATGGCGTTGCCTACAGGGGGGGGCCTGTATGGCGTTCTCTACAGGGGGGGGGCTGTATGGCGTTCTCTGCAGGGGGGGGCTGTATGGCGTTCTCTACAGGGGGGGGCTGTATGGCGTTAGCGCCATACAGCCCCCTCTGTAGATAACGCCATACAGCCCTGCCTGTAGAAAACGCAATACAGCCCCTCTGTAGATAATGCCATACAGCCCCCTCCCCTGTAGGGAACGCCAAACAGCCCCCCTATAGATAACGCCATACAGCCCCCTCTGTAGAGAACGCCATACAGCCCCCTCTGTAGAGAACGCCATACAGCCCCCTCTGTAGAGAACGCCATACAGCCCCCTCTGTAGAGAACGCCATACAGCCCCCTCTGTAGAGAACGCCATACAGCCCCCTCTGTAGAGAACGCCATACAGCCCCCTCTGTAGAGAACGCCATACAGCCCCCTCTGTAGAGAACGCCATACAGCCCCCTCTGTAGAGAACGCCATACAGCCCCCTCTGTAGAGAACGCCATACAGCCCCCTCTGTAGAGAACGCCATACAGCCCCCTCTGTAGAGAACGCCATACAGCCCCCTCTGTAGAGAACGCCATACAGCCCCCTCTGTAGAGAACGCCATACAGCCCCCTCTGTAGAGAACGCCATACAGCCCCCTCTGTAGAGAACGCCATACAGCCCCCTCTGTAGAGAACGCCATACAGCCCCCTCTGTAGAGAACGCCATACAGCCCCCTCTGTAGAGAACGCCATACAGCCCCCTCTGTAGAGAACGCCATACAGCCCCCTCCTGTAGAGAACGCCATACAGCCCCCTCCTGTAGAGAACGCCATACAGCCCCCTCTGTAGATATCTACAAAGGGGGCTGTATGGCGTTATCTACAGGGGGGCTGTATGGCGTTATCTACAGGGGGGCTGTATGGCGTTATCTACAGGGGGGCTGTATGGCGTTATCTACAGGGGGGCTGTATGGTGTTATCTACAGGGGGCTGTATGGCGTTATTTGCAGGGAGCTGTATGGCGTTATCTACAGTGGGGGATGTAAAAAAGGCACTATCTACAAGGGGGGGTTGTGTGACACGCAGGGGAGGGGGGCCCCAGTCAAAAGTTTGCTATGGGGCCCAGTCTTTCCTAGTTACGCCCCTGGTCCTGCCTCTGTTCTGCCTCCCGCTTTTTCTACTAAGAAATAAAGACTAAAAGAAAAAGTAATTGGGTGAGTGGCACTCTTTCTTTCCCTCTACTTGGAGTGACAACAATTTCCTCAAAACTACAATTCTTCATATGTAAGCCAATTTATTAATTACCAGTAACGCATAACATTTAAAAAGACCCTTAGACTTTCCTAGATGGAAAGAATGTATTCAACTTTGTACAGTTTAACAAAATATCTTGACATTTTATAAATGATAATTGACTTGCGACAGTCGTGTTATTCTGAAAAATCCTTGTCAATAGTAATGGGAAATAGTCTAATACATGCACATTGCAACCTTACCAAGCCGAATGTCCCCATGAGAATAGATGAAACCTTACCTTCTATGCTGTGAATCAAACTGTGAAATGAAGTGCTGAAAGCAAGGTTTGTTAAACCATATACCACAGGCTTACCTTCAGCTATTGTGACTGGAATGAATCCAAGTATTAAAATTGAGAATTAAATCAAGACATTTTTTTTTCTATGACAGTAGTACATTATATGTTTAAAACCACTTTACAGTCTATTTCATTTCCTTGATAGTAAAGTATACTGTGCTGAAGGATGTGGGTGGCTGTGAGAATTAAGAAACCTGAACAATGTACATCCAGACAGCAACATTCCTACTGTAAGTATGCAACCAGGACTGATATACGAATGTAAATAGAACAGACAGAAACAGTTTTTTCCCATACTAAAAATTCTGCCATGAAAAGAGATAAAAAGAATTGTAATCTGACAAATTACAATACAATATAATTCACACAGAAATGTTTAAATATTTTGTAATATATTTCATTTCTTTTAAAACTTTTGCAAACCGTTTTGTTTTTTATCTGATGATTAGCAAATTGAGCATTAGATGGCCCTGGGATGCATTTAGTGGCCCCTCTCTCCAATTAACTGAATGTGTGAGCGATGTGGCAGTGAAATACTAAAGCAGAGATCCCCAACCTTTTGTAGGTCGCAAGATGCTTTAAAATACCCCAGATGATGTTGAACCACGCTAAATATTCACATGAAAAATGTCTATTAAAGATAAAACCAAGCGATCTGCCTCTTACCGTAGTGTAAACTGGCAGCAATATGGTTTTGACCCTGGTACCAAATTATAGTAATGCTATAAAATCCTATTATTGCATAATAGTATCAGCAGCTGCAAACAGCTGGGGAGCCACATGCAGGGGGCCCGTGGACCACATGTGGCTTCTAGGCCACTGGTTGAAGAAATCTGTACTAAAGAATTACAGAGGAATATGACTAGGGATTGCATGGGAAAGCGATTCCACAATGGGATTTATGCTGCCTCCCTGGTGTAGGTTATGCTGCCGTGATTATCAGAGTCTCTTTTCTTTCCTAGCTGGACTGTGGGCCACAAGGATCACCAAAAGAGCACCTGCAAAAAGCTTCACAGATCTCCAGGGAGAATACACAGTGGGCAGACAAACCCAGTCACCCTGAGGAGCACAAGAGGCAGGACTATGGTATGAGACTAGAAAAACAAGACAAAAGTTTATCTTAGGCTTTGTTCACATCTGCGTCAGGGCTCCATTCATGGGTTCCGTCAGAGCTTTCCGTCAGGGGAACCCGTGTACGGAACCCTGACTGAAACAAACGGAAACCATAGGTTTCCATTTGCATCACCATTAATTTCAATGGTGACGGATCTTGTTCAAATGGTTTTCGTTTGTCACCGTTGTTTAAGGGTTCCGTCGTTTTGACAGAATGAATAGTCCAGTCGACTACGGTATTAATTTCGACAAAACCCTTAAACAACAGTGACAAACGAAAACCATTTGCACCGGATCCGTCACCATTGAAATTAATAGTCATGCAAACGGAAACCCATGGTTTCAGTTTGTTTCAGTCAGGGTTCCGTTCATGGGTTCCCCTGATGGAAAGCTCCGACGGAACCAACGAACGGAGCCCTGACACAGATGTGAACGAAGCCTAAAACAGTTGAAGAAAATCTTCCATCAGTGCCTTCTGGTAACGTTTTATTTTTGAGTTGGAGCGCACTTTAAATGGTAACTAAACGTTTGACAAACTTCTGACGTGTCATAGTGACATGTCAGAAGTTTTAATTTGTGGGGTCTGAGCAGTGGGACCCCACCAATCGCTAAAACTAAGCAGCAGAAGCACCGCTTCGTTTCTGTTCGGCTTTTTCCAGAAATCTATGTATCGGAATACGGGCTCAATAGAAAGTCATGAGTCATACAATGGCTTTCCAGAAAAAGCCGAACAGAAACGAAGCGGCTGAGCGCTCACACAAGCGCTTCTGACGCTTTGTTTAGCGATTGTTCGGGGTCTCAGTGCTCGGACCCTCACCAATCAAAACTTCTGACATGTCACTATGACATGTCAGAAGTTTGTTGAACGCTTAGTTACCCTTTAAAAATTGCAAATGACACATCTCAGTTGTATTTTCTGATTGTACATGTGAATATAACATTTGTATGCTGCAAAAGCATATAATATAATAGACAAGGTTATATGCTTAAAGGCTAATGTAAACCTTTGAACCCTTTTTTTCTTTTTTTTACTACAAGTGTGTATTTTAGTGTGTTGTGCAACTTTGTAATTTATTTATATATTTAAAAAAAATGTTTTTACTTTTTCAGATACAGTTTCTATGTGTCCAGGATACATAGAAGCTGTATCTGAAAAAGTAAAAATATTTGTTTAATAAAAATAAAGTACAAAGTTGCACAACACACTACAATACCTAGCCTTGAAGTGTAAGGGTCATCTTATTATTATAATTTACAGAAATCTACAGTATTCTGAAATCAAGAGACCAGGGAACACAGGGCCCTGCACAAAACAGCATACGTGTGCCTCCTTTATGGTCTATCTACTAATAATTTTGGATGACACATATTAGCATAGTCCCTTCCATGCATAATAATGAATAGAAGTCCTATTTTAGGTAGCCGTACGCCCTCTATAGTGCTGAAGCCCTGTGTAGCTGCATAGGTTGCCCTTTTGTTAGACCCCCCCCCCCCCCCCCCCCCCACAATTTTATCAATACATGCAGGGAGATATGAGCTAATGCATCCACCAAACGTATATATGAATAATGTACAATTGAGCAGACATTATTCTGTTTTTTAGACTATTTGCTGTATATATATTTGGACAATTGGCTATATGTGTAGTCAGAATTAGGCATGTTGCAACGAACCTTAACTGTAAAGGACATTATTGAGATTTAAAAGGTCGCCAGAAAGTATCTATTTGCTAAAAAAAAAGAAAAAAAAAAAAGATCTACACTTTGCATATTTTGGGAGCGTTACCAAAGCAGACAGAAATGACATGTAAACTATATGCGATCTACAAAGCTGCTATCACTATGTCAATCTGGAATGCATTTAATAGACAAGGAACTCTCATAACCTTCTTTGTTGTATTTTCTTGCTGGCTCATTTTATCAACATCTGTTATGTTTATACAATATGAATTAAAACCCAGGAATGCTGTTTGTACTCAGCTACTTTTGTTGAAAATGTAAAGTCTCAGGATTGGCAATGTTTATGTAAATCAGTGCGGCTGACACAGCCATCATAAACAAATGATTTAAATATAACAAACACATTGTTCACAGAGGAAATGTTTGTTTTTGTATTTGGCTCCGTCCTTACCAGATTGATGAAGAGTTGCTGATACTGAGGGTCTGTAGAGTATTTGTTAAGCAATGTGTTCATCCGAGCCTCATCACGCAGCTTTTCCACCGTTACCTGGAGAAGTCCAGATAAGATATGTTTGAGAAGCAGAAAAGAATGGTCATCATCCCAAAGCATTCAAAGCAAAGCAGCAAACTACAAAAGATAAATGACCGTTCACAAGGCGATCTTATGGGTATTGTATGAAATGAACTGGGGCATTTCGAAGCCTCAGACAGCTGCAAAATTACTGACAAAGGAAAAAAGATCTGTCTGCTTTTTGTCCTCTTTCATATTTCCTTATAATCCACCTTGGTATTGCATAGAATCATGGGAGGTCTCTCCTATGCTAGAACACCAACCAAATACAGTGAAGGAAATAAGTATTTGATCCCTTGCTGATTTTGTACGTTTGCCCACTGTCAAAGACATGAACAGTCTAGAATTTTTAGGCTAGGTTAATTTTAGCAGTGAGAGATAGATTATATTTAAAAAAAAAAACAGAAAATCACATAGTCAAAATTATATATATTTATTTGCATTGTGCACAGAGAAATAAGTATTTGATCCCCTACCAACCATTAAGAGTTCAGCCTCCTCCAGACCAGTTACACGCTCCAAATCAACTTGGTGCCTGCATTAAAGACAGTTGTCTTACATGGTCACCTGTATAAAAGACTCCTGTCCACAGACTCAATTAATCAGTCTGACTCTAACCTCTACAACCTGGGCAAGACCAAAGAGCTTTCTAAGGATGTCAGGGACAAGATCATAGACCTGCACAAGGCTGGAATGGGCTACAAAACCATAAGTAAGACGCTGGGTGAGAAGGAGACACTGTTGGTGCAATAGTAAGAAAATGGAAGACATACAAAATGACTGTCAATCGACATCGATCTGGGGTTCCATGCAAAATCTCACCTCGTGGGGTATCCTTGATCCTGAGGAAGGTGAGAGCTCAGCCGAAAACTACACGGGGGGAACTTGTTAATGATCTCAAGGCAGCTCGGACCACAGTCACCAAGAAAACCATTGGTAACACATTACGCCGTAATGGATTAAAATCCTGCAGTGCCCGCAAGGTCCCCCTGCTCAAGAAGGCACATGTACAGGCCCGTCTGAAGTTTGCAAATGAACATCTGGATAATTCTGAGAGTGATTGGGAGAAGGTGCTGTGGTCAGAGGAGACTAAAATTGAGCTCTTTGGCATTAACTCAACTCGCCGTGTTTGGAGGAAGAGAAATGCTGCCTATGACCCAAAGAACACCGTCCCCACTGTCAAGCATGGAGATGGAAACATTATGTTTTGGGGGTGTTTCTCTGCTAAGGGCACAGGACTACTTCACTGCATCAATGGGAGAATGGATGGAGCCATGTACCATGTCAAATCCTGAGTGACAACCTCCATCCCTCCACCAGGACATTAAAAATGGCTCGTGGCTGGGTCTTCCAGCATGACAATGACCTGAAACATACAGCCAAGACAACAAAGGAGTGGCTCAAAAAGAAGCACATTAAGGTCATGGAGTGGCCTAGCCAGTCTCCAGACCTTAATCCCATCGTAAATTTATGGAGGGAGCTGAAGATCCGAGTTGCCAAGCAACAGCCTCGAAATCTTAATGATTTACAGATGATCTGCAAAGAGGAGTGGGCCAAAATTCCATCTAACATGTGTGCAAACCTCATCATTCAACTACAAAAAACGTCTGACTGCTGTGCTTGCCAACAAGGGTTTTGCCACCAAGTATTAAGTCTTGTTTGGCAAAGGGATCAAATACTTATTTCTCTGTGCACAATGCAAATAAATATATATAATTTGGACTATGTGATTTTCAGGTTTTTTTTAATGTAATCTATCTCTCACTGGTAAAATTAACCTAGCCTAAAAATTCTAGACTGTTCATGTCTTTGACAGAGGGCAAACTTACAAAATCAGCAAGGGATCAAATACTTATTTCCTTCACTGTAGATGTAAGTTACATTGACATTTCCTAAAGCCTCATGCACACAGCTGGGCTACAGGTCCGTACTAACTCAGAATTGTACAAAGCCGTAATACGGCACTCATGGAAGTCTATGGCCTACTGTACCTCAATGTGCCTCTGATTTTCTACAAGGTAACAGATTTTTTATTTTTTTTAAGAAGTCATAGAGAATCCAACAGAAATATATGTGGCATGTTCCAACAGATGCCATCTTACAAAGGATATCTCCAAAATAGGGTGCCATATGGGGGCATGATGCAGCACCACACAGAGTGCCTGCAATTATATAGTACAGACTGTATGACTCTGTGTGCCACCCTACAGGTCAGTGGCATACCAACCATAAAGGCAGGCCATGCAACTGCTATGGGCCACGTGGTGCGAGAGGATCTAGTACTGAACTGCTTCTCCTGCTTCCAAGAACTGTCATAGGTTTTCAGACAGCCACCATCAGAGGGTCCTCCAGCATAGAGGTTATTACAGCTCTGTATAAATACATTTGCACCGAGCTCCCTCTAGTGGTAGCCCCAGAAACCAGAGTTTTCACATAAGCTCTGTGAAGGTATGCAGCAGATTTGGAGCACTATGTGGTAAATTTACCAGTGTATTTACGCCAATTGTCTGGGTTAAGAAAACACTGGAAAATATGGTGTTCAGGTCAAAATGCCCAGGGCTTTTATGTCTTGTTTTTTCTCAGAGCAGATCAATGCCGTCTATCACAACATTTTACTAAAAAATTTTTACTATTATTTGAACTTCTGTCCTACTGAATTATAAGAAAAAGTTGGGGTAACTATAACAATTATTTATCCTTTTTATGAGTAGAAAAGGAGCATATATGTTGTAAAAAGATTGCAATTATAGAATATGTGAATATTTCTTCCATCAATTTTCTAGATTGTCTAGAACAATAATGTAATTGTGATTATATCTTCTTTTTACAGTTGACGACAGTGAAGTCAGTCTGAAGACCATACAAGGCTAATGTCAGTAGCAGGGTGCACAGTTCACCAACAGAGACAACCCCTAGGACATCACAATGATGATTTGCCGCAGCCAGACGGACGTTTTCCCTTCGGTGGGCGGATAGACCTGGGGACCCCCATATAGAGAGGGGTTGTCTTCATGAGACAACCCCTTTAAGATAGGCCAATTTATGTGCTCCACGTTATGCCTAACCCATAAAACTGATATTTCAGTACAGCATCAGTACAAACATGAAACAAGGATGACTTAGTATGTGGTGTAGAAGACTTTTCTCAATCATTTCAGCCAAGTCTCAGGAAAATATCTGTATGAGTTTTCGACTGATCATTTACTATGTCTTCCACTCTTTTTGACATTTCCCTTGTGTTTAAAACAAAAACATTGCTTTTTATACAGAATGTATCCCTCTACAGTTCATTCTCTTGTAGCCAGGGGCAAACAAAAATATCAAAATCAGAATCTGAATATCAAACAGTGAAACATGCCCTACTTACAGTGTCCCTAGTAAACTGGCTTTCACATTGTTCTACAAATCCATCTTAAAAATTCTGATACAAGCTGACTTCACAATGAGAGGTATTGTCCACAGATATCTTCTGTCTACTATGTGTGAAATGCATAAGAGTCTCGCAGAACTGAGTATTTTATCAAGGAAAGGTTATATAGTTGACATATGATGAATCATACACAATAACATGATCTTTATAATGCCCTAAAAGAGATTTGTCAGTGTTTATGACAAGATATTTGTGGATAAATAATGTCTAAGGAGCTTATTTATTATCCAGAGTTTCAGGATGTTTCATACTGAACTGTTTTACAAGAACCAATCCTTTTACAAGTGTGAAAACTGGAAATGGCAACCTTTATAGCTCCTATTGAGGTTGTCACCTATATATTCCATACTCCTGGAAGAATAAACTATTTAGCCATTCCATAGGTGACAATCTCTATAGAAGATGTAATGACCACAATCTCCTGTTGTCAGGAGATATGGAGAATAATGGTATGTATAAGTAGTAGAATGAAGTACTGTGTCTAATTTAGTTATTATGAGTGAGTGGTAGTCAAATGAACGTGTGGACATTGCTTAATATATCTCTACTATAGAAAACCCGTTACACGGGTTTGCTAGCAAAAGGAATGCAGTGGTCTATTAACATATATAAATGCTCCCCATAGCTGCCCCCAAACCGTATAATGCTCCCCATAGCTGCCCCCACACAGTATAATGCCCCCTATAGATGCCCCAACACAGTATAATGCCCCCCATAGATGCCCCCACACAGTATAATGCCCCTCATAGCTGCCACCACAGTATAATGCCCCTCATAGCTGCCCCCACAGTATAATGCCCCCATAGCTTCCCCCACACAGTATAATGCTCCCCATAGCTTCCTAAACACAGTATAATGCTCCCATAGCTGCGCCCACACAATATAATGTCCCTGTAGCTGCCGCCACACAGTATAATATCCCCATAGCTGCCCCCACACAGCATAATGCTCCCCATAGCTGCCCCCACACAGCATAATGCTCCCCATAACTGTCTCCTCACAGCATAATGCCCACTGTAGCTGCCCCCACACAGTATAATGCCCCGCATAGCTGGCCCCACACAGCATAATGCTCCCCATAGCTGCACCCAAACAGCATAATGCTCCCCATCGCTGCCCCCATAGTATAATGCCCCCTCCCATACACAGTATAATGCCCCCCTCCCTCCCATACACAGTATAATGCCCCCCTCCCTCCCGTACACAGTATAATGCCCCCCCTCCCTCCCGTACACAGTATAATGCCCCCCTCCCTCCCGTACACAGTATAATGCCCCTCCCTCACGTACACAGTATAATGCCCCCCCTTCGTCCCATACACAGTATAATGCTCCCCTCCCTCCCATACACAGTATAATGCTCCCCTCCCTCCCATACACAGTATAATGCCCCCCTCCCTCCCATACACAGTATAATGCTCCCCTCCCTCCCATACACAGTATAATGCCCCCCTCCCTCCCATACACAGTATAATGCCCCCCTCCCTCCCATACACAGTATAATGCCCCCATAGGTACAGACCAAATAGAAAAATAATAACATACATACTTACCTATCCCCGTTCCCACAACGGGTGGAGGATCCTTTGCCTCCTCTGCACTGTGCTCAGTGTGCTGTGAGCGGCTCGGCATAGGCAGGCGCGATGTAGTGACGTCATCGCGCCTGTCTGCACCGAGTCACTCATATCGCACATACCGGAGGAGGAGAAGGATCCTCCACCCGGCGGGGGAACGGGGATTGGTAAGTATGTATGTTATTATTTTTCTAAAAGGTTCGTACATATGGGGGCATTATACTGTGTATGGGAGGGAGATGGGGGCATTATACTGTGTATGGGAGGGGGGAATTATACTGTGTATGGGAGGGAGATGGGGGCATTATACTGTGTATGGGAGGGAGATGGGGGCATTATACTGTGTATGGGAGGGGGGGCATTATACTGTGTATGGGAGGGAGATGGGGGCATTATACTGTGTATGGGAGAGAGATGGGGGCATTATACTGTGTATGGGAGGGAGATGGGGGCATTATACTGTGTATGGGAGGGGGGCATTATACTGTGTATGGGAGGGAGATGGGGGCATTATACTGTGTATGGGAGGGAGATGGGGGCATTATACTGTGTATGCGAGGGGGGCATTATACTGTGTATGGGAGGGAGATGGGGGCATTATACTGTGTATGGGAGGGAGGGGGCATTATACTGTTTATTGGAGGGAGGGGGGCATTATACTGTATATGGGAGGGAGAGGGGCATTATACTGTGTATGGGAGGGGGCATTATAGCTACGCCACTAATCACTCACATCTCTTCTGGCTGTGGGCGGAGCTAACTGGCGGTTGGGCTGTGGGCGGAGCTCTATGTGAGCTTCGGAAACCACGTCCTTCTCGGTTATATAATAGATACCGCCCTGAGAAATTGCCCAAAAAAAAGTCCAGAGACGCAGAGGAGAGATTACGGTGTTAGTCACATTAAAGAAGAATTTATGTTTCAGAAAAAAAATGTTATTCTTTCTATAATAAGAAGTTATATAATTTTCTAATATACTTTATCAATTCTTAATGTTTTGCAAAATCTTTGCTTCATGACATTTAATAAGAGCCATTATTGTATATTTCCAAAGGATAAAAATCTCAAAGTCATGTGATGGACAAACAGGCGCGCAGCTTGTTACAATGCACAGCTCTAGTAACTGTAATGTAACTGTAACAAACCATGCTCCTGTGTGTCCGCCACATGATCAGAACAGATTTTTAGCCCATAGAAATATACAATAAAAAATTCCTGTTGAATGACTACAAGTATGCTCCCTCTGTACATTTTCCACAAACGTTCTGTCATAGTTCACTGGCCAGTTACCTCTTCTCGTGGCCAATGAGCCAACTCATATACTAATCTTTATTCATAGCATCTTCTTTTGAACAGTACTATAAAGAACAATGTTCACCATCTTTACACACACAACCCTATGCAGCCTGGAGTGAGGAGCAGCAGTAAGAAGAGAACGGGAACATGGACCCATGGAGGAAAAAATAGATACTAGAAACATTTTATAGGCTTTATCACTTTGTAGAATTCACTCACTAACCTCTTGGTACTTGAGTACATCTGTGCATGTATTATTATCCTCCTGTGTTTGGAATATATGACTGTTGGAAAGAATCATGTACAGCTCCAACCTGTTAAAAAAAAAAGGTACAATGCAAAAAATGTTATAAAACAGCATGAAACATTCTGACAATACAAGTAAATAGTCACATAATGTTGAGCTAACTATTGGTCTTGGTTCAAGCAAGTTCATAAAGTGTTTATTTTCAATAGACCATCACGGTATAACATGCCATTTTTTTTAATATGGACCAACATCAAAATGACAAACTGAATGAATTATTACAGGGCACATCTAATCCTTCATAAAAAACCAAACCTCTATTTCACACGTTCTATAAAAATGCTATTCATTTATCATGATCATTGTAGATTATAAAGACCAATTATTGTCTAATTAGTGTATGTTCTCTATCTATGTACATCTGTTATGGAACGTAAACCATATTTTTCATATTATACAATTTGATCCCCCTAATTGTTCAGAAAACAATCTTACTTATGTGCAGCTATAACAAACTTGCTTTAAATATTTATTACATGTAATTGTTACCTAAACGCATAACATTTGGAAGAAGAGAATTGCCCACGATGCTGTATGTCTCTCACTTCAGTTGAGAATATGTTATGGAGTTCTGTGGAATTTGCATTTTAATGCAATGATACCAGACCTGCTTTTAATGGGGACACATTGCTAGGCTCTAGTTTTCTACTAAACTCTAACTTATGTTATGGTAATTCCACTGAAATTAAGTCAATTGCAAACAAGTGGGGAAAATAAGTCAAGCAATTATTTCAATATCCTGCCCAAAAGAAAGCAAAGTATATACTGCAAATGAAAAATGCAAAAGTGTTAAATTTCGTGTATTTAAAATGTATATAAACTATCTAACGAAGGATCACCAGATATGGGGTTGTCTGGTTTTCGTAAACCTATTTTTATATTGTCTATTAGGGAATTCTGACTTGATAAAAGAGGGTTCCGTGTTCAGGACCCTCATCTAATAGCTAGAGCGGAGCATATCTACAAAGATTGTCTCTTCCACTGAAGGACGTGGCACATTTTTTTGTATTAGACAGACAGTCAATTGATGTTAATGGGAACAGTGTAATGCTTCATTTCTCCTGTGGTGGCACTACAAGGGAATTGGACATTTGCAATAAGGTTCTTCTTCAGATTAACCTCTTAATGCCGAAGGACGGATATATCAGTCCTCTGCAGCTGCTAGTTCGTGCAGGAGGACGGATATATCCGTCCTCTGATCACGCGGGACTGCCAGTGTACCCACGCCATCAGCAGCAGGAGCACGGCTGTTATACACAGCCTGGCTCCTGCCACAACCGAAGCACGCTTCGATTCCGGCAGTTTAACCCATTAAATGCCGCTGTCAATAGCAACAGCGACATCTAATGTGTTTGACAGAGGAAGGGAGCTCCCTCTGTCATCCCATCGGCGCCCCCGCAAATAAATCGCGGGGCGCTGTCGGGTTTCCATGGCAGCCGGGGGCCTAACAAAGGCCCCCAGGTCTGTCTTCAGCAAATGCCTGTTAGGCCTGTTAAAATTAAACCGCCGGATGAACGGCGTCCAAAAAAAACGCAAGAAACAACGGCAAAATTCTCTATTTTCTCCCATTCCCCCCATACAAAATTAAATAAAAGTTAATCTATAAGTCCTATGTACCCCAAAATAGTAATAATGAAAACTACACCTTGGCCCGCAAAAATCAAGCCCACATACGGCCACATTAACGTAAAAATAAAAAAATTACGTCTCTTGGAAAGCGGCAATGCAAAAACAAGTAATTTTTTTCTAAAAGGGTTTTTATTGTGCAAACGTAGGAAAACATATAAAACCTATACATATTTGATATCCCCGTAATCGTGCCGACCCATAGAATAAAGTTAACATGTTATTTACGCTGCATAGTAAACGGCGTAAATTTATAACGTGAAAATCAATGCTGGAATAGCTGCTTATTTTCAATTCTCTCCTAAAATAAAGTTAATAAAAGTTAATCGATACATTATAAACATCTAAAAATTGTACAATTACAAAATACAACTCGTTCCGCAAGAAACAAGCCCTTATACGGCTATGTCGACGGAATAAAAAAAAAGTTACGACTCATGGAATGCAACCGTGAAAAAACAAAAAACAATCCTTGGTCATTAACGTGCAAAATGGCCTGGTCATTAAGAGGTTAAATCTGATTGCTAGGGTTGCAGTAGCTGAACACCATGCAATCAGCTTATTGTTGGAGACCCTTCTAACAAAGAGATATTGTCCAAAACGGACAACCATTTAAATCATGCTTGGGATGCTCACATGGTGTTTAGGGTAGGACACATTGAAGAATATCTAGAAAAACGAAACAACATATAAACTATATGGTATCAGGACCATTGGTTGAATTTTTTTTTACATGTTTAGCCAACTAATGACCTATTAGGCTGGGTTCACACGACCTATTTTCAGACGTAAACGAGGCGTAATATGCCTCGTTTTACACCTTAAAATAGGGCTACAATACGTCGGCAAACATCTGCCCATTCATTTGAATGTGTTTGCCGACGTACTGTGGCGACGACCTGTCATTTACGCGTCGTCGTTTGACAGCTGTCAAACGACGATGCGTAAAATGACTGCCTCGTCAAAGAAGTGCAGGACACTTCTTTGCAACGTAATTTGAGCCGTTCTTCATTGAAGTCAATGAAGAGCAGCTCAAGATTACAGGCATCAAAGACACCTCGCATAATGCGAGGAAGAGCTTTTACGTCTGAAACGACGCAGCTGTTTTCTCCTGAAAACAGTCTGTCTTTTCAGACGTAAAAGACAGTTCTCGTGTGCACATACCCTTAGACACACTTATACCACCTCATGGCTGTCATACCTGTACATCAGTATTTTGCACCGAATAATAGTGCAAGTCCATAATACATTTGACGTTATGATTGTGCATTTTTACTATCACCTCTTTCCTGCATCATTTTTCCAATCTGTTACACGACACCCAGAACAAGATTGAAAAAATTGCACAAGTCTTTTATAAATATATATGTAGAGGAATGATCGAGGCACTCACCGAAACTGGCAAAAAATTCGTTCTTTATTACAAAAGAGGATCTAGGTCAGGATGTGGAAATGCCTACGGCCGTTTCACGTGCTGGTACACGCTTTCTCAAGGCATTTCCACATCCTGACCTAGATCCTCTTTTGTAATAAAGAACGAATTTTTTGCCAGTTTCGGTGAGTGCCTCGATCATTCCTCTACATATATATCCAGCTTTTTGTGCTATTCTTTCGAAGAGCAACTCCGTGGCAATTTACCTGCAATCATCCAACAGTAAGCAAGCCATATTTCAACTCCTATTCCGACTGTGCGGTTTTGGTAGTGCCAGCCTCTTTCCTTCTTCCCATTTCTTTTATAAATATGGCGCATGTCACTTGCACTATTTTTCTAACACTCGATATACCACTTTTCTATCTGGTTTCATTTGATAAGCTTGTCTCACAATGTGAAGTCACTTTACAGTGTATTGCATTTAAAAGTTTAGTTTTTGAGTATCGATCTTTGGGACAGCGTTCTATGAGCTGCAAGTATTTATTGTTTTGTATACACTCACTTAGGCCTAGTTCACATAGTGCAGTTTTGATGCACTTTTTGATAAATTTTTACAACTAAAACAAAGATTTGATCAAAATAGAATAAGTAGAAGTCTATCCTTAAGTAATTCTTCTGTTTTGGAACCCTGTGTAAACAAGGACTAATGCACTTTTCTCTATAGATAAGCCAAGGACATAGAAATCAAAGTACATGACCTGTCCATAGAATTACCTGCCCGTGGTAACATCTATCATGAGACAGGTGCACCTTAAACTACATACAACAGAACGAAATCCTTAAAATCATTGTTTGTTAAAAATCCTACGCCTTACCTTAATTTTCATTGACTTCTAAACTTCATTAACAACCAAATTGCTAACGATATTGAATTCTTTTGAAATCCAAATGAGAGGAGAATACAGCTACTTTCTCCCCATCTAATGTAACTACACCACCTAGGATTCCTAGTTTTTAAACTTGCTAAAAAAAACAAATCTGTACCTTATATTAATAGTAACCTTATGGGCTATACATGCGGCTGTGGCCTGTAGTAACTGCCATTAATATCTCTTGGTGTAGAGCAAGCTATGAAATGGTACCCCAAAGGGTTTTCCGGGTCTGCAGACATAAACAAAATTTTCCTGCTCTCCACACAATTGACTTACAGGCAGACACGAATGAGTGAGGGTGAAGACCCCTTGGGTGACTGGGTGACAGGAAAAGCAGAGCTATGAGAGCTAATATTGCTGACAATAATAGATATCCAAAAACTACTTCCTGACCCACAAAAAGAAGGCAGGTGTCTGAAGTTTTCCCTCTTGACAGTAAGCAGGGACATAGCTATAAGGGGTGCAGAGGTAGCAGTTACACCTGGGCCCTGGTGCCTGAGGGGACCCAAAACCCCTTCAGCCACATAAGAAGAAACTAACCTGTGACAGATTTTTCATTAGGGCCTATGATCTTCAAGTTTTGGCTCTGACCATAGGTGTACAAGAAGGTCAAGTAAAGAAAAACTGAACACTTTCTAAATTTACATTTATGAAATTATCTCAGTCAGTCCTTTCAAATCAAGTGAAAGCTCCTATAGCTGCCACGATTCGATGATTAGCCGGACATTACGGCAGACATCTGTGCTTAAATACCATATTGGATAATAAGACATAGCATGACCAAAAACCATGTCAGTTCCTCCTGATAACCAGATCTGTTAGGGTATGTTCACACGCTAGCTGGCTTTTACGGCTGAAATGACAGCCTGTTTTCAGAAGAAAACAGCTCCGTCGTTTCAGCCGTAAATGCTCCTCCTCGTAATATACGAGGCGTCTTTGACGCTCGTATATCTTGAGCTGCACTTCATTGAGTTCAATGAAGAACAGCTCAAATTACGTTGCAAAGAAGTGCCCTGCACTTCTTTGCCAAGGCAGTCAATTTACGCGTCGTCGTTTGACAGCTGTCAAACGACGACGCGTAAATTACAGGTCGTCTGCACAATACGTCGGCAAACCCATTCAAATGAATGGGCAGATGTTTGCCGACGTATTGTAGCCCTATTTTCAGGCGTAAAACGAGGCATAATACGCCTCGTTTACGCCTGAAAATAGGTCGTGTGAACCCAGCCTAACTCTGGATTATGGTCCGAACAATGTTGCAAATACAAAGTCACTCACATAGCCCCAAGTTTAAGAATATATAAACACTAGTATAGAAATCCTGTTACATGGGTTTGCTAGCAAAAGGAATGATGATAAGTATTTTTACAAAATATTATAAAAAAATATAAATGTATTTTAAAACATAATTACCAAAATTGGAAACCTAAGAAAAATGCGAAAGCGTTTTCTGAATAACAGATTATTCACCCAGGGTAAAGGACATGGACCGCATTCCGTTTGTTACCCTATAATGTAGTAGACGTTACCTGCAGTCCTATGTAACACCACAGATAACACAGTGATAACTATCTGAGTACAGATAATGTAGATGTTACCTGCAGTCCTATGTAACACCACAGATAACACCATGATAACTCTCTGAGTACAGATAATGTAGATGTTACCTGCAGTCCTATGTAACACCACAGATAACACACAGTGATAACTCTGAGTACAGATAATGTAGTAGATGCACACACAGAAATATATATACATATATAGGCACTTAGACACACAAATACACACACAAAGACACACATACACACATACTGGAACTTATACACACACAAACACAGAGACACACAGATAATAGAGGCACAAACAACAGACAGACTGAGCACTCACATCTCCTTCCTCACAGGCTTCTTGCAAGTCGGGCTGTGGGCGGAGCTAACTGTGCCTCGGACACCACGTCCTTGCCAAATATATATATGATTTCCCTATTCCTAATCTCAGGTAACATTATGCCTGAGGCTGAGTTCACACGAGCATGTTACGTCCGTAATGGACGGAACGTATTTCGGCCGCAAGTCCCGGACCGAACACAGTGCAGGGAGCCGGGCTCCTAGCATCATAGTTATGTACGATGCTAGGAGTCCCTGCCTCGCTGCCGGACAACTGTCCAGTACTGTAATCATGTTTTCAGTACGGGACAGTAGTTCCACGGAGAGGCAGGGACTCCTAGCGTCGTACATAACTATGATGCTAGGAGCCCGGCTCCCTGCCATTTGTTCGGTCCGGGACTTGCGGCCGAAATATGTTCCGTCCATTACGGAGGTAATGTGCTCTTGTGAATCCAGCCTTACATTTACAACAATGTATTTGCATACGATACACTGGATCTGAGACTTCTCACACATATACTAAGAAAATGCTTAGAATGTATCTTACATAATTCCCAATTTAGATCCGAATCTGGCATCTCCCGTTCAGATAGTAAGCATTAACTTCCATTTAGTGCACCATGTGCATTACAGAATATAAAGTCATTTCACTCACACTAAACCTTGATCCTCGTTTTTTATCATAAAATATCACAGTCCTAAAACCCTTTATAGCTTGACCGACAGATATTTCCATCATCTGTAATATAGTGAAAATGCAAGAACATCTTGTAAACTTGGGACTTTTATGGGATGTGACACCTTTTATTGGGAGACCGGAGCAAAAGAGCTGGGAAAGTTTGTATTCCATGCCCCACAAACTTCTCTTCTATGAAGCCTGAACACATCATAGAGATGTAACTTTTTTTGATAGGAAAATAGTTTGAAACAGCAGTTACTTGCTTCAGCAGTTTTGTTGGTTGGTAATGAAGTGCAGCGCTCTAAGCGGCTTCCACTGAGAATTACCTAAAGTGTTTTAGGAAACGCAAGCACATTTTGGCTACTCATAAAAGCATATGCAAACATAAAAAGGAAACTGAATATTTATGATAGAAATATAAGAATGTCACGCTGCACCACGGTTAGAAGGATCTGTTACTTTTGGGTTAATGTCAAGGAATTTCAGATCTTTAATTATTACATTGACAATGTCACATGTAATGTTTTCACATCATCAAAATCCTACTCACCCCATCTTCAGCGTAATATGGCATATAATATATGAGTGACACATCATTGTGATATATTTAAATGCTGGGTCTTTGGTTAGGATTTAGGTCCCTCTGGTGACATTTGCTTCCTCTGTTTTGTTCTAGTAAACATGAAAGGCATTTTGCTCATGAGCTCCATTACTTTGATGGCTTAGAAATAAGTTCGAAGTTGTTCCACGTTCACAAAAAATGTAGATAATTACATAATTACTATTCCTGAGCCCATCTATCATGTGACATAGTAATGCACTAGCACATGTATTCCACTATATTCTAGGACATTAATTGAGGAAGTCGGATGTTTCTACTTTACAAAATATATATATATTTTAATTTAAAACTTCATCTGTATAGAAAAACCTCCTAATGAGAAACCGGCTTGATGAGAATGTAAACCGGTATGAAAATAAAGGTCTCTGTGTTGGATATGGGAATGTACAGCAAACCTAACTATTATATTCCCATCTAACACTCGATCACTACATGTTCATGCATAATATACCTTTTATTCGAATGCTGTATGTGGAAATGAAGATGAGCATTGTACATGGCCTATAGAAGAGGTATGCAACCTTGGAGATATAGAGATCTACTATGATAAATATAAAAGTAGACCATGCTAAAGTGCCATTAGAGTGTCCCTGTTAACAGTGCCATCAGAGTGCCTTATTGCCCCCTCCTGCTTAACCTGCACCAGCAGTAACTTGCCTGCCGTGGGAGGGTGAGTATAGGAGTTAGTAGGAGACTCCTCCTTTTAGGGGCATACCATGATGAACCTGGGCCCCTTTTCAACATTTTCAACTAAAGAAACACCCCCGATCTACTCAGCACCTGTCCTCAATTCATTGGTAGATAACTTCTAACTTAAATGCTATATGACAACGTATTTTAATATTATAATATATTATAATAATTACATCACTTTTGTTACATGGATTAAAAAATAGGGCCTGTAGCCTGCTGAGAAACGTAACCCCCCACCCCCCACTAGACTTCTAGCTATAATTACTCATATGACCACAGGACATTATTGGGTATAATACCTAATAATATATCACAGATGGCTAGATATACAGTTAAATTACATATTTACTAAAGTAGCTACAAGCTTTAGAGTAGTTATAGTTTCACTGGATTATTAGAGAAATGGTGAGCGGATTTGAAAGAAATACATTAAAATAATTCAATTGAATATTTGACTTTATCACAATCTACATGGTAATGATAATGCATACAAAAAAGAAAAATGTGTGACTGTTTAATGTTCCTTCAAGTAAATGTTCCTATGTAACATAATTTTATATTTAAATATAATCTATATTATATAATAACACATAAAATATAGCACATATTATGTTCTACATAAGTGTTAAAGGAGTGGTCCGGGCACAGACAACTAATGACCTATCTACAGGATACGTCATCCGTATATTATCAGTGAGGTCCGACACCTGGCCCGACGCCTCCAGGCACCGGTTGTCGATGCCGTAGCAGATGGCAGATGGCTCTGGTCACAAAATAGCGGCCGAGCTGCAGTATTCAAGTGAATAGGGGCAGAGTTGCTGTTCTGCAGCACGGCCGCTATGCAGTGTACGGAGCCATTTGCTTCCGGCTCCGAATACTGCATATCCTGCATAACATCTGGTGCCCATAGGCAGCCGGAGCAGCTGATCGGTGCGGGGTCCAGGTGTCAGACTCCCACCGATCATATACTGATGACCTATCCTGTGGATAGGTCCTCAGTTGTCCATGGCTGGACAACCCTTTAAATAACAGACATATTGCTAACAGATCAGCTATGCTGCAGTGGGTACAGTTAGCTGGTTTGACATATCTGTCAATCCACCTACATCTATTTTCCCCAACTCCCCATATAAATGCATGCTTAGTTGAGTATGTATGTTTAGTGCCAAGGTCAGAGAGTTATAATCTTCGGGACACTATTTAAAAAATCCAGACCCCATACAATCAAATAGTCAGGGCCCCCTATGCAGTGATTCCTAGGAGGTCTGTGACAGCAGCAGGCAAATATAGGGACATCTTTTGGACGAAGCCCCTGGCTACAGTACCACCTGTACTGTACTGATGGCAGCCCTGATAAACCCCCAGACTGAAGCAACCAGACAGAAGATGACATTTCACAGAATGTAGATCACCAGAACAAGCTCCTCGCAGACATTGAGCCAGAAAGGAATGCTGGAAGATTTCAGCCCTGAAGAATTGCAGAATTATGAATGCAGCTCTAGAATGTAATGTAACTGAGAATCAGTGTAACTCAAGAAGCACAAGATAAGTAAAGCAATATATTTGCAAAGTTACTTTAGTAGTGATAACACATATACATACTGTATATGGGAAAGTATCCAGGTCAGTTAGGATGTAGATATTGCTGTGGATTGTGGTTTGATTTTACGCAAGGTACACTAATGTACACTATATGGCCTTTTTTTTTTTTATCCTTTTTTTTATCCAGTAGGTCTCCTCTACATTGAATGTTGAATGGTGATGAGCTGCAATTCCAGTTACAGCCCATGCACAAAAGAGGCGCTGTTTCTAGAAGAAGAAAAAAAGCATCCTGCATATAGTACATCCCCTTCAACAACGCACGCTCCAGTACATAAACGTCACATTCTGGTCCCCACAACCATATGGAAATTTAAGTTATTTATGCTCCAGCATCACAGTTGGAGCAAGGTGGAAACAGCTCCCACGCATCAAAGCCTGAAAATCAAAGTAAGTGCTTTTTAAAGTGTGTTTTATTCTTTTTTTTACATGATTTTGGAGCCAGTCTGTTGAGAATTTACAGAGGTCCTTTTGTCTCGCTGTAAGGGTATGTGCACACGTAGTCAACAAAAACATCTGAAAATCCAGAGCTGTTTTCAAGGGAAAACAGACCCTGCTTTTCAGACGTTTTTTGACCAACTCGCATTTTTCGCGCCGTTTTAATGCCGTTTTCGCGGCGTTTTTTACGTCCGTTTTTGGAGCTGTTTTCATTGGAGTCTATGAGAAAACAGCTCCAAAAACGTCCAAAGAAGTGTCCTGCACTTCTTTTTACGAGGCGTAATTTTACGCGTCGTAATTGCCGTACGACGCGTAAAATTACGCGTCGTGTGGACAATACAGCGTTATACCCATAGAAAGTAATGGGCAGATGTTTGACGACGTATTTGAGACGTATTTCCAGACGTAAAACGAGGCAAAATACGCCTCGTATACGTCTGAAATTTGGCCGTGTGAACATACCCTTAGAGTTCTTCTGTAATAGCCCATTACAAATCAATAAATTACAACTGACATATATTAGTGTACTTTCTGTAATGTAACTACTTGTATATATTAATAGAGATCATGGTATCCCACTAAATATGTCAGTGCTGGTAAAAATAATGAAGTGATGACAACAATACTCAGCAATTCTTAATAATGACCTCACTAACGTCAATCTTATGCTATAGCAAGCTGTAAATAGATTTGGCCATTCTCAGGTGCTGCACCTGTTTTGTGCTTGCGATCTTCCTGTATATGAACCTCCATAAACCACTCCAGAAATTACAGTAATATTAACTGACCGAGATGCTAATGTTCTGGACCACCTAGTTCGTTTTTATAGCAAGCAAACATCGGCCTGATCCTTGTTTTTTATGAAATTTAAGCAAATTTGAAATACACGTCTTAAAGCTCCATTCATGATTGTTAGCTGGGCAGGAAACCATACTGTGTGGCCGCATATTTTTAATCAAGGTCCTATTTCACTCATATAACCGCTGCTCTGTGGTTTACTGTTGCAACAATCATCTATTTGCTGTTTTATGATGCTTGGACCAGTAATATTAAACATAATTAAACAGAAATAATAATCCACATTTTAGTTAAATGCAATAAGTGTTATAATCTAAAATATTATCTCATCTCTAGTGGCATATTACCAACATATGAGTGATTATCACAGTAAGTTCAGATTTGTATTTGATCCGTGGGTAGATCCAGGCTTGTCCAAGTAATTTTCAGATTATTTTTCATGTAGGTTATTTACATGATTTAGCACCTGATGTTTACACTGAAACTTTGTTAATACAGAATTTCTCTATTTTATCTATTTTATAGTTAAAGGGGTTGCCTTATTACTTTTGCTGGGGTAGGCTGCATCCAGGCAGACAGGGGAAAGTTCTGAGCAGGGGACTCCCTCTATGATGTCCAAATGCCCTAACAGGTCATATGGACAGGGCTGTCATCATTATACTTAAAGCTCCACCTTAGGGGCCAATATATCAGAAATATTTAGCTATAAACAGAATCCCTACAAGAGGGAGCAATTGAGGTATATTGCAGCTTAGCCTGTATTCTGTGACTATTTCCAGGCCACCACTAAGTAACAGATGACAAGTCCAGTTGGGGACAATGCAGGATCCCTTGTGGAGTTGTGGCAGGTTGTCTGGTTTAGAAAACACAAGTTTAAATACAGTTTTTGGTCAATCTGAATTACAGCCTAATTCCACACCAAAAAAACACACCCTTTACAAATTAAACAAAACCCTAGCTCTATGCACATTATCACTTTTTCTTTCTACATGTCTATTTATCTGCATCCCAACCCCTAGGGCAACCACATATCTTCCTAAGTTAGCCAAAGACTGGGGACTAGCTTCTCTAACTGCTTCTAGATTCATGTGTAGAATCTCCCAGGTCCCTATGTAAAATATTGTCTATGATGATGACTATAAGTGATGTAATTTGACTGACTGTAATAATTAATTTCCCAATCACGTTACACAGAATTTCCCCCGTGGAGGCGCTGGTTACATCTGATCAGTGAGGGTCCAATAGCAGGACACTCCTAATAAAAAGAGATTGTCCAACGCAGACAGCACCTTTAATATTTGCCAGAAGGGCGAGTGGTGCTTATTTATAGCCACCAGCAACACTTTCTTTCCTAGTTGCCCGAACCTAACACTAAATTCCTAGACAAGTTTTGTTTTTGTATTTTGGAGAAAAGAATGGATTCGTTTTTCCATAATTTCAAGTATAAAATATTGAACTCAAAGCAAGCAACCAAAGGGATATGACTGTTGTCATTTAAATTTCATTATTCATGTATCGACCAAATAGCCTGTGTTATGTAATTTTTCACATCCAGTCTATTAAACTGTCAGTCATGAAAAGTACCTCTCTCCTGTATCTTTTCTAATTACCTTGTTCCTAACTGAGGAGCCTAGAGAGTTTTTCCAGGAGGCTCCCAAAGATTCCAGTGACAGATGATGTGTTGCTTACTGATTATAATGACATGCTATGCATTCATATTACCATATGTTGTGCCCCCTCCACCTTTCCATGCCCTGTATCACATTTATATCTGGATGAAACCTCTTCATTCTTCATCCTCAACCAATTTATGAATATGCTGCCAGACATCCTGGGACAGCCAAAGCGAAAGCACAACATTTTGTTTCTTTTAGGTGAACTTTTTAAGGAACACTCTGAGCAAAACTAATGTATGGGCAAAACTTATGCATAGTGGGCATGACACGGATTCTGTCCTTGTTTTATCTTTTTTTTTTTTATCACAGTGCCATGCACCACCCAACAGGAACTGTACTAGACATGACAGTGTCTATAATTTGCCTTGAGTGTTTTTTTAAACTCTTATCACCTATCTACACATCTACGACATTGCTCTTGTCTAATGGATTTTTATGTGAAGTTAACCAAACGAAATTATAGCTAACCTCTAACCTGGCAAAAAATGTAATGCCAAGTACAGTATGATGAGGGATTATGATATGAGGGTTATGATCGATTAACAATGAAATATTCTCCTCCCAGCTGCCCAGCCCATTGTAAAAATTGTAATCTTACTCTTGGCCCTGAATTCCACATTCATTAACATTTTTAAAACATGAATTTGGTCAAGGTGGGGCTTGTCATCTGGTGACCTGATAAGACCATGTTCACCTGGTTTGTACATGACCGCACACAAGATCATACAATCCAGAAACATTATGGCAACATCAATGAGCGTCAATAGAACTATCCATATGAAACCAAGAGAGACAGTTATAAAGTGATTGCCCCTAAATTGGGTTTCAGACTCTGCTATTCTGCCATACAAGCTCTTAAAGAGGACCTTTACCTACCCCATACATGTGCAGCTGAGTGCACTATGTTATAGGCACTGCTGCATGGACCCTGGGGCACTTTGAATTACCTGTCTAGCCTTCGCTGTTCTGGAGATATCGGTGCCTTTATTATTGGTGCCCGATATATAAATTTGCCCCTGTACTGTTAGTGGGGCGTTCCTGGACATGGAAAGGACAGGGGCATGATAGTCAGAGCTCTGACACTGTCCAATCAGATGCGGAAAGTGTCGGAGTGGCTTCTGCTGGGTGATGTCTCTTGCGAGATCACACAGTCTTCTCATCACTGGCTTTCTGTCCTTGTGCCACATCTCATCACGTTCTGTTTCCCTACCATGTCTCTAGGTATGCTTAGACATCGTTATTCCTAGATCTTGCTGCTATTGCTGCCATCGTGTTTATTTACATTCATAGGTCTTACTATATACCTTAATTTATTGCTTTATACACACTATGCAGCCTTTATAGCGTTATTTGGTTTGGCAGTTCCCCCTTTTTGCACATACATTATTCTTTACCGTATATCATGTGTGGGGTTTACTATATACAGGACGTTACACGTTGAGATGGGTTAGGTCTGTTAAAGAGGCTCTGTCACCAGATTTTGCAACCCCTATCTGCTATTGCAGCAGATAGGCGCTGCAATGTAGATTACATTAACGTTTTTATTTTAAAAAAACGAGCATTTTTGGCCAAGTTATGACCATTTTTGTAGTTATGCAAATGAGGCTTGCAAAAGTCCAACTGGGCGTGTTTAAAAGTAAAAGTCCAAGTGGGCGTGTATTATGTGTGTACATCGGGGCGTTTTTAATACTTTTACTAGCTGGGCGCTCTGATGAGAAGTATCATCCACTTCTCTTCAGAACGCCCAGCTTCTGACAGTGCAGATCTGTGACGTCACTCACAGGTCCTGCATCGTGTCGGCCACATCGGCACCAGAGGCTACAGTTGATTCTGCAGCAGCATCAGCGTTTGCAGGTAAGATCGACTTACCTGCAAACGCTGATGCTGCTGCAGAATCAACTGTAGCCTCTGGTGCCGACACGATGCAGGACCTGTGAGTGACGTCACAGATCTGCACTGTCAGAAGCTGGGCGTTCTGAAGAGAAGTGGATGATACTTCTCATTAGAGCGCCCAGCTAGTAAAAGTATTAAAAATGCCCCGATGTACACACATAATACACGCCCACTTGGACTTTTACTTTTAAACACACCCACTTGGACTTTTGCAAGCCTCATTTGCATAACTACAAAAATGGTCATAACTTGGCCAAAAATGCTCGTTTTTTAAAAATAAAAACGTTACTGTAATCTACATTGCAGCGCCTATCTGCTGCAATAGCAGATAGGGGCTGCAAAATCTGGTGACAGAGCCTCTTTAACCTCTTGGTATATTTAACGATATACCTACTGCTGCTGCTCTCCATGTGACCATTTGTATTTTTAATACATTCTATGTGATACCGTGTATTGTTTACCAATAAAGTCATATTCTTTTACAATACGTGGCTGCTATTCGTGGTATACTATTTACTGGAGTGTTCTGTCCCCTTGCTTTTGTGCTTTTAGGTTGTTGTTCTCATCACTGGCTGACAGGAGCTAGAGAGAGAAGGAGAGCGCGCGCGCGCACACCACAGCCGAGGAGGAGAAGTTCTCCTCCTCTCTCCCGCTCCTGTCAGTCAGTGATGAGAAGACTGTGTGATCTCACGAGAAACATCACATAGCAGAAACCGCTTTTCTCTTTAAGATCAGATTTTTGGAGCAAAGAAAAACACCAATGTGCTTATGGTTCCAGGATAACTCATTGGCGCTCAGATTTCTAGCTAAAATTGGTTTAGTGCTATTGATCTATAATATCATGTTAATGTCACCTATCCAATGACAGTGAATCATAGATATACAGTATATTCGAAATCACCAAAGAGGACAATGTATTACTGTGTAGAATAAAAGATCTAAGTATAAATATTAATAGCTGCGTGAGTAACAACCCAATTAGTGACAATGTGACGTCCCCAACATCATTACAAGCGAATTCAAATAGCACAACCTTTAGAAAGCTCGTTTTCCAAATATGTTTCCCTGTATTAATGAGAGAAAATAGTCCTAAAAATAAATAGTGCTAGATTCTTCAGATTCATGAACTGCAGCAATAGCGACCCACCGCTTGCAGATTTAATAAGTTTGTCTCTTTACTGGCAATAACTTAATAATTATCCCTGTTAGCCTTTTAGTTAATAACATTGCATTCAATACATTTGCTTTTACACTACGTACCTTGTTAAAATCTTACAAAATGTAATATGCAGCACTTAATAAAACTATGAGTCTTCAGGGCCCTTTTATTTTAATTGTTTCATGTTGTGTAGCAAGTCTACCAAACATATTTACACACCTGGATAAATATGTAATTTAAATAGTGAACACAGACCTCCAATATTAGTCCTAGGCTACACTATGATACATTACTGGACCAACCATCCAGTTGAAATGAGTTCCTCCTGCTTCATTGATGCAGATTACTATAATATCTTGTAGTCTGCACCAGGTTACGATACGTGCAATACAATGGAAGCCTTCAGAAAGAGATAAGGCTGCACTCATGAACCAAGAACTCTTATTGGGGCATCTTATTACTATTATTATTATTATTATTAATATTATTATTTTCATTATTATTATCCTTTAATTAAGAATATGAAGCAGCACTATGTACTCTATTCCTGAACACTAAACTATAACGCTGTAAAACCTGTTGGGTGATTATTCAAATTAATGGTTTTGTATTTTTTTTGTGGAAATTAGGTTTCGTTTTATGATTTCAGTGCTGGTGGCTTATGGTCTGTTTACACTGGACATTATCATTATAACTGCCTAGTATAAATGCACAAAAATATCAATGATTAACAATAAAACTATCATTTTTTGTTGATCTTTGATTGATTGTGTATATCTAAAATATAATCTGTAAATTTTGCTCGTAGGAACATTTACAATAAACAGTATTTGCCTGTCTAGCACATGACTCTTGTTAAGCAACAATGACCCTCCCCACATTTGAGAGGAAACTCTCTGATCAGAAGCGCAGCTGGCAGGGGTCAGGGGTGGCGGTGGCCCCAGGCCCACTGAGATGATAGGCCCCAGGGACTGGGCCTCGGTGGCATACAGGACACAGATACAGTTGAACCCAATGCTGGAGCAAGGAGCCATCAGCTCCCTGCTTAAGACGGCCGTGAGCGGCTTAGCACAGCCAGGCACAATGCAGTGATGTCACCCTGCCTGTCTGCACAAAGCCACTCATAGCACATGCCAGAGGAACAGAGAGATCTCCTCCACTCGTCGTGGGAACAGGGATGGGTGAGTAATTTTTTATTTTATTGGGCACTATAGGGGAATTATACTGTGTGGGGGCAGCTCTGGGGGAATACACTATGTGGGGGCTGCTATGGGGGCATTACACTGTATAGGGGCAGGTATAGAGGCAATATGCTTTGTGGGAGTATCTATGGGGGCATTATACTGTAAGGGGGCAGATATGGGGGCATTATACTGTGTGGGGCAGTTATAGAAGCATTATGCTGTGTGGGGACAGCTATGGGGGCATTATGCTGTGTGGGGGGTGCGCTAGTGCCGCTAATGGCTGCTAATGGATGCACGCCACTGCTGATGGGGAGGAGGGGCAGGGAGAGCAATAGCAGGTGCAGGCTGGGATGGAATAGAGCCACTGATAATAGGGAGGGCAGGGCCACGCCATCGGGTCTGCTACCTCTCTAAGGGGGCAGCGTCGCAACTGAAACCAGCCGCCGCCACCCCCTCCTGCACTAATTGTATCTGCATCTATAGGATGCAGATACAATTACATGTATAAGCGCTGAATGGCCAGGAACGTTCCGTACCCGACCATTCAGCGCCTTACAATGACGCCGATTGGCAGGGCAGAATGACTTCCCCCGCCAATCAGCGCCTTTTAACGATGCTAGTGGCGCAATGACATCATCGCGCCACTTCCATTGTTGAAAGGCACTGATTGGCGGGACAAGTCATTCTGCCCTGTCAATCAGAGCCTTTCATCAATGCTAGTGGCGTAATGATGTCATCATTTATAGGTGCAAAAATGTTGAGAAGCTGAAGACATCTAAGCGTCAAACCGCAGGAATGGGCTGTGGCCAGGAGAAGTCATCATAGTAGTCTGGATCGGATGGAGAAGAAAAGAGAAAAAGAGCAACTAGAATCTGAAAAGATGTCACCGGTGAGTCACTTAATGTAAATGTTTATTCTGCCTCTAATCAGCACTGTAGACAATGTATGATCTGCAGCGAGATGATGCGTGGTATGATTTTTTATTTTTTTGGGGGAAACAGCAACTCCCAGCATATCTCTACCATTGTTCGGGTCATGCTGGGAGCTGTATTTTTATGCCCTACAAACCTATAGGGCAGGGGTTGCACTAAATTGAGCTGTATTTGTGCTGGTGTTGTATTTATATGCTGAGCTTGGTTCTGGGGCTGTATATATGTACTGAGTTTTATTCTGGTGCTGTATTTATGTACTGAGCTTTGTTCTGGTGCTGTATTCATGTACTGAGCTTTGTTCTGGTGTTGAATATATGTACTGAGCTTTGTTCTGGTGTTGTATATATGTGATGACCATTTTTCTGGTGTATGTACAGTGAAGGAAATAAGTATTTGATCCCTTGCTGATTTTGTAAGTTTGCCCACTGTCAAAGACATGAACAGTCTAGAATTTTTAGGCTAGGTTAATTTTACCAGTGAGAGATAGATTATATAAAAAAAATAAAAGAATATCACATTGTGAAAATTATATATATTTATTTGCATTGTGCACAGAGAAATAAGTATTTGTTCCCTACCAACCATTAAGAGTTCAGCCTCCTCCAGACCAGTTACATGCTCCAAATCAACTTGGTGCCTGCATTAAAGACAGCTGTCTTAAATGGTCACCTTTATAAAAGACTCCTGTCCACAGACTCAATTAATCAGTCTGACTCTAACCTCTACAACATGGGCAAAACCAAAGAGCTTTCTAAGGATGTCAGGGACAAGATCATAGACCTGCACAAGGCTGGAATGGGCTACAAAACCATAAGTAAGACGCTGGGTGAGAAGGAGACAACTGTTGGTGCAATAGTAAGAAAATGGAAGACATACAAAATGACTGTCAATCGACATCGATCTGGGGCTCCATGCAAAATCTCACCTCGTGGGGTATCCTTGATCCTGAGGAAGGTGAGAGCTCAGCCGAAAACTACACAGGGGGGAACTTGTTAATGATCTCAAGGCAGCTGGTACCACAGTCACCAAGAAAACCATTGGTAACACATTACGCCGTAATGGATTAAAATCCTGCAGTGCCCGCAAGGTCCCCCTGCTCAAGAAGGCACATGTACAGGCCCGTCTGAAGTTTGCAAATTAACATCTGGATGATTCTGAGAGTGATTGGGAGAAGGTGCTGTGGTCAGATGAGACCAAAATTGAGCTCTTTGGCATTAACTCAACTTGCCGTGTTTGGAGGAAGAGAAATGCTGCCTATGACCCAAAGAACAGCGTCCCCACTGTCAAGTATGGAGGTGGAAACATTATGTTTTGGGGGTGTTTCTCTGCTAAGGGCACAGGACTACTTCACCGCATCAATGGGAGAATGGATGGAGCCATGTACCTTCAAATCCTGAGTGACAACCTCCTTCCCTCCACCAGGACATTAAAAATGGCTCGTGGCTGGGTCTTCCAGCACGTCAATGACCCGAAACATACAGCCAAGGCAACAAAGGAGTGGCTCAAAAAGAAGCACATTAAGGTCATGGAGTGCCCTAGCCAGTCTCCAGACCTTAATCCCATCGAAAACTTATGGAGGGAGCTGCAGATCCGAGTTGCCAAGCGACAGCCTCGAAATCTTAATGATTTACAGATGATCTGCAAAGAGGAGTGGGCCAAAATTCCATCTAACATGTGTGCAAACCTCATCATCAACTACAAAAAACATCTGACTGCTGTGCTTGCCAACAAGGGTTTTGCCACCAAGTATTAAGTCTTGTTTGCCAAAGGGATAAAATACTTATTTCTCTGTGCACAATGCAAATAAATATATATAATTTTGACAATGTGATTTTATTTTGTTTTTTTATATAATCTATCTCTCACTGGTAAAATTAACCTAGCCTAAAAATTCTAGACTGTTCATGTCTTTGACAGTGGGCAAACTTACAAAATCAGCAAGGGATCAAATACTTATTTCCTTCACTGTATGTACTGAGCTTGTTCTGGTGCTGTATATATGTACTGAGCTTGGTTCTGGAACCGTATATATGTTTTGTTTCTGGTGCTGTATTCATGTACTGAGCTTGGTTCTGGTCTTGAATAGATGTACTGAGCTTGGTTCTGTAGATATGTATACTGAGCTTTGTTCCGGTGCTGTATGTATGTACTGAGCTTGGTTCTGGAGCCGTATATATGCTTTGTTCTGGTGCTGTATTCATGTACTGAGCTTTGTTCTGGTGTTGAATATATGTACTGAGCTTGGTTCTGGGGTTGTATATATGTAATGAGCTTTCTTCTGGTGTATGTATGTACTGAGCGTTGTTCTGGTGCTGTATATATGTACTGAGCTTTGTTCTGGTGCTGTAGATATGTATACGGAGCTTTGTTCCGGTGCTGTATATATATACTGAGCTTGGTTCTGGAGACATATATATGTACTGAGCTTGGTTCTGGTGCTGTATATATGTACTGGGCTTGGTTCTGGGGCTGCATATATGTCAGCACTTGGTTCTGGAGCTGTATATATGTCAGAGCTTGGTCCTGATGCTGTAATTATGTAGAATATATTTATAATAACAAAATTGCAGGGCAGATGGAATGGTTTTCAATTCATTGTCTATTTAATGGGAACCTGTCAGGTAGTTTTAACCCCTTGAACCGCCACCATGCAGTAATACATGACCTGACAACATTTTCAAACATTCCCCTGTACTTTTTTTTTAGATGCAGCAAAATCTATAAAATAAACGTTTAAAACGGCGCACACTATATGCTATAAACTCATTAAGGGGTCATGGGGCAGTGCCGCTATACTGAAGAATCACATAGTCATGCCTCCATACCCATCTTTCCATGCATGATTGACATCCCTCTAGCTGTTATACATCACTACCAGTCTCCTCCAACTTTCTCGGATGTGCCTTGCCTTGTACTACTTGGGCACGCACCGTCCAGCGAGGTGTACTCTGCCCGGCTGCACCACGCATGCCAGTACAAGGCAACGGCGCTAGTGATGTAGCACAGCCAGGGGGATGTCAATCAAAATCTAGGGGCTCCATTTACATTTTCGCTTCAGGCAGCAAAAAAGCTCAAATCGGCCTTTGGGAGGGACAATATTTGCAGGGGCAGGATAGGGCTAGCAGATGTGCGTCACGATAGGCACGTCTGCCAGTGGTAGAAGTGAGAACATGCCTCTATGACGATGCACACACCTCCAGAGAGGAATTGGAGAGCAAGCCAGAGGTCATGCGGTGAAGTTAGTGTGGTACTCGCCTTGTTCCCCAGCCAACTTTAAACTGATCGGCTGCCGCTAGGGAGGGATTAATTATACAGCAAGGGAGAGGTTCATCTAACCCACTGCAGAGGGCTCTATGGGGCGATAATAATTTCCCCCATAGAGAACTCACCAGTCAGACGCTCAACCCCCCCTGCTGAATAATAAATACTGAAGGCTCTATGGGGGATTATTCCCCCCTTCATAGAGTCCTGTGCAGTCACTTATATGGTTAGACCCCCCTTTCAGTATAATCCCCCCCCCCCTTCCCATAGAGCCCTCGGTAGTTACTAATATATTGCAAGAGGAGGTCAGATTGTCTGACTGACTGCTGGGGGCTCTATAGAGGGTCTGAGCGACTAACTGCTGAGGACTCTATGGGAGGGATATTCCCCCCCACAGAGACGTCAGAGTCAGACACTCAGACCCCCAATAGAGCCCCCAGCAGTCAGTCAGACAATCTGACCTCCCCTTGGAATATAATCCCCCCCCATACAGCCTTCAGTAACTATTTTACTTCAAGGGGAGGGGTGTCTGACTACTTACAGAGGCGCTGTCACCAGATTATAAATGCCCTATCTCCTACATAATCTGATAGGTGCTGTCATGTAGATAATAGCAGTGGTTTTTATTTAGAAAGACTATAATTTTTGAGCAAGTTATGAAAAATTTTAGATTTATGCTAATTTGTTTCTTAAT
This sequence comes from Rhinoderma darwinii, assembly GCF_050947455.1. Classification (NCBI taxonomy): domain Eukaryota; kingdom Metazoa; phylum Chordata; class Amphibia; order Anura; family Rhinodermatidae; genus Rhinoderma; species Rhinoderma darwinii. The sequence goes on from NC_134691.1 coordinate 91,475,450, forward strand.
AGACAGCTGGGCGTGTTTTTACTTTTTACCAACTGGGCGTTGTACAGAGGAGTGTATGACGCTGACCAACCAGCGTCATACACTTCTCATCTTTCCAGCCCAGCTTCTGTGCAGTGAAAGAAGCTGGGCTGGAACAATGAGAAGTGTATGACTGCAGACTATATAAGTGATTACAGCACATTTATATACAGTGACTCACAGGTGATGTTTTCTCTGATTAGAGTCATTCACTTTCCCTTTTTTTTCTCCATCCGGCCCAGACCAGTGTGACGACTTATTCCAGCCATGACTTGTCTCTGCAGAATTTGACACACAGACATGTTGATTTCTCGCTTTTCCAACACCCTCCACACCTGTACCCCATCCTCTAAACAAGCTCGTAATCCACAGTGCCCCAGGTAATAATGATCCCCCAGTGCTCAACACAATAAAAGTGCCTCATTAGTAAATGTGCCACCTTTGTGCCCCCACAGTAATAATGCCCACTTTGTGCCCCCTGTATATAGCGCCACAGATTCCCCTGTAGATAGCGCCACACACAACCCTCTGCAGATAGCGCCACACAGAGCTCCTGAAGATAGCACCACACACAGCCCCCTGTAGATAGCACCACACAGCCCCCTGTAGATAGCGCCACACAGCCCTCCCTTTTGTATATAGTGCCACAAAGCCCCCCTTAGTAGATAGTGCCACACAGCTTACCCTTTGTATATAGTGCCACACAGCTCCCCCTTCCCTTGTATATAGTGCCACACAGCTATCCCCTCTCCTTGCATAAAGTGCCACACAGCCCCCTTTGTAAATAGTGTCACACAGATCCCCCACCCCTTGTATATAGTGCCACACAGCCCCCCTTGTGTATAGTGCCACACAGCTCCCCCTTCCCTTGTATATAGTGCCACACAGCTATCCCCTCTCCTTGCATAAAATGCCACACAGCCTCCTTTGTAAATAGTGTCACACAGATCCCCCACCCCTTGTATATAGTGCCACACAGCCCCCCTTGTGTATAGTGCCACACAGCTCCCCTCTTGTATATAGTGCTACACAGCTCCCCCTCCCCTTCTATATAGTTCCACACAGCTACCCCATCCCCTTCTATATAGTGCCACACAGCCCCCCTTGTATAAAGAGTCACACAGCTCCCCTTCCCTTGTATATAGTGCCACACAGCTACCCCCTCTCCCTGCATAAAGTGCCACACAGCCCCCTTTGTAAATAGTGTCACACAGATCCCCCTCCCCTTGTATATAGTGCCACACAGCCCCCCTTGTGTATAGTGCCACACAGCTCCCCTCTTGTATAAAGTGCTGCACAGCTCCCCATCCCCTTGTATATAGTGCCACACAGCTACCCCCTCCCCTTCTATATAGTGCCACACAGCACCCACTTGTATAAAGTGTCACACAGCTCCCCCTCCCATTGTGTATAGTGCCACACAGCCCCCCCCCCCTTGTATATAATGCCACACATCTCCCCTACCCTTGTATATGGTGTCACACAGCTCCCCTTGTATAAAGTGCCACACAGCTCCCTCTCCCCTTGTATATGGTGCCACAGAGCCCCCCCCTTGTATATAGTGCCACACAGCTCCCCCCTCCCCTTGTATATAGTGCCACACAGCTCCCCCCTTGGATATGATGCCACACAGCTCCCCCTTTGTATATAGTACCACACAGCCCCACCCTTGTATATAGTGCCACACAGCTCCCCGTCCCCTTGTATATACTGCCACATAGCTCCCCCTCCACTTGTATATAGTGGTGCCACACAGCTCCCCCTTCCCTTGTATATAGTGCCACAAAGCTCCCCCTCCCCTTGTATATAATACCACACAGCTACCCCTTCCCTTATATATAGTGCCACACAGCCCCCTCTTGTATATACTGTAACACAGCTCCCCCTCCCCTTGTATATAGTGCCACACAGCTACCCCCTCCCCTTGTACATAGTGCCACACAGCCCCCCTTGTATTTAGTGCCACACAGCTCCACCTCCGATTGTATATAATGCCACACAGCCCCCCTTGTATATAGTGCTACACAGCTCCCCCTCCCCTTGTATATAGTGCCACACAGCTACCCCCTCCCCTTCTATATAGTTCCACACAGCACCCACTTGCATAAAGTGTCACACAGCTCCCTCTCCCCTTGTGTATAGTGCCACACAGCCCCCCTTGTATATAATGCCACACATCTCCCCCTACCATTGTATATAGTGTCACACAGCTCCCCTTGTATAAAGTGCCACACAGCTCCCTCTCCCCTTGTATATGGTGCCACACAGCTCCACCTTCGATTGTATATAATTCCACACAGCCCCCCTTGTATATAGTGCCACATAGCTGCCCCTCTCCGTGTATATAGTGCCACACAGCTCCCCTCTCCCGTTGTATATAGTGCCACACAGCTCCCCCCTCCCCTTGTATATAGTGCCACACAGATCCCCTTCCCCTTGTATATAGGGCCACAAAGCTCCCCCTCCTCTTGTATATAATGCCACACAGCTACTCCCCTTGTATATAGTGCCACAAAGCTCCCCCTCCCCTTGTATATAATGCCACACAGCTACCCCCTCCCCTTTTATATAGTGCCACGCAGCCCCCCTTGTACATAGTGTCACACAGCTCCCCTTTTATATAGTGCCACACAGCCCCCCTCTTGTATATAGTACCACACAGCTCCCCCTCCCCTTGTATATTGTGCCACACAGCTACCCCCTCTCCTTCTATATGGTGCCACACAACCCCCCTTGTATATAGTGTCACACAGCTCCCCCCTCCCCCTGTATATAATGCCACACAGCTCCCCCTCCCCTTGTATATAGTGCCACTTAGCTCCCCTTCCCCTTGTATATAGTGCCACACAGCTCTCCCCTCCCCTTCTATATAGTGCCACATAACTCAGCCCTCCCCTTGTATATAGTGCCAACTAGCTCTCCCCTCTGCTTGTATATAGTACCACACAGCTTCCCCTCCCCTTGTGTAAGTTCATAACTTAGATGTGATTTATATTATGTGCACCCTGTGTGTCAGAGACACGCAAGACCCACTCTCAGCCGAGCCGTCATTTCAGCTTAACTGAAAGAATCAAGTGAGAGAGAAAGATGCAGCTTCAATGCATTCAGGATACAAAAAAGCTGTATCATAAAACATAAACAATACTTTTAATCAAAGTAAAGTAGAAATGTTGTTAAAAACACAAAACACATTAATTTAATGTTCAGAGGTGTACATAGTCTTTACATTTTATCTTCAGCCCAAAAAATTATATAGGATATTGGATCGGTGTAAAATAATTCACTAAAGAGGAATGGTTTAAATATAGGACCTTTGGGGAGCTAGACATTTTCATCATATATGATTTGCCCATAAACGACATGGGTAACTTCTATCTCTTTCAGCTGTCCACCATATTTTTTAATAGAGGCAGCCCTGTCTCATGCATTTTTCTATATTAAATGATTTGGATAAAAACCTAAGAGTATAGATCTTAGCTTTTGTAGTGTAAATTGATCACACGAAATTATGAAAGAGCCCTTTTATTCCAAATTTCTCCAGAGCAGTTTTTAGCCATATCCAGCAAACATTATAAACTGCCTTCTCTGCATCAATATCGAGCAGAGAAGGACATTTTTTCAGCTCTAGTTCATTACTGATCAATCACCGCCAAAACCTTACGAATGTTTGACATTGATGTACAACTATTTATAACACCTACATGGTGATTTCCTATCAGGTAAGAAAGCTGCCTTTATCCTAGATAAGATTTTAATATATTTTTTTATCAATGCTATAGGACGATAGGAGCTTGGCAAAGTGGCATCTTTTCCCGGCTTCAAGAGTATTTCAATGTAGTCTATATTACCAGATGGAATTATCATGCTTGTGGTTAATACTTCTGCATCTTCCATTTTCTAAAGTCGGGTAATTTCTTCCTATAGGACTTTATAGAATTCTGATGAATATCCATATCAGCCTGGAGCTGCTTTATAACCCTCTATGTTTCTTTCTTTGTTGGAATTACATAAAAAATATCCAATTGTGCCTTATCTAAATTGTGCGGGGTTAATCATTTTGAGGAAAGCTTTTATTCTACCCTCCTGTCGATACTATTGCTTTATACATCCTTATAAAAGTTACAAATTATAATATTAATTTTGCTAGGATCTGTATGCGGTATATCTCTATCACCTTTTATGGTTTGAATATGTGTCTGGTTTTTATCTTTCACCAACTTTGCCAATAATTTGCCTGTTTTGTTTCTGTACCTTCCGTACTTAATAGTGCTTAATCACAGTTTGGTTCCAGACAGAGGGTTCTAGTCTCTTTAAGCAGATTTGATAGTCTTGCTTCGCCAATGTCCATTCATTTTTGTTTGCCTTGGAGGATGATGCTGATAATTGATTGTATGTTACCCTCAACCTATTACTGAATTCGGCATATCCCCTGCAGGCTTCAATCTTACATTTATTTTTTGTAGGCCTCAAATTACTGTCTTTACAGTGTCCCAGTATAGATTAGGAGAATAATCCTCAAGATTAGGAGGGTAGCTTTATTGTATATACAGCATGTTCACAGAAAAGGTGAAGGATAAATTGTCTGGACATTTACTGTATAATATTTAATGTGATTGACACAGCCGGGACATGCGGAGGTTGGTTGGGTTGGGAAGAAGATAAAAACGATTAGGTATTATGCTATTGTCATGTAAATTGTATTACAATAAATAGAAATGGCTTGCCACATACAGTATATTTCTTACCTTAATAAGTATTTTTCATTCAGTTAGCAGACTAAGAGCAGGCCCAAACTTTAGGGAATTCTTTTAACAAATGCAATTGTCCTCACTAGTTCAGTTTTGATAGGGCATTGTATAGATCACCTAATCTAAAGTAAAATTTTCTTGAGACAGGTTCCTTTTAACCCCTTCCCGCCGGATCACGTATATAAACGTCATTAAAATCGGTGGCTTACCGCCTTTTCACGTAAATGTACGTCATGGAGATGAAGCTGGCTCAGGAGCTGAGCCAGCGACATCACCACCGGGTGACAGCTGTATGTTACAGCTGGCACCCTAAGGTATCGGCCAGGACCGGAGCTAGCCTCCGATCCGACCGATTAACCCCTCACATGCTGCGTTCAATAGAGATCGCAGCATGTGAGGAGTTTATAGACACCGGCACCCCAGCAACGTGATCGCTGGGTTGCCGGTGGCTGCAAAGGCGATCGGAGGGCTAATGCTTACCTCCCGATCAGCCTGTAACGGAATCCTCCTATGCCCCATCGTCGGCGGGGCCCAGGAGGCTTCCGGTAACATCGGCAAGATGGCGCCGGCTCAGCTTTCGGCTCAGAAGCTGAGCCGGCGTCATCAGCAGTGGGTGTCCGCTGTATGTTACAGCGGACACCCCGATCTATCGGCAGGAACCGGAGCTAGCTCCGATTCCTGGCATTAACCCCTTCAATGCAGCGATCCATTGTGATCGCTGCATCCTAGAGGTTTGTAGAAAATCGGCAGCCTTGCCATGCGATGGCAAGGCTGGCGACTGCTACCATGGCAACAGGAGCCCTAACAATGGACTCCTGTCTGCCATTACGTAAGCTGATTAGGCCCCGCCCAGAGGCGGAGCCTGATCGGCTTGCTGTCAGTGAACAACTGACAGTTCCAATACATTGCACTACATAGGTAGTGCAATGTATTAGAACATCAAACAAACAGTTGGACATTCAAGTCCCCTAGCGGGACTAAAGAAAAGTGTAAAAAAAAGTGTAAAAAAAGTAAAAATAAAAGTTGGAAAACATACAATAAAAGTTTCAAATAATAACACAAAACACAATCGCCCTTTTTCCCTTATCAAGTCATTTATTATTGAAAAAAATAATAAAGCCATACATATTTGGTATCGCTGCGACCGTAACGACCTGAACTATAAAAATATTATGTTATTTATCCAGCGCAGTGAACGCCGTAAAAAAAAAACTCAAAAACACTGCCATAATTACTGTTTTTTTGGTCACTGTCTTCCAAAAATTGAAATAAAAAGTGATCAAAAAGTCGCATGTATCCAAAAATGGTACCGATAAAATCTATACCTCGTCTCGCAAAAAACAAGCCCTCACACAGCTCCATCGATGAAAAAATGTAAAAGTTATGGCTCTCACAACTTGGCGACAGAAAAAATACATTCTTTTTACAAAAGTAATTTTATTGTGCAAAAAGTTATAAAAAAGTTCTATAAATTTGGTATCGCCGGAATCGTACTGACCCGCAGAATAAAGGTAACATGTAGTTTATAACGTACGGTGAACGGTGTATATAAAAAAAAAAGTGGCACAAGCTGGTCATGACATATTTGACACTGAATTGGCATATCTAGGGAAACATTTTAATTTGTACCTTCCGCAGCGCAATCATTTATGGAAAAGACACGTGGGGTGAAAATGCTCACTACACCTCTTAATAAATGCCTTGAGGGGTGCAGTTTCCAAAATGGGGTCACTTCTCAGGGGTTTCTTTTATTATTTCACATCAAAGCCTCTGCAATTGTGAACCAATACTTTATAAGTCGCCAAATTAGGCCTCAATTTTACATGGTACTCTTTCACTCCTGAGCCCTGTCGAATGTCCAGGCAAAAGATTAGGGCCACATGTAGGGTGATTCTAAAACAGGGAAACACCGCATGATAATTGAGAGCTGTCTTGTTATGGTGGCACAAGCCGGGCACCACATATTGGCGTATCTAAGGAAAAATTCCCATTTTCATTCTCCCACATCGTGTGCACACGAATTTCTGCAAAACACCTGTGGGGTTAACATGCTCACTACACCCCTAGGTGAATACCTTGAGGGTGTTGTTTCCAAAATGGGGTCACTTCTGGGGGGGATCCACTGTTTTGGTCCCACAGGGACTTTGCAAATGCAACATAGCGACCAGAAACCAAATGCAGCAAAATCTGTACACCAAAAGCAAATGGCGCTCCTTCCCTTCTGAGCCCTGCCGTGTGCCCAACGTGATCGCTGGGTTGCCGGTGGCTGCAAAGGCGATCGGAGGGCTAATGCTTACCTCCCGATCAGCCTGTAACGGAATCCTCCTATGCCCCATCGTCGGCGGGGCCCAGGAGGCTTCCGGTAACATCGGCAAGATGGCGCCGGCTCAGCTTTCGGCTCAGAAGCTGAGCCGGCGTCATCAGCAGTGGGTGTCCGCTGTATGTTACAGCGGACACCCCGATCTATCGGCAGGAACCGGAGCTAGCTCCGATTCCTGGCATTAACCCCTTCAATGCAGCGATCCATTGTGATCGCTGCATCCTAGAGGTTTGTAGAAAATCGGCAGCCTTGCCATGCGATGGCAAGGCTGGCGACTGCTACCATGGCAACAGGAGCCCTAACAATGGACTCCTGTCTGCCATTACGTAAGCTGATTAGGCCCCGCCCAGAGGCGGAGCCTGATCGGCTTGCTGTCAGTGAACAACTGACAGTTCCAATACATTGCACTACATAGGTAGTGCAATGTATTAGAACATCAAACAAACAGTTGGACATTCAAGTCCCCTAGCGGGACTAAAGAAAAGTGTAAAAAAAAGTGTAAAAAAAGTAAAAATAAAAGTTGGAAAACATACAATAAAAGTTTCAAATAATAACACAAAACACAATCGCCCTTTTTCCCTTATCAAGTCATTTATTATTGAAAAAAATAATAAAGCCATACATATTTGGTATCGCTGCGACCGTAACGACCTGAACTATAAAAATATTATGTTATTTATCCAGCGCAGTGAACGCCGTAAAAAAAAAACTCAAAAACACTGCCATAATTACTGTTTTTTTGGTCACTGTCTTCCAAAAATTGAAATAAAAAGTGATCAAAAAGTCGCATGTATCCAAAAATGGTACCGATAAAATCTATACCTCGTCTCGCAAAAAACAAGCCCTCACACAGCTCCATCGATGAAAAAATGTAAAAGTTATGGCTCTCACAACTTGGCGACAGAAAAAATACATTCTTTTTACAAAAGTAATTTTATTGTGCAAAAAGTTATAAAAAAGTTCTATAAATTTGGTATCGCCGGAATCGTACTGACCCGCAGAATAAAGGTAACATGTAGTTTATAACGTACGGTGAACGGTGTATATAAAAAAAAAAGTGGCACAAGCTGGTCATGACATATTTGACACTGAATTGGCATATCTAGGGAAACATTTTAATTTGTACCTTCCGCAGCGCAATCATTTATGGAAAAGACACGTGGGGTGAAAATGCTCACTACACCTCTTAATAAATGCCTTGAGGGGTGCAGTTTCCAAAATGGGGTCACTTCTCAGGGGTTTCTTTTATTATTTCACATCAAAGCCTCTGCAATTGTGAACCAATACTTTATAAGTCGCCAAATTAGGCCTCAATTTTACATGGTACTCTTTCACTCCTGAGCCCTGTCGAATGTCCAGGCAAAAGATTAGGGCCACATGTAGGGTGATTCTAAAACAGGGAAACACCGCATGATAATTGAGAGCTGTCTTGTTATGGTGGCACAAGCCGGGCACCACATATTGGCGTATCTAAGGAAAAATTCCCATTTTCATTCTCCCACATCGTGTGCACACGAATTTCTGCAAAACACCTGTGGGGTTAACATGCTCACTACACCCCTAGGTGAATACCTTGAGGGTGTTGTTTCCAAAATGGGGTCACTTCTGGGGGGGATCCACTGTTTTGGTCCCACAGGGACTTTGCAAATGCAACATAGCGACCAGAAACCAAATGCAGCAAAATCTGTACACCAAAAGCAAATGGCGCTCCTTCCCTTCTGAGCCCTGCCGTGTGCCCAAACAGCATTTTACGACCACGTGTGGGGTATTGCCGTACTCCAGAGAAGTTGCTTTACAAGTGTTGGGGTTCTTTTTTTCCTTTATTTGTTGAGAAAATTAAAAATTTGGAGCTAAAGCTACGTCTTATTGAAGAAAAAGGATTTTATTTATTTTCACTGCCCAATTCTAATAAAATCTATGAAACACCTGTGGGGGTAAAATGCTCACTACACCCCTAGATGGATTCCTCAAGGGGTGTAGTTTTCTCAATGGAGTCACTTTTTTGGCGTTTTCACTGTTTTGGTACCTCAGGGGCTTTGCAAATGCGACATGGCCTCCACAAACCATTCCTGCTAAATTTGAGCTCCAAAAGCCAAATGGCGCTCTTTCCCTTCTAAGCTCCGCCATGTGTCCAAACATCCGTTTATAACCACATGTGGGGTATTGTTTTACTCGGGAGAAATTGCTTTACAAATGTTGTGGTGCTTTTTCTCCTTTAGTCCTCATGGAAATTAGAAAAAATTAGCTAAACCTACATAATCTTTGAAAGAATGACGATTTTTATTTTCACGGCCTACTTCCAATAATTTCTGCAAAAAACCTGCGGGGTCAAAATGCTCACTATACCCCTAGATAATTTCCTCAAGGGGTGTAGTTTCCAAAATGGGGTCACTTTTGGTGGATTTCCACTGTTTTGGCACCGAAAGAGCCCTTGAAACCTGACATGGTGCCTAAAATATTTTCTAATAAAAAGGAGGCCCAAAATCCACTAGGTGCTCCTTTGCTTCTGAGGCCGGTGCTTCAGTCCATTACCACACTAGGGCCACATGTGGGATATTTCTAAAAACTGCATAATCTGGGCAATAAATATTGAGTTGCGTTTCTCTGGTAAAAACTTCTGTGTTACAAAAAAAATAGAATAAAAATGAATTTCTGCAAAAAAAATTTCACCTCTACGTTGCTTTAATTCCTGTGAAACGTTTAAAGGGTTAAGAAACTTTCTAAATGCTGTTTTGAATACTTTGAGGGGTGAAGATTTTAAAATGGGGTGACTTTTTGGCAGTTTCTAATATATAAGGCCCTAAAAGCCACTTCACAACTGAACTGGCCCCTGTAAAAATAGCCTTTTGAAATTTTCTTGAAAATGTGAGAAATTGCTGCTAAAGTTCTAAGCCTTGTAACGTCATAGAAAAATAAAAGGATGTTCAAAAAACGATGCCAATCTAAAGTAGACATATGGGGGATGTTAATTAGCAACAATTTTGTGTGGTATAACTGCCTGTCTTACAAGCAGATACATTTACATTTAGAAAAATGCTAATTTTTGCAATTTTTCACCAAATTTTGGTGTTTTTCACTGGTAAATATTGAATTTATTGACCACATTTTTCCACTATCATAAAGTCCAATGTGTCACGAGAAAACAATCTCAGAATCGCTTTGATAGGTAAAAGCGTTCCGGAGTTATTACCACATAAAGTGAAATATGTCAGATTTGAAAAAATGGGTCTGGTCCTGAAGGCCAAAATGAGATTGGTCCTGAAGGGGTTAAAAGAGTTTCCTAATACAAAAATATTGTAAAATTCAATTCCAGGCAATGTTCTCCCCTCTCCCTGTGACGTCTCAAGAATGGTATTTGTGTCAATGAACAGAGGAAACACCAACCCAATAAACTTCCATAAAATATAGTATATACACTACTTGATTTCAATTGTTGCTAGAAGTCAGATACGTTACAGTATTAACCAGCTTTAAGGTTTCAAGCTATGTCATATTTTCTAAACTGTAAGCACTAAGATTTACTTATTGCTTTGTGACATCCCTCTTTACTGCCGAGAAAGCATGTATTATTAAACAATGTGGTTTGGATCCAGAGTTCTCATGGATCATCATGGAAATGTTTGCTTCAGCAACAGTGTCATTACTTTTACTAGTAACAGCTGCTGGGCCATCTCGCACGCTTGTGCACGATGACAAACATTACATGTTATATGCTCAGTGATACCATATATTGTGGCTTCAGCAAAAGTTTTGTTGTCGACAAGTCAACCAAGTAAATAAAAAGTAAGCAACGTCAAAATAGCCAAACAACTTGCAGAAATTTAAATAAGTAGAACGTGATGAGAAACGTTGGATGGTTCTATAACTATTTATGTTATTTTTATACGTAAGTCTAAGAGGACGGACTACATCATATCTCATAACAAATTCTTATCTAGAACTTCATTCACATTTGTGCTGGCAAATGAACTCATATCTCTCGGGATGCCCTGCTTGTTCGGTTTGTCTATTCAGAACATGTTCTGTTTACTGACATTTTAGGATGTGTAGTCATGCACTTCACAGCTATCGCATATAGCAAGCTGCTAGCTCTGACCCCAAAAAAATGTCGATGGGGAAACAGGAAATAGTAGACGACTAGCAAGGAATAGGTGACTGCTGGTATGTGCTGCCTGGGTCTTTTGCCCACTAACAGGATGAAAGTCCAGACGAAGAATCAATGAAGCACAACTAGCAAAATAAAGAATATGTCACGCTGACATGGAATGTCTGAGCATTGTTTAGGTATCTCTCCACACTGAAGATGGACAACCCTGAACTAGCTTATACAGCAAGGTTGTGGCATACTTCACACGGTTATTTAAAACAACACTCCTGACAGGCTATTTAGTTCGCAATTGCCATGGACAAATATAAAATATTCCATTGTTGAACCATTTAAGTAGTCCAACTTCATTATGAATCTTAAATATGGCAAATTGGTAACTGGTGTGGACCATGGTACTGCCCATGTGAATGTTTGTACCTATTTTAGCAGTTTGCACAGGGCCTATAGGACGCTCTGGAAGAGATTATGTGCCATTTGTACTAACTGGTCCTTTCGGACTATTCCTTGGGAACCATAATTTTGGAGCTATTCATGAGGTTTGGTGCCTTATGAACTAAGGTTGCTGTTTCGTGTGCCAGGAACCAGAGGCATAACTTCACATTCCTTGGCCCTATTACATAATCTGTAACATGACCCCACAACTACCATGTATCATTTATAATACTGGTGTCTTCTTATGTGTCAGAGGGATCTTTGGGCCACCTCAGGCACTAGAACTTGGGTGATACTGTTACCTCTGTGGATGCAAAGGGCATCAGCATCCCACTACAGGTGGTGTGATAACTTCACTGCACTGGGCCACGGACAGTAGGCTGCAGGAAGCAGGAAGAAGACCCAGCTTCTCGTTGTGGAAACAGGGTTAGGTGAGATTTTTTTTTCATTGGTTTAAAGGGGAACTATTAATGAGGGGACCTAACTACTATATGGGGGCATGAAGGAGACCTAACTGCTATATAGGGGTACAAAGGGGACCTAACTTCTATATGGGAGCAGAGAGGGGAACTAACTATTATATGGGGACACAAAGAGAACCTAACCAATATATGGGGCCCACAAAGGGGGACCTAAGTACTATATGGATACACAAAGGGGAGATAACTACCATATGGGGGCACAAATGTGGACCTAACTATTATATGGGGCCAAAAGAGGACCGAACTGCTATATGGGGGCACAAAAGAGGACAACTACTATATAGGAGTATAAAAGAGGACTACTATTGTGTAAAGGGCACAACTGTATACCTAACTACTATATGGGGCACACACGGGCCATTACTACTGTGTGGCGGCACATAAGGATGCATTGCTGTGTAGAAAGCACAAAGGGGCCCCTGTGTGGGGGCACTATAACAGTGTGAGGAACTAAAAAGTAGCACTATTAATGAAGGAGGGCCTAAAGGGGGCACTATTACTGTTTGGTTGAACTATTACTGTGTGGGGCAATAAGAGGAGCACTATTATTGTGCAGCACCTAAAGGGGAGACTATTACTATGTGGAGCAGAAAAGGGGGTACTATTACTGTGTGAGGCAACAAGGAAAATCATTATTTCTGTCTGGGGCAATATGGATGGTGAGTTTTTGTAGATGGTGGGGTATAGATGGGGAGGGTGCTGGAAAAGCGAGGAACCAAAACTGTTTGTATTGCAAATTCTGCAGGGATGATTCGTGGCTGAATAAATTTGTCATGGCGGTCTGGGCCTGCTGATGAAGAAAAGGAAAAGTAAATTACTCCAATCAGAGGAGATGTCACCTGTGAGTCACTGGATTTAACTGTAATGTATTCACTTATATGGTCTGCAGAGCGCCTGTGTAGAACTAGTATCTACCACAATCTGGTCACTCTGTGGTGTTAATATTGGTCTTTATTTTACTACACACGTTGTACTACACAATAAAAAATGGTTTTGAATTATTTCTATATAGCTAAAGGGTGGGGTCCAAGAATGATTTTCTCTGGTGAGCCCAAGGTACTCCAGGTCAACACTGTGCACCACCCATAGCTAGGTCCCTGCCAAGAACCCACAAAAGTGTATGCCTGTCTTGGACTTATGCAGGCTTATCCACAGCCTGCTTGGGGACTATAACATCATGGACAGTACTGACATTAACACCAAAGAGGATTAGCACCCATGTCCTTCTCCCTCATCCCCTTTTATATCTATCTTTCCACAAAGCTTGAGCCCTCAGATTTCTCCTTCTGGGCACTCTTTTCCATCACCAATCTTACATCATTGTCTTGAATGCTTTATTCATTGTTTTAATTTGTGCATGAAAGGAGTGTTAAGCCAGCCATGAAATTTAAACCACCAACAGATGGATGGAGGACCGCTTCAAATATTTAAGACTATACACAGTCAAAGGTGACCAGATGCAGCAAGAAGTGGAAAAGGAAAAAAAAAACATCTGAGGAGCCGTTGATCTGTTTACTGTATCATAAATTTTAGGTTATGAAAAAATAGATCAAACACAATAAATACAAATTGTGACATGATTATTAGTCATTAAGCCAATTAATAGACAACAATCATGAAAAACAGACTGGCTCGACAGGAATTTATCTTATGTTTCTGTCCAATTTTAACCCCTTAATGACTGAGCCTGTTTTGGCCCTATGAACCAGGCCAATTTTTTTTAAATCTGACATGTGTCACTTTAAGTGGTAATAACTTTAGAATGCTTTTATTTTTTCAAGCGATTCTGAGAATGTTTTCTTGTAACACATTGTACTTTAAGTCAGTGGTAAAATGCGATACATTCAGTGTTTATTTGTGAAAAACACCAAAATGTAGAGAAAATGTGCATTTATATACATTTAAATTTATCTGCTTGTAAGACAGATAGTAATACCACACAAAATAGTTACTAGTTAACATTTCCTATATGTCTACTTTATGTTGGCATCGTTTTTTGAATATCATTTTATTTTTCTAGGGCGTTACAAGGTTTAGAACTTTAGCAGCAGTTTCTCACATTTTCAAAAAAAATTCAGAAGCCTTTTTTATGGGACCAGTTCAGTTTGGAAGTGGTTTTGAGGGCCCTATATATTAGAAAACCCCTATGAATCACCCCATTTTAAAAACGGAACCCCTCAAAGTTTTCAAAATGGCATTTAGAAAGTTTCTTAACCCTTTAGGCGTTTCACAGGAATTAAAGCAAAGTAGAGGGGAAATTGACAAATTAAATTTGTTTTGCAGAAAATCTGTTTTAATCCATTTTTTTCTGTAACACAGAAGGTTTTACCAGAGAAACACAACTCAATATTTATTGCCCAGATTCTGCAGTTTTTAAAAATATCCCACATGTGGTCTTAGTGTGCTACTGCACTGAAGCACCGGCCTTAGAAGCATTAGAGCACCTAGTGGATTTTTTGTCCTCCTTTTTATTAAAATATATTTTAGGCACCATGTCAGGTTTGAAAAGGTCTTGTGGTGCCAAAACAGTGGAAACACCCCTAAAAAAGACACCATTTGGCAAACTACACCCCTTTAAAAAATGTATAAGGGGATATAGTGAGCATTTTATCCCCACAGACTTGTTATCAAATTTAGTGGAATTAAGCCGTAAAAATCAAACGTAGCAATTTAATATTTTTACAAGACATAAAGGAGAAAAAGCACCTCAATATTTGAAAAGCAATTTCTCCCAATTAAGTCAATACCCCATATGTGGTAATAAACTGCTGTTTGGACACACAACAGAGCTCAGAAGGGAAGGAGCACCATTTTGGCTTTTAGAGCTCAAATTTAATTGGAATGGTTTTCGGGTGCCATGTCGCATTTGCAAAACCTCTGAGAGACTAAAACAGAGAAAACCCACCAAAAGTGACCCCCATTTGAGAAACTACCCCTCTTAAGAAATTTATCAAGGGGTATATTGAGCATTTTGATCCCACAGGTGTTTTTCTGAATTTAGTGGAATTAGGCAGTGAAAATGAAAACCTACGTTTTTTCTAATAAAATTTAGTTTTAGCTCAGATTTTTCCATTTTCACAATGGGCCAAAAGAGTAGAAATCCCCAAAATGTGACACCATTTGGGAATCTACACCCCTAAAGGAATCCATCTAGGGGTATAGTGAGCATTTAGACCTCACAGATCTTTTGCAAGAATTCATTGGAATTAGGCCGTGAAAATCTAAAAAAAATTTCCATTAAATTGTAGAATTATTTCATTTTGACCAGGGATAAAGCACCCCAACCTTTGTAAAGCAATTTTTTTCAAATTCGGCAATACCCCACATGTGGTCATAAACTGCTGTTTGGACACACGGCAGGGCTCAGAAAGGCATGGGCCCACAATTGCAGGGCTCTGAGGTCAAATAGTAAAACAAACCCCCAAGTAGTGACACTTATTTTGGAAACTACACCTCTTAGGGCATTTTAAGGGGTGTAGTGAGCATTTTGACCCCACAGGTGTGTTTACATTAGAAATTAATGCACAGTGGATAGTACAAAGGGAAAATTTCAATTTTCCACTGATATGCCATTTTAGTTTACAATATGTTGTGCCCAGTTTGTGCCACTGAAGACAAATATCTCATACTTTGTTGAGCGAGTTATCCTGCGTATGGCGATGCCATATATGTGGAAGTGAACTGCTGTTTGGGCATGCTGTAGGGCTCAGAAGGGAGCACAATTTGGCTTTTGGAACATGGATTTAGCTTGGTAGTAGTTCTGTTTGGGAAAGAAATTGGTAGAGTAGACCTCCAATTTATATTATAAGTTGTTAAATTTATCCCTCCATGCTCTGGTGTACACCACCTATTAAATCATGAAAAATGTAGGTATAGGGAGAGAGGAGGAAAGGTAGAGCATGGTGGACAATGTCGCCTTCAATTTTTTATTGATACCGACTAGTGTAGTAGGAGAAGGATTATACTATGCAATGTCCCCTTTATTGCCACATTGTGTGGTATTTTGATTAAATTATTGCACAGTGTGATTACAGCTTTAAACAAATTCCACTGGGTAGGGAGCTTGTTGGCCCTACTACTCAGGTGGAAATAAACGAGGTGGTGCTGCAAGGGTTATTTTTGTATCTGTAAGATACCTTGCATATGCACACTACAGGAGGTTGTGTTCAAACTCTATGAGCAACTGCCTGATCATTGACTACCTTTTAAGCGTTGCCGCTCCAAACTTTTGGTGAGTAGCAGCGCAAAAGGATTAAAATTTTTGTGTCAATGAACAGTTGATTAGTCTTCAGATTGTGTTGTATTTGTTCTGTTACCAGCGTTGCTGTTCCATTCCTGGCTCAAGCAGCAGCTCGGCCAGCAACGCGGACAGAAAGCAATCTATCTCAGTGAGCAGCTAGCTGGTCACCGAGTGCGTTTTGTGTTCTCAGCGTTGCCGCTGCGGTTCTTAATTATGCGGCAATGCAGAGAGACAAACTGCCTGTTGTGTTTTATTTAGTGTTCTCAGCGTTGCCGCTGCGATACACAATTCGGCGGCAATACAGAGACAGCAGCGTACGCTGTGTTTAGGCAAACAGACAGCCTGCCTGTTAGCAGTGAAAACTACTGGTTCGTGCAGTTGTAAGGATTGCTGGCTGTTTCAGAGTATTGGCTGTGAGTGCCGCGACGTCATGGGCACTCAACAACACACTGGTCTCAAGTGTCGCCACTACGTCCGTTCCCTCCAGCTGTCTGGAGCGGACTTGAATTCGGCAGGATTAGTTAATTATTATTCATGGCTCCAATCTTGCCCTGTGTAATCTGTAATCTTTCCCTACTGTCAGGGTCGGTATGTCCCGACGTACGTTTCACTGAACTGAGTCAGCTTCTTCCGGGGGCCCCCCGGAAGAACCGCAGCGGCAACGCTGAGAACACAAAACGCACTCGGTGACCAGCTAGCTGCTCACTGAGATAGATTGCTTTCTGTCCGCGTTGCTGGCCGAGCTGCTGCTTGAGCCAGGAATGGAACAGCAACGCTGGTAACAGAACAAATACAACACAATCTGAAGACTAATCAACTGTTCATTGACACAAAAATTTTAATCCTTTTGCGCTGCTACTCACCAAAAGTTTGGAGCGGCAACGCTTAAAAGGTAGTCAATGATCAGGCAGTTGCTCATAGAGTTTGAACACAACCTCCTGTAGTGTGCATATGCAAGGTATCTTACAGATACAAAAATAACCCTTGCAGCACCACCTCGTTCATTTCCACCTGAGTAGTAGGGCCAACAAGCTCCCTACCCAGTGGAATTTGTTTAAAGCTGTAATCACACTGTGCAATAATTTAATCAAAATACCACACAATGTGGCAATAAAGGGGACATTGCATAGTATAATCCTTCTCCTACTACACTAGTCGGTATCAATAAAAAATTGAAGGCGACATTGTCCACCATGCTCTACCTTTCCTCCTCTCTCCCTATACCTACATTTTTCATAGTTCTGTTTGGGGTTTTGCTGGCATTTCAGCTTATAATTTTGGGGTGTTTGTAAGCTGTGCGGAGTACATCAGGGCATAATAAGAGGGTATAATAATGTGGTAAATAAATAATAATTCATAGATATGTGGCCGGTGTCGCACTGAAAAATGGTGCCAATCTTATTCGCATTTGCACAGTTTGTGCCGCCATATTCTGAGAGCCATAACTTTTTTATTTTTTCGCCAACGAAGCTGTGTGAGGGTTTATTTTTTTGTGGGACAGTCTGTAGTTTTGCTTGGTATCATTTTGGGGTACATGCGATTTTTTTGATCACTTTTATTCAATTTTTTGGCAAGCAAGGTGACCAAAAACCTAAAATTTTTATTCTTTTTTTTACAGGGTTCACTGTGCGCTATAAATGACATTTTTACTTTTTTTTGCATGTTGGTTTTTTTAAGTTTTGCAGCGTTTGCACAATAAAATGACTTTTTTCTTAAATAATACATTTTTTGTGTCACCATATTCTGAGAGCCATAACTTTTTTTTTTTTTTGGCTTCAACAAGGCTGTGTAAGGGCTTGCTTTTTTTGCGGGATGGGTTATAGTTTTTATTGCTACTATTTTGGGGTACATGCAACATTTTGATCACTTTTCATTCCATGTTTTTAGAGGGGTGGT